>NC_142516.1:137506388-137811666 GCF_057876585.1 Rhinolophus sinicus
CTTTTTCCAAGCAGCGTCTCCAAACAAATCCTGGGACTATAAGCACAGTTATCTTTTGTTGATTCAATTCCTTTGAGTCATTGTGAATAATTTGCTTCACTGTTTACCTGAAGGAATGGGAAATGCATGAAATTAACTTTATACTTATTTGTTCTTGAGGCCCTTCATCACAGCATTCAACCGATGCAAAACTCTCCAAGGAATCTGATAAAACCTTTAGGATGGTACAGTAACAATAAAAGAAGAAAAAAGCAAGCTTCTGTCAGGTTGAACGTTTTATGACACATTTGTTCCCAAAATTATACAGGTGACATCATTTCGCTTCCTAAGATAGAGCTCAATGGAGGAAAAAGAAATACCTAATTGGTACTGAGGCTGACGTTCATGAAGACCAAACATCAGCTACAGAAAATCTAGTAAATTCTAAGCTAAAAATACCCTGACTCCGAGAGATACCACTATGAGATGTACACACATCTACAGCTTACCATGGAATTAGCAGAATGGGGACATCTTTAGTGAGAAATCACTACCAAATACTGGTTACTCCTGATACAAATACCACAGTGGAAGATGAAAACTGTAGTAATTACACAAACGGGACCAGTAAGGTCAAGCTCTGTTTCTGCCCAGTTTTCAGTATTGAACATTTGACACTGACGTGATAGGGCACGCTCAAAGATGCTCTCATAGAGGTAAAATGTCATAAAGTAGAATACATTGCCTCTTATGGAGTGGAGCAGGTGAATTCTTTCAGGATAGGGGTGAGGTTGAGAGCCAATGTCCCAGGATTCTCCCTTTTCTAAGTAGGCTTTTATGTGGTTCACAGAGTATGCCTGGTATTGCTAAGCCCGCACAGACACAGACCCAGAGAGCTGTATGAATAGCTCACAAATAATGTCATTCTGCTTCCATTTGCCATCATCACCAACATGTCTTTAAGTATCACCTAGTTGCGGGTACCGGGAGCTAGTCACAATGCAAAGAGCCCCACAAACATTGTTCCTGCCTCTAAGAATTTACATTCAAAGACACCTCCAGGAGGCTGCACACCAACATTGTAAGGAGGCCTTTAAAAGGGTGTGTGCATTGGGGTTGGTTTCTCTTGTGCACTTTTCCATATACATGAAAAATTGCATAATTAATTTTTAATTAATAGTTTTAGGCATACAAAACAATGTAATAGACATTTACATCCCTCACAAAGTGATAAACCCCCCCATCTACTACCTCTCTGGCATCATATGGCTGTTACAGTTCCACTGACTATTCCTTATGCTGTACTACACATCCTGTGACCATATATATATATATATATATATATATATATATATATATATATATAGTTAACATTCATTATTGTTCAGCTTCAGCTTCAGGTGTACAATGCAGTCATCAGGCATCTACATTATCCCTGAGGTGGTCTCCCTAATAAGACAGGTGTCCATTGGATACACTATAAAATCTTTATAACATTATTGATTATGTTCCCCAAACTGTCTTTCGTATCCCCATGACAATCTTGTGATTATCGATTGTGCTGTCTAATCCCCTCACCTTCTCCCTCATCCCTACCCCACCTCTCATCTCGCAAACCTCAGTTTTTTCTCTATTATCTCTGAGACTGTTTCTGATTAGTTTGTTCATTAATTCTATTCCATAATTAATTTTTTTAATCTTAAGAGGAAAGCATCTGGAAAAAGGGAATAGGAGAGCGTAGTGAAGCATACCTTTTCTTTTCGCCTCAGTTCTGTTGGATTTCAATTTTTTTCAGCAAGCATTTATAACGTTGTAATAATGTATTTTTGAGGAGTTTCTGGCTTGAGCAGATAGATTACTTGGTGGTGCCCCAAAGCAAGGTAGGAGCCACGAGAGGAGCACAGTGTTTGTGGGGAGATGAGCTCAGTTTAACTGTATTGAGTTGGAGGCACACTCTGGGTATCTTGGTGGACATGTCCATTTGGTTGCTGAAAAAATAGGACTACAGCTCGGAAAAGGGGTAGCAGCTGGAGGTAAAGGTCTGGGAGTCAGCACTTATTTCAGGAAAGAAAGTGGACTCAGCACTTTAAGAAGATGTGAGCAGAGACATCAGAGGTCTGAGGAAGGTGAGAGTCTGTGTTTCCCAGCATGGCTGTCCATGGGAATCACTTTAGGGATGTTATAAAAATCCCCAAGCCTGCACATTGGCCTAACAACAAACGTAGCAATGAAATCTCCTCCTGGCCCAGAAATCCTCTCCAGAAAGGTGGTAGAGAAAGAAACAGTTGTATTATTTTGAATAAGCATAAAGCCAGAAAGTGGGGTGCCTCACAGGCAGCTTGCTAAGAGATGGCCAAGACAGAAAGAATTCCACCCTTTTGTGTAGTCGGGCTGATACCACCCATGACATACGTGTCCGTTGTCTTTATCCAAAGGAGAAATGAAACTCCTGTCTTTTCAACAAGAGGAAGTTGCATCTTGCAGACAAGCTCCTGGGCTAAGGTCCTCCAGACAGGGGGACCCTCCTCCACGTTCCCATTTCAAAGACAGCGTTCCACACCCAAGAAAGACATCCTAGGACACAAACCTGCCGAGAGGCTGCTTCCACTTTTAGAAAATTTTACATGTATCTCAAGGAGGGTGAGAACATGCACGGTGTTGAGTTTTTTAAAAGAAATGCTGATGAGGCGAGGCGCTTCTCACTCCCTCTTGGCACTAGGGAAAATTTTAAATTAAAATTTGTTTTTCAGATTTGCATTTACCCTTATAGTAATCACAGTGGTCTTGAATCAATTTGTTTGATGGACTGGCTGACCACAGAAATCCTTTAGAAGTTTGTGCTCTTATGTTTGAATACAATTTGGATACGACCCTAACTCCAGCTTCAAGTATTTATTTTAAAGTTAATATTCTAAGGATTGGGTTACTAGTCTAGATTGTTGATATTTACCTTTGTGTATTAAAAACATTTCCCATTGGCCTTGGAGGACCCTGTACCTTGCCTCACTGCTTCCTAACCTAGTAAGTCCTGATACCTCTTCCCCTGAAATCCAGGTTTAAGTAGCAGAGTGGGACCTCCTTTGCATCTAAGGCAAAGGATGCTGTCAACTTTGCGAGGGTGACAGAGAGGCAGGTGCTCAGGCTGTTAGAAAACATCAAAAGAAAAAAGCTGAGAAACAAAGGACATTATTGTGCTTTCGGACTAATGACCTTTTTAAGAAAAATTCTCAAGAAAAAAAATCTCTTTACTGCTTGTTTAAGGAAATCTGGGTCACAGTGTTTCATATGCCTTCAGGATAGGATTGCCAGCTAAATACAGAATGCCCGTCAAATCTGAAGTGCAGTGTACATGAATACTTTGCTAGTGAAGGTCATACTGGATGCCCTGTATATGTATTTTTTATTTGCTAAATCTGTTAGCCCCATTTCAGGTGTAAGTGAAGTGGATTTCTCTGGGTATATAACTTTTGTGTCGTGAATCTGGGACAGTTTTAGTTTATATTGTTGGTCTTAAGTTCCAAAGTTAAGAGCGTCATTTTTCCACAGTAGAAATATTTTTTACTGTGACTGCATTTGGAGATAGGGCTTTTAAAAAGGTGATTAAGTTAAACTGAGTTCATTAGGGTGGGCGCTAATCCCATAGGACTCGTCTCCTTATAAGAAAAGGTGATTAGGCCACAGACACGCACCAAGAGAAGACCATGTGAAGACACAGGGAGAAGATGGCTGTTTGCAAGCCAAGCAGAGCGGCCTCAGGAGAAACCAACCCTCTCAGCACCTTGATTTCGGACTTCCAGTCTGCAGGACTGTGAGAAAATAAATGTCTGTTGTCTAAGCTACCCAGGCTGTGGCCCATTGTTACAGCGGCCCGAGCTGAATAATAAAACACTAAAACTTGGAGGTTCTATTATGAAAGGAAGAAGAGGAGAAAGGATGGTGGGGATCACAGTATCTGCTGAGTGTGATACCTGCCCTCCTCTGATGTCCTTCTGACTTTCCCGAGGACTGTCTATCAGGGTGCAGTTTGAGGCAGAAGCCTACTTCTAGCTCCCTGCAGTGCAGACTCCCACCATCCTTCAAGACTTGACAAACAACACTTGCTGGGTGGGGCTTCCTTCACCTGCCCAGAAAGAAGTACCTGCTCCCTCTCCCGAAGTACAGTATCTCGTACAAAACCTTATTAGGGTCATTACATAATACCATGTTGTATCACAATATTTTTCTTTAAAATGTTCATTTTGTCTTATTATAAAGATAAATCTTGCTTATGGATAACACTCTTATAAAATTGTCTCCAAAACCAAATCCTAAGCTTCCTGTAATGCCAAGAGCCTACAAAATAACTGGCATTTGAATCTGTATTGAAAGGATGAGGGAAGAAAAACCAGCTGTAAGAGTCTGACTTATGAACCACACTCAAAACCCATCTCCTTGCTTTATTTATAATCAAGCCTCTCACTTGCATAGGTCGCCCTGCAGCTGTAAATTACCCTGGCAGAGTGGAGGGCCGGAAGACTTTGGACCTGCCGTCTCCCTTAACTTGTTTTTCTTCTTTAAAGATCTTCATGGAAAAAAGACTCTAAGGTGGCTTTCTGTAAGGCAAGTGGGGCATATGGGGCCTTCTGACCTGGGAATCTACTCTCAGATGAAAATGTACGTGAAGCCCAGAGTTGAGGAGGATCTGGAACAGGAACAAGAAAACAGCCAGCATTCGCTCAACACGTTCCGCACACCAGACGCTGGCTAAGCCCCTTTCGTTTTCTCCTTGAGTCCTTCTGTGCACGAGGTGATGTGACCCAAGGAGGGTCACACACCCAGAAGCAATCAGCTGAGACTTGAACCTGCAAGGTCTCCAGGATCCAAGCTCTTACCCGCTGCAGCCTTGGGGAGAGTGGCTTTCCCCAACCCAAAAGACCCATGTAGAGTGACCCTGTGGTCTGGTGTTCCGGGAACAGTTCCGTTGTTGCTTGTGATCCCAACAAAATTATTTCACTAATTGTCCTGGCCTGAATCTCACCTATAAGGCAAAGAAAAGGGCGGGAAGGACGGAAGGGAAATTTGCCCTCAGAACAAGGTCTCTTGCACTTGCTCAAGGAAGCCACCCAGCTCCCACTCAGAGAAGTGGGCAATTTGTGGGATCACTGGAAACCTCATAATGTCCCCACATTGGTCATTTTTATGTCCTCATCCTAGTTCCTTCCCCTTTACTCGTAACATCTGCATGTTTCCCTGCAGGAGCAGAAGGCCTCACAGGGACCTGTGGGGGAGAAAGAAACTTTCCTCTACCCTTAAGGTCCTTTTGGCTTGTCTAATAATTAAACAGACATGAGACAGATTAACAAGAGAAAAATGCCCCACATTAATTACATATGTGGGAAACCCTCAGACACAGGAGTCAGAGACCCCACATCCATGAGAGGTTCAGAGACAGAAAGGGAAAATGAGGCATATGTGACATTCTGAACTAAGCACGGGGTAACGTGCCTTTGGGCTTCAAAGGGGAGGAAGGACCTTGGCAGAATAAGAAGAGCAGATGTTCAGTAATTAGTAGTTGCCCTGCCCTATAGACAGGTCATACAAAGTTATTTCTGGTGATAACTCTTATGATGGGCAAGGCCCCTAATTTAAATTCTTTAATGGCGAGATAAAAGTTTCTCATGAGCTCCAGGGTCTCAATTGCCTTCAGCTCAAAATAATCCACATGCCAAAGTGGCACATCGTGGGGACGCCTGTTCTGAACCCCGTCAGACCTGCTGAGTGGAAAGCGTATGTTTTGAGCACATTAATCCCCACGGTCCCAACAGGCTTGTATGGCTGGGTGCTGGCCCTGCCTCAGACCGTGGAGCAGAGGTGCACAGCAGGCTGGCTGGGGCCAAAGTCAAGCTAGGGCTCAAGACAGAAGGATCCGCTTCACGGACCTCCAGCTGCGGCCCTCTCTTGCCCCCTATAGGAGAAGGCATGACTCATTAACGGCTTAAATACATTATGAAAAATTTCAAACAGACACAAAAATCCCTTCATGTGCCCAGTACTCATCTTCAACAATTTTGCCTTATATTTTTCAGCTACCCTTTCCTTTTTTCCCCCTCTTGCTGGAATATATTTAAATTCAGCTCCAGCCTTCATATAATTCCACCTATAAATATTTTTTTGTCAAATAAAAACAAATCTGGATTTAGTATTTTATTCAAAAGGATGATTGCAAATGTTGGCAGAGTGGGGGACTACTGCCATAGTGAGAACTCTGGAAGTTTCTCAAGAGCTGGTCTCAGAGAGATTTTCTTTATAGAGTAGTAAACCAGGTAAGAACGAGCTGGGTGTGGAGACTAAGTTGAGACAGCAGACTGAGCAGGTTCCCTCCAGGCCACCTGTTCTCAGGAGGGGTCTCTGCTGGCCCAGGCAGAGGGTGGCAGGGGAGAGAAGCTGTTCCAACTGAAAAGTGGGGACCACAGTCCAGCTCAGGACCCATGATGCAAAAAAAGGGAGTGCAAACGGGTTATGTCTGGCTTGTCCTAGACAAACAAAGGAACACCCTGAGTCTCATCTAAGTCAGATGGGGCTGGGCTTCTCTGCAGGGAGCCATTTTTGAGAATACAATGCGAGGGGTGCTTTTTAACCTTTGCTGTTTTCCAAGATCACAGGGCTCAGAAAGCTCAACACTGTCAGTTTCCATTAAATAACAACAAGTGTGTATATATATATTATACATATAATACATATGTGTATTATATATTACACAAACATACACAAACATATGAGGTGTGATCAAAACGTACGGTGAATGTTTAAATTTAAAAAACTGAATACAGTAAAAGACACATTGCCATTAATCCCCCTCAAAATACACCCCCTCACTTCAAACACACTTATCCCATCATTCTTGCTACTTTCAGAAGCAGTTCTGGAAGTCCTCTTTCGTGAATGTCTTTAGTAGCTCTCTTGTGGCTGCCTCAATATCCTGAATTGATTCAAAACGTTTACCTTTCATGGTCATTTTGACTTTGGGGAAGAGCCAGAAGTCAGTCACACAGAGCCAGATCCTGTGAAAAAGGTGGATGAGGACACACTGTAATGTTTTCATTTGACAGAAATTGCCGTATACCAGAAATGATGTGTGACATGGAGCATTGTCATGATGGAGGATGATTTACAACATACTTTAAAACATACCTTCTCTCACCTGCCTTTCTGTTGAATGGCACTCGGCAGCAGCATTCACCGTATTTTTTTTTTTTAATCACACCTCGTAAATACCAAGTAAGGGTTTAACAATATCACGTAAGTATCATTAACACACTCAATATTATTAATAGTTCCTTAATCTCATCTACTTTCCAGTCCGTGTTAAATTCCCTTGTAGTCATCAGCAGTATCTTCTCTCTTGGTTTTGTCGCCATGCGTAGCATCTGGTTGTCACCTCTTTCAAGCCTCTTTTCATCTATAGTGGTATCCCCATCCAGCCTGCTGTTGGACACCGGGTCACGTTGCTGTGCGGACCCTGGCTCAGGGACCAGCCCTAGGAGCTTGTGAGACATGCCATCTCAGGTCCCCCCAACCCCACCTTGTGAACTAGGATCCACATGTCACCAAGTCCCCGGGTGACCTGGGCCCTTCAGTCAGCGTCTGAGCAGCACTGCTGTCATTCAGGTAAGACATCCTTCCCTGCTGCCCATAGTTTCTGTGACCGGGCAGCGTGCATAGAAGCTCAGCTGGCTGGCTTCAGGTCCAAAGACATGGCAAGGAGATCCACGGTGGCACGGCCATCCTTTGCCTCACATTGGGAAGCACTCGGTGTTTCAGGGCCCGCGGTAGTGCTCTGTGATGGATAAGCAGGTTCGGATGTTGTTACATTTATCGCTCCAATAAGACCCCCAGGTCTTAAGAACTGTCACCCAGATATTCTGTTAGTCTCGGGGAGACGGCACTGCCAGCAGCTTCTACAATCAACTAATGAGAAGAGGAATTCCTGCAGGAACAGAGGCATCTGTTGGGTGGTGACACACGCTGGCGGTGGCCCTCCAGGCTCTTGGTGCAACTTCCCCAGAGGAACCGGGTCCTCTGTGTGGGAATTCTCACACAGGGGGCTGACAGCGGCCCCTACAGTGCTCAGAAGCTTTAATGATGCCAAGCGGGTTGGCCACACAGCCTCACTACGAGCACGGGGAAGAGATGTGCCGGGGACACCAGGTGCTGGCTGCCCTCTGCACAGGTTGCACACTCGCTCCTGGGGTGTGTGCACCATTGGGTTCCCTGACTCCGGATGTGATCTATCTGTTGTGGATCAGCGTGTCTGCCAGATTTGAGGAAAGGGAGTCTGGCCAGGAATGTGGCCAGGACACTCAGAGCACTGGGCCTGTGGAGGTGGTGCAGGAAACATGGACCTGTCTCCTGTTCCTAAGGGGGGAGCTCGGGCAGATGTTGTGGGAGGGCAGGTTGGGGTGTGCGTGTCCAACAGCCCTTAGACTGCTGGAGGCCTTTCTAACTTCATTGCCTTCTGGCTGCTGACCATCCCTGCCTGCCCTGGGCATCAGTCCTTTCTCTCGCTGTATCTTTCCTTCCACTCTTCCTGGAGGGCAGCCCTGCTCTTATCCAACTTGCTTCTGACACAGAATGCTCACACTCTAGTTTTATCTGGCCCGAAAATACACTCTGTCTGGGGAACCGCCAACACACTCACGTCCTAGTGCATGCATCTTGTGTTCTGTGTTTCCTGAGGAATTGGGTGGGAGGGTAGTGAGGCTGGAATCCCGATACCCATCAGGAGAAGGGCAGGAGTTAAGGTAAAGGAGGGGCCTTGAGAAAGCAAGAAGTATCCACCAGGACTGCCAGGCAGGATGGAAGTGGCGGAGCTGTGCTAACAGGGGCTAGAAGCCGGGAGGTTTGGGGACACAAGATGCTGAATGCAAGAGAAGTGGGGAGCAGGAGGGTCAGATATGCTCATAGAAACAACAACAGGAAGTAGGAAATGGGGTTTGGGCCCCAAAGAAAGGTCAGAATGAGGAGGGGGGGCATTCAGGGAGCCAGTCCAATAAACTGGTAGCAGACTGCAAAGGAAGGGAACAGAACACAAACAAGAGGATGGGGGTTGGGTTGGAGTGGGGGTAGGAGAGGTGACTGTGCCTGTTCTGTTCTGTAAGATCCAGGAGAGGCAAGCGTAGTGTGGGCCTAGAGGAATCCCCCACCTTGGTGTAGAGATAAATCACCCTATCGACGGACTTTTGTCTGCAAAAGAAAAAACCATTGTTGGGAATGTGCCAAGTAGGTCAGAACATGCATCAGGGGTCTTTGAAAGAAGTGACACTGTGTCTTTCAAAAGCAAAATGCTATAAACTGAGCCGGAAGCTTGAAGAATTTTCCTAGAACCAGCTAACTACGAAGGTTGGCAGAACTGGCATTTGGGGTTATGCTTACCCAAACACTAAATTTCCTATAGTTTTCCAGGGTTTGGAGAAGCATGAAAATGGACAGACTGACAGCCCCAATTTAGGGGAGGTGTGTTTCACAAATTATTTTCTAGGTCCCTTGTTTAGCTCTTAGGTGGAACATTCCTGAAAAACCAATGTTAAGTGCCCAGGCTGATTCACAAAAGCCCTGTCAGACTTGAAGTGGAAAGCTGAGAACATTATTTCTACCACACCTCGCCATGGCTTAGGAGGACTTTCAGGAGAAAGTGTATTTGGAGTCTCAGAAAGACATTTTCTCAAAGGTGGGCTGGTGACTGGTGGAGTGGGTTCCCAGGCACAGGACGGTGGTCATGTGACATTTGCAGAGAAGGAGTCTTTCTGATTTGCTTGATTGCCTACTGTTCTGAGCCCACTAAAAAAAAGAAAAGAAAAAAAAAAAAAAAGAACCCCTGGGATGTGGACTGAGTACCTTAATGTATCTTAAATCCTCTTTTATCTCACCACATTTCCGAAGCAAAATTCAAAACACAGTTTTGGCAAACTTTCGATGGCCTCCCAGATATGAAAAGCAGTTTGGACATGGTTTTCAAGCCATATTATTGAAATTTCAGGACAGTATAACGGTGTACTGGGAACAAAGGAGATACAATTGAAGAGCAAGACAGCCCTGGAGTATCAAGGGAGGAATGGCTGACACTGCTTTTGTTTGGTGGTGCTTTCCCTCTGAAGTAAAAGGCAGAGGAAGCTGTTCATTTGCAGAAAATACTCTTGAGTTGCCTCATGCTCCCAAGATTCTGGACACAAGCCTTTGGGAAGCTACAGCCAGAGGAGGGAGCCCCCCCACTTCTTCCATGCTTGGGGAGTGGAGCAGATGCCTGAGGCCATTAACCCCAAGTCACCCCACATGGCAATCCTACAGGGCACAGCATATCCCTCGCTGCTGGGCCACAGCGAGCCTGTTCTAAAGACACTGTAGCTCCTGGCAGGGTTGCAATTTTCCAAGGCCCGGCTCACTGCTGTTGGGGTTGGAAGGAGATGTCAGGCGGGAGGGAATGGAACCCCCTCCTCCTCGAGTCCGGTTTGGGGAAATAGGAAGGGACAGGACAGGTTTCTCTAGGTCGGTACAGAGATTATGATCTCTATTTTATGTTGTTTTCAGGTCTGAAGTGTAGGCGGAAGGAGAGCAAATAAAAAATGACTTGCTTTTTCTGCATAAAATAAAAAACGGGGTCACAGGTCTGAACTCTGGACTTTGGACTTGCTGGGCACTGAGGTTTGAAGGAATCTCGGAAGATTTATCTCCTCCAACCTTTACTCGAGGCCTAGGAGGTCTGAGGATGGGGACACGCCTCACGCTCGCCCAGCGAGCCCCGCGGGCCCTGGGATCTCGTCCCCGGTCCTCCCATCCTCCATCTCCCTCATCCCGTACCCGGGAGGCCCCCCCACGCCCCCCATACCACCCTCTGGTCCCCATCCTGCTCCCGCAACCCCTCAAGCCGCCCCATCCCGCTCCTCGGGTCCCCCATCTGCTCTGCCCCCCCAGCCGTCCCTCTGTGTCCCCCCCCTACATCCTCCCACTCTGCCCCTGGCTCCCCGATCCCCTAGTTCCCAGAGCCGCTTCCCTTCAGGTATGGGGAAAAAGTAGTGGGTAGGCTGCCACGGCTCCTAGGCTCCACCAGCCTTCCACTACGCCCTCCGCAGGAGCCGCGGGAGCAGGTGCAACGCCGCGCCCGCCCCTTGCGTCCTCTTGGGCCCCCCCCGCCCCCCGCCCCTCCCCGCCCCTCCCTCCCCTCCCCTCCCCTCTCTCCGCCCCAGCCCCCCTCCTCCTCCCTGTCTCTCTACCCAGGCCCCCCTCCTCCCCTCCCCCTCCTTCCTGCACTGCCCTTCCCCCTCACTCCACCCCGGCCCCGCCCCCAGCCCCGCCTCCCCTCCCCTCCCCCACCCCTATTCCCAGCACCGCCCCCCCCCCCCCCCCCCCCGCACCCTACCGCAGCACCGCCTCCCCGCGCCCGCCGCGGCGGAAGGACTCTAGCTGCCCGGAGTCCCGGGAGGTGGATTTGGCACCCC
The DNA here is from genome assembly GCF_057876585.1 of Rhinolophus sinicus. NCBI lineage: Eukaryota > Metazoa > Chordata > Mammalia > Chiroptera > Rhinolophidae > Rhinolophus > Rhinolophus sinicus. The sequence goes on from NC_142516.1 coordinate 137,517,839, forward strand.
TTCCCGGCCGCGGTCAGGACAGCCACCCACCTTCCCTGCATGGAGCCCAGGGAGCGCACACAGGCGGCGCGGGACTGTGTCCCCAGGTGGGAGCGAAGGGGCCGGGACGCCCTTCTCCCAGCACTGGGGTGCTAGGGTCGTGGGTGTGGGACTCGGGGATGCGAGGATGGGAGGGTGCGGGATTTAGGGGTGCGGGAAGTAGAAGGGTGCGGCGGTGGAGGTGCTGACGCTTGCGCGTCCGTGAGCTGGGTTGCGCCCCGGCTGCGTTCGGCCCGCCGTCCCTTTCTGCGCCAGGGGATGGACCAGCGTGTGCCCCCTGTGTGTCGGTCACGGGTTCCGGACTGGCAGCTGCCCCCCGCCCCCTACGCAGGGACCCGGGGGCAGGACCCCGGGGGCAGGACCCCGGGGGCAGGACCCCGGGGGCAGGACCCCGGGGGCAGGACCCCGGGGGCAGGACCCCGTCGCTCTGTGCCACAGGTGGCACGTGAGCGCGGCACTTTATTCTGGGGCTGCAGGGTTTTTATTTTTGTATTGTAGGATTGATCCGTATGGGTTTGAAAGGCCTGAGGACTTTGACTATGCAGCTTATGAAGAATTTTTTTCCACCTACCTGGTGATACTCACTCGAAGAGCGATAAAATGGTCTAAACTTCTAAAGGGAAGTAGTAGTGTTCAGAAAAGTATGACAGGTGAGTTTGGAGCTTGGTCCACTGTTCAACAAACAGGTCACTGGCTGACAAAAACTGCTGGGAGGAGAGGGATTCTGGATTTCTTAGGTCCTTTACCCCAGTGGCTGCCTTAATTCTGGCGCTTGGTGTCCGCTCTGTGTATCTTTCCTGCTGCTCCAGAGACCAGAAAGTTACAAGGCAGGTGCGTGTCCTATGCAGGCTAAAAGTTGAGGTTCAAAGCTTTAAATTCAGCTAGAACTTGCACTGTTAAGGTACAAGTTCATCTTTTCTTCTCTTTGAGAAGGGTCTGCTTGCCAGATATGAATGGACCACACCTTCTTTCCAGAAGAAAACAGATTTCCTGCTCCTCAAAATGGGATGGGCCAGGGCTCTCCAGTTGTCCATTCCTGTGACTAAGCTCTCCAGGGCTTCCCTCGGAGTGAAAGCCAGTCCTTGCTGGACCCCTTCTCACCTCTTCTGCCCCAGTCCCCGCCCCCCCTCTAGGCCTGGAGGCTCCTCTCTCAGGCCATCTCTCTTTTTCTCCAGCACACCCCTAGCCTGCGGCTGCCTCTCCTTAAGGTTCTTCTCCACCCCCTCCACCCCGCCCCAGCCCCTACACCTGGTGTTTTTCAGGTGTTGACTTGAATGTCACCTCCCTGAGTCCTTCCTGAGCTCCTGTCTGGAATGGCGTGTCCCCCATCACACCACACATCCACACGCTTGCTACCCCTTCCCTTCTCATTTTCTCCTTGTCTAGCGCAGTGCAGCTCTTATTTTATCATTTGTTTCCCCTGCTGCAGTCAAAGATCCCTCCCTGCTGGCAGGATTGGCCAGGAGAGTTGCTTTAGTATTTGTTAAATGAATGAAGTGTTTAGTGGGTACCTGCCGTGCACGTGGTGAGGGCATTGGTATGAGTGTGCCAGGGAATTGAGGGAATGCAGATAAATGGCTCAGGGTGTAGAGGGGCTTCCTGAAATAGGACATTGTTGACAATTAAGGGGTGAGGACGGGTCAGCTGCAAGGGACACAGCTGTGTGACCAGCCTATTAGGGACTTGGTTAGGAGGGGCTGGAGATGGAGCCGGGGGCCCTGCATGGGGCCACATGTAGGCACTCATCACATGACTGGCAGAGAGAAGCCAACTGTAAAAGGATTTGTGAGCAAGGGGATGAAGAGGTCAATTTTTGCCTTTAAAGCAGTTAGTGAATAGGGCCCAGAGTGGCCCCAGCATGCAGTAGGTGCTTGGGAAATACTTGTGGAGTTGACTGAGGGCTGGGTAGGCAGGTGGATCTGGGAACTTGCTGTCTGGCAGGGTGTGGGTCAGAGAGGAGGGAGGCTGTCCCAAGGCACTGAGCCACTGGCCTCTTCCTTGACCGAGCTGTCCCTCAAGGCTGTTACTAATGGGAGTGCTGGTGAAAACTCAGGTAGACTAGCATTTCATAAAATCAGCTGGAAGGAACCTTAAAGGTTGGTTCTTTGTTGCTTCACAGACCCCTGAGGCTAACATGCTGTGTGTATCTGGCATGAATCATATATGCTGATGTCCACCCCTGAATGGCCCCTGTGTGTTCATGTGTTTCCAGCAGCACATCTCCTTTATTTTTTCCTTTTGATTTATCCTTAAAAGTTGACTGGTCTTTTGTTTGAAGAAGTTACATACAAGTATATAAACGTAAACATAATTTATGTTTATGGTAAAACACCTTAATCATACTAAAAGGTGTGAAGTGACATTGAGTTTCTCTTCTAACCCAGGCTCCAGCCTTCCGGAGCTGGGGAGCAGTGACTACTGTCCTTGTGTCTCCTCCCAGGAACAGGATGTGTGTGTGTGCGCACACACACACGTGTACAAATGCAGCTACCACACCCACAGGTCTGCAGTTTGCTTTTAGTGCAGGAGAAGGCTTGCTGTCCATCATGGTTAACTGGACTGCTGACCCACAGGTCAGATAAAGCACTCAGCCTACGTAGTACCTGAAATACAGTCAAGGCTCAATGAATCTTAGCTGTTGTAATAGTGATAACCATGCCCAGAAGTTTCGAAAAACAAAGGTTTCTGCTACTTTTAGATATTTGTTATCTGAACTTACAATGTTTCTTCAGAAAAGAATGAAAACAGGGTACTTGGCCTTAGAGACTGACACTTTCCCAAGGGCAGGGCTCACCCACACAGGTCATTACTGAGGTTTACAGAAGTGTAAAATATAAAGGAAAAAGAGGGGGGAAAATTTTTTCAAAAAGAAGCTACATCCTAGGAATTAACTTGCCTCCTGGAATATTAATAGGAATTGCACTGAGTTTATAGATCCATTTGGGAAGAACTGACATCTTAATAATATGAAGTCTTCTAATCCATGAACGTGGTAGGCATGCTCTATCTCTCCGCTTATGTAGGTATTTGACTTCTTTTGCAGCATTCAGCTCTGAGATCCTGCAGATATTTTGTTAGATTTATACTTAAGTATTTCTCCTTTAATTTTTTATGCTATTGTAAATGATACTATTCTCAGTTTTTTTTATTGCAGTCAGTGTGTAGAAGTACCGTGGATTTTTGCATGTTCATTCCTTTTGCTACCATCTAAGTTAGAATAATCCAGCACTGGGACTGACCCTTCCCCTTGCTGGTCAGCAGAGAGGGGTTAACAACTCCCTCGGGTCATTCTTGGTCTTGATGCCCTCTAGGGGGTCATGAGACCTACAGACAAATGTATAAATCATCTAAGTTGGAGGGAAGGTCAGGCTGAATTATTGGTGTCTTTGGTAGACTTACAAATAAAAGAAAGCTTATCCTTTCCATGTTCCCATAACAGTCTGAATAGACCTTGTGTATAGCAATGTTCTTGCCACGGTGTGGTCCTCCAGTGTGCTTCTAAACTGGCAAAGAGAGTTTCTTCAGTTTTCTTTGGATTTTGGTGGATGGTATGAGTCTGTTCTGTCCCTTCTTCTGGTCCTCCCTTGTCACCCCTGCATCATTCTGCAAATACTTAGCGTGCATTTACTGCCCCCACAAGCCCTTCTAGGAGTGGGCTGGTGCAGGAGTGGGCTGCTTGGCCTCCTGGAGCTTCCATTTTAAGGTGCTTATGCCTGTCCATCAGGTGTAGGTCACCTTGGAGTTTGGTGACCCCAAGGTGGGTCGATAAGGTTTTATCGACAGTGCTTTTCTTGACTGTAACCTAGAATGTTATTCCTATTATTTTTTGTTTTTGTTAAATGCAGTGAGTGTCTCAGATTTTTTCCATTTTATGGCAACTTGTGGAATTTCACTAATTGTATGAGCTTTTATTTCTAAAGTGTGGTTTCTTTCTAAAAAATTTCTAATATCAAAGGAAAACAACAAAGCTGGGAATATTTGCTTTGAAAATGAACTGTTTTGGGGGTTAAATTAAGGTCATTAAAAGCATACTGTAGCACCCCTGGCCTTACTTACTGTAATTAATTTGAGTGTCAGTCTCACAAATCTTTCTCCTCTGCCTGGAAAATTATTGATGCATTGAGATCACTCATGGTTTTGGGCTTCTTTTAGTGTGGATAGTGGAGTAGGCGTATCAGAGGTTCTTGCAGCCTCCTGCCCGACTGTGCTCAGTTGGGAGGGCGAGCAGGATTCCGTAATGAGTGTATGTACCACTTGTGGTGGAGATGCAGGAAGTTTTGCATGTTTTTAATGTTTGACGTAGGGAGAGAAATGACAAGCTAAAAGCATTGGAATTCGTGTCAGTTGCTCAAAGGGCCCCTCCATAAGCTGTCTGACCTAGAGAAGTGCTTGTCTGTCCTTCTGAAGCAGCCTCCTCTCTCTGTTTCAGTGAAGCGCTATATCCGGAAAGGTGTTCCCCTCGAGCACCGGGCCCGCGTCTGGATGGGGGTGAGTGGAGCACAGGCCCAGATGGACCGGAACCCTGGCTATTACCACCAACTTCTCCAGGGAGAGAGGAATGACAGCCTAGAGGAGGCCATCAGGACAGGTGACGTGCAGTATCCGTCCCTCGGGTGGATGGCAGCCCAGGCAGGAGGAGGAGGAGGAGGAGGAGGAGGAGGAGGAGGAGGAGGAGTGGACATTATCCCCCAAATTGTGTTTGCACCCGATCTTTGAAGTGATGTTGATGAAGAAATGAACATCGTTAAAGATGCACCAACTGATTTCAGTTTGAAATTATATTTTTCTCAGAGGAAAATCAAAACGTAAGCGTTCATGAGGGGAGAACAATGTCTTTAATTCATTCAGCAAATACTTGCGTGCCTAGCTAGCCTGTAAGGAAAGTGTTAATAGAAAGACTAGATTTCTTCCATGAAGAACCCTTCAAGGAAAGTGAGGAGGCCGCTGAGTAAGCAATCATAACACAGTAGGATAATCACTTAAGGGATTTGTGCCTGACAGTGACACACGGGGACTTACAGAATCAGCTACCACGTGTTGTAAAGTCACACACTGGAGTTTTCTTTCATACTGTTGAACTCTAATAGTTATCTAGGGATGCTAATATTTTTGGCCTATAATTTCTTTTTCCTCTAGTTTCTTCAGTAGTCACATAAGCTCACTGGCTTTTTAAAGTTCAAAGTACCCAAAAAAAATGTTTAACCTAAACTGAATAATTAGATATTTAGGAAATACATCTGCCTTTCTGATTCCAATAGTTTTTGAGAAATACAAATTTAAACACAAAATATTTAATTAAAAAAAATCCAATTGCTTTAAAGTGCTGAGAAGTTGGACTGACTTGTGACAATGAGAGAAGGGTGGGTCCCAGCATAAGGCACGGGGGTCCTTCAGTCCTCTGTCAGCCCCTGGGGTCTCATAGCCCCAGGGCAGGAGCCAGGGGGACGAGCTGCAGCTGCTGAATCTGCCGGCTGCATCCTGGTTGCTAACAAACTGCAGCCAAAGGTCTCAGAACAGAAGCTGTCACCGGCTTTGCAGGCACAGCCCAGCGGTGTCCCTTAGTGAGGCCAGAAATGCTGATACGGGTTGGGAAGAAACCTTAGGTCCAAGGGAGGCTGAGCATATTAAATCAAATATAATGTTGCTGTTTGGAAAACGAATTTAGAGCCTCTGTTTAGTGCCAGCGTTTTTTGGATAAATATATTTTATTTATTGTGGTAAATTACACATAACATAAAATTTACCATTTTATCTTCCCAAACTGAATCTCTGTCCCCATTAAACACTACTTACCCCTCCTTTAGCCTCTGGCACCCACCTTTCTACTTTCTGTCTCTATGAATTTGATGACTAAGTACCTCATATAAGTAGAATCATACAGTATTTGTCCTTTTGTGTCTGGCTTATTTCATTGAGCATAATGTCCTCAAGATTCACCTATATGGTAGCATGTGTCAGAATTTCCTTCCTTTGTAAGGCTGACTAACATTTCATTGTATGTTATATACTGTTGTATTTAACTATCCGTCCATTGATGGTCACCAGAATCTCTTCCACCTTTTGGCTATTGTGAGTAATGCTGCTATGAACGTGGATGGACAAATACCTTCACAGGCTCCTGCTTTCAGTTCTTTTGGGTATATTCCTGGAAGTGGAATTGCTGGATCACATCGTAATTCTGTGTCTATTTTTTGAGGGATCTGGACAAATCATTTTACAGGGATAGTAGAGTGGATATTTCATGCCCTGTACGCATAGACTGAATATCCCTTTCCACATCTACCTCCACAGTGGGAAGAAGGGACATTTCCTGTAGAAAGATTTCAAAACATATGGAAAATGTATCATAATAAAAAATATTACATAGGAATGAGCACAGATGGTCACTCAAGTCTGAATTAGTAAAAAAAACACCACTCATTTCCTCGGGATCAATTCCAGTTTTTGGAATGCTTAGAGTTTCAGGGAAGAAAACAAAATCTCTTCTTTATAGAAAACATACAATGAAAAGTAACGTGCTTTGGGGCAGTTTTGCCCAGATTTAATTATTTTAAGCAAAGATAAGGCCTGGGGGCCAGAAGTTGGGAACAAAATTACTATTGCCGCGTTTTACAGCAGCTATGTAGACGTCATGCTAACATACAAGTTGGATTTCCTTAGGCACAGAGGGGAGATATGCATGCTTGTCTTACAGCATGACAGGAAAGCTAATGGTTACGTGTGTCCTATCTTGAGATCTATGGGTGTGTGTGTGTCCCAATCCATTTTGGTAATCATACATAGCACAGTAGCAAATACACTACTAACCTAACTAAGTGGGATCAGTAGAGTCAGAAAAGGTGTAATTGTTTACGTTGCTATATATCCTGTTTGTTCCTTCGCCCGTCTACAGAGTTAACATATAAAACTCAGCTTTAAAAAGTCAGGTGTCACGTCAGTGTGAGACACAGTTTTGTCTTGGTGACTTCGTCCAGCACGTGCGTCCCTGCATTGGTCCCTGGTGTGGACTGTCTGGGCCACGCCAGGAGAGCCGGGCTGAGGAAGTGGGTGTCTGATGAGCAGGAAGAGGCTGGCCAGGGAACCCCCCGTAGACAAGGGTGGGCAGTGTTGAGTTTATTTAGTTTTCAGTTTTCAGTTTTGTCCGTTAATCTCTGAAAGGGAATCTCTGACTCCTTATGTTTTTGATCTTCAGAATTGGGAACATTTTCCAAAGTTTTATGTAAAATGTTTACTCGTCACCTGTGGTTTTAGAGTTAAGCCTTCTACTATCTCAGAGGGGGCGGTGTGAGGATGAGGGCGCAAGTGGGTCTGTGGGGTGGAGAAAACTGAGTAAAAATCTGGGCCTGAGCCCGAGAGAGGCTCACTCTACTGTCACTGATTTTGAGAGAAGCGGCTGTTGGGGCCCAGAGGCATGCTCCTGAGGTGCGACTAGAACAGGACACGGGGTCCAGGGAACTCCCTCCTCTTCCTTCCTGACTCGGTTGCCCAGGGCCTTGACTGTGAGGCTGCAGGTGCCTGCGGCCTATGAAGGACAGCTAGGCTCTTCTGGAGTGATCCAAAAGCATAACCAGAGTGGAAATCACTTCTTAAACCTTAGGCAGAGCACTTCACCAGGTGGCATTTGGAGCCTCCCTTAGGGGTAGGCATAAGGAGGATTTTGGCACATCGCAGACCAGTCTTCTGTTTTCACCTTTTGAATAATTCTGTGTCATAAATTTCCCTGCAGATATGAACAGGACCTTCCCGGACAATGTAAAATTCCGGAAGAGCGCAGATCCCTGTTTACAAAAGACTCTGTACAATGTGCTGTTGGCTTACGGGCACCACAACCAAGGTGTGGGGTACTGCCAGGTAAGCCCCCGGGAAAGTGAACGCGATTGACACTCCGCAGACTTACAACAGGAACACTCTCCAGGTGTACACTAAGTATTCTTTATCAATTCAGCTCAGAAACTCCCTAGTCATAATACCTGCACAAGCTGTGACTGGAACTATTTCCCAGTTATAAAAGCAGTCAAACATCTATTTAATGATTTCTTTTGGTATCAGACTGCAGTGAGTGGGGGTGAGGATGGAAAGTTGGGAAGCTGGTAGGAAGTAACGTAGGTGAACACAGGGCTGTATTTTCTAGAACCCAAAGTAACCAGCATCTCATCACATTGGTGCGAATGTGTGCGTGTGCACTATGTGTGATGTGGGGGGTGTTCCTTTGAGGTTATCTCTAGAGTCAGAGCTTCCCTGCAATTAGAGGTAATGGTATGCCTCATCGCCTGCCACTTCAGTCATCATGTTTTGGATTTGTTGCATGAAGCACACATGAGGTGGGAATGAATCATTTCTCGTTCCTCCCTGAAGCATTCTCCCTCTGGAGTTTATCAAATGGACAGTTCTGTTCATAACAGGGAAAGCAAGAAGAGCCTGAGTTAGGAGTAGCAGCAGTTGTGCCCTCCGTGGGTGCGTGCGTGTGATATGGCTGCACTTCCTTTGAGATTAGCTTTTTCAGTCTCTGAGCTCCCTGGAGGCCCATGAGACCCGAGTCACCGGGTGTGCCAGGCAGGATGTTGGCAGGAGCTGCCTGCTGCCTATTACTGGGAATGCTGCTTGTGGCCATGGCTGCAAGCATGAGCCCAGGGCTATCACGGGATGGGAGTGGCTTTCCCTACCTTTGAGTCTGTACACTTCCTATACAGGCTCTTGGAGCCCAAAGCTTGTCTGAAGGTTTCCTGGGAGGAGGTGAGTGAAACCCATAGTGATGGGAAGTTTACATCTAACAGCTGTGGGAGAGGGCTCAAGAAGCTTGTCATAAAGGTGAGGGAGCCAGGAGTGTTTGGGTCCTTAATAAGGTTTAAACAAATGTTTGCGCAGTGGGGGTTGCTTTGGCAATTTGCAGTCCCTGCGTGAACAGCATGTGGCGTGACTCTGGGCTCTGGAGAAGAAAGGGGGGAAACAGGAGAAGGAGTGAGGCCGATAGTTTTGAAAAGACCAGCAGCAAAGAAGTATCATAGCTACTACTAAGATTCACCTGAATAATTTAGCAGGTTGTGTTTTTATATTGCTCTGTTACCTGGAGATAGTGCCTACAGAAAGATAAAGCTGGGATGAGTCCATTCTCCCCAGACAGAATTCTTGTCATTCTCAGCTTTTATTACTGTCATTAACTTGTCCTGAAACCAGGACGTGGCCTGTAGGAGATGGGGAGGCAAGATGGCTGAGAAATTGTCCTAAGATTATTCTAGTTACTGTTCTTGTGGATATTAAAAATAGCTTAAAAAAATAAACCACACAATTTTAAATACTAGCACGAGGCCAAAACTCTATTGGCTTTTGGAATATATAATGCACGTGCACGCACACGCGCACACATACATATGCATGTCAGTGCACATACATTGTATTATTTTCCTGGGGCTGCCATGACAGAGTATCACAAGCTGAGAGGTGTGAACAACAGGTATTAATTGTCTCTCAGTTCTGGAGGTTCCAGATCAAGTCACCGGGGTTGGTTCCTTCTGAGGCGGTGAGGGAGCGTCTGTTCCAGGCTGCTTCCCTCGCTTCTGCTGCTCTCTGACAAGCCTTGGCTTTCCTTACTTTGTAGACACATTAACCAATCACTGCTTTCCTCTTTGTGTGGCGTTCTCCATGTGGTGTCTTATATCCATATTTTTCTTGTTGGTTGACAAAAGTTGATTTTTCTCTTATTATTAGAGAAATCCATACTTATTTAGAAAATACAGGCAAGCAAAAAGGAAGACAGAAGTCGTCTGAATCGCAGTCGCCCAGCCACTGTTGTGAAGCATCACCTGCCTCGCTTCTCCCCCATGTCTAGCAGCTGCTCTCAGATAAGAGAGTCACGGACTTCAAGTATTTTAGCAACATTTGCCTTTGGCTAGTGTGCGCCATGAATTGCCCCAAACAGGCTCGATCACAAAGTCGCTTTCAACATCCCCATGTGTCAGCCCATGTTCCTTATGGAATTATGAAATATGGTCATTGGTATAGTTTCCCCTCTGATGTAGTGTTTCATGCTATTAATTTTTTTAGAAGTCAATTGTAAGTTGTATTTTATCACTCAGTTACCATTAGTTGAAGAGTCTTTGATTTTAGTGTTCTAAGGCAGTATTCAGAAGAGTTTCTCTTAACTATTTTCTTTTTCTGCCTTTTCATGTAGATTTGACTAAATGCATTACTAGATGGCAAATCCTGAGTATCTCTCAAGTTCTACTAAAATGTCATTGTGGAATTATGCAAGTTTTAGGGACGAGCAAGGGAAATGGAAAGTCAGTAGTTAGCAGCCCAACAATCGTAGAATCTTATGGTGGTTTAAAACTTGACATGAATTTCTGTTTTCTCATTTTTCTCATTTCAGGGAATGAATTTTATAGCGGGATATCTAATTCTTATCACAAAGAGTGAAGAAGAATCCTTCTGGCTATTAGATGCTCTTGTTGGAAGAATACTACCTGGTATGTCGAAAATCTCTACTGTATGCCTTTCACTGTCTTGTTTCTGTCTCGTTATCAAAATAACTCAGCCGATAAGTCAAGATTTTATTAAAACATAATTGAATTGTTTGGGAGTTGAGGTTAAAAATCTTTTTGCAGTGGAGTTAAAGAGAAGAAAAATATTTCAGATGATTGGCTCCAGCTAGAGCAACCAGTCATTTCTGTGTCTTAGAGCTTGAATTTGGCTGAGCCTGTATGCTTGGCTCAGCTGTTCCTCAGTTTGTACCGTTTGTGTTGAGACAGACCTATTGGGCCTTAGTGTACGTCTTATTGATCATGAAATCTGGGAGAGGTTCACTTGGAAAGGAAAGGTGGGGAGGTCCTGAGTGTGAGAAAAGAGCCTAAAGGGAGAGAAGACTTGATCAGTCCCAGTTTCAACAAGCCTATATTCGTTACTGAGTTTGTGAATGGTGGTAAGAGGGCAATAATTGTCAGCTGTTATTACTGTTTTTAAAATGAGAATCATTCTTTTCATACATTTCCACCTTTCTATTTACTAACAAGTATTATGTTAATTATAAGTTAGTTAACAAACTATTTGTTAATAAACAACGACCAATTTTTATAACACACAATGTGGACTATGAGCTGCAGAGCAGAATCCCTTTGGGAAGAGAAATGGCCAGAGCCATCTCAGTGGAGAAAACTTGGGGCAGATTTGATCTTCTGCCCTCCCCAGCCGTGATGGTGGTGATTGTTCACAATGACCTGCATGCTTGGCCTGAAAGATAAGCACAGCTTCGAGTCCTCATGACTGGTGGAAAGGGGGGTGAGGGGTGTAGGGGCAGGTGTGGTTACAGGCTCCCCACAGCGATGAGTTCAACGTCAGTCTTGTTTTCTATGCCTGCCTCTGAATTTTCTTCTTGCTCCTCTCCCTCGCACATGCTTCCCTGAGTTGGGCTAGACTCACCCTAGGACCACCCCGGACAGCGCCCAGGGACTTCTCTGCAGAGCGGGTTCCCATCTCCAGGAACTCCATGTTGAAGACATGAGAGCAGGGTGCACACAGCATGGTTCCGATGCCACGCTCACCTGCGCTTACATTCTCACTTAATCCTCAGGAAAGCAGTACCACATAGACCTGACTATTAAATCCATTTTACAAACGAGGACAAGGAAGGCCTGGATCCCACAGCTGTGTGTGGCAGAGCCTGGATTCAAACCCATGGCTGTGTGACCCTAAGGTCCTGGCACGTGCCTCATGGAGGAGTGAACCTGAGTGCACTGTTAAAAAAGGGGGGGATCTGGAGAGATGGAGGGAAATGGGGGCACTCCTTGTGCTCTGGTGCCACCATTAGTAAGGGCTCAGGAGTGCGCGTGCCAGAGGCCAGGCTGGATGGAGCTGCCCATGAGGAAAGGAGAGGTGGAGAGGCCCTGAGTGTGAGAAAAGAGCCGCAGGGATGGGGAAGAAGAGCCGCGGAGAAGACTGTCAGTCCCAGTTTCAACCTGAAGGCCTGAAGTGCAGTGGTCAGGAAGTTAGGAGGAAGAGGGGTCCAGAGACTTTCCAAATGAAGTATTCACAGAGCTTTGTAACACGTTCACCATTTGCTTCAATTATGTCCTAAGACTGAATTACAATGACTATTGGTATCCACGATCTATTTAGTTCTGGGCATTTGGAAAACATCAGTGAATAAAACATAAAAGGCCTGGCCCTTGTGAAATTCCCATACAATGAGCAATAGCCACCACACAACCCATAATAAGTAGATAAAATATAGAGTGTTAGTATTTGTCGTGTGGGGCGGCCTGCGGGGTCTCTGCTCCCCACAAGAGAACGCAGGATATGGTGAGGCCAAAAAGGAACACCCACAGAGCCATAAGTAGGGGAGTCATATCACTATATTCTCGCTGGCGGCTGGGTTGGAGAAACAGGAAGCAGGAACCACAACGTTCGCAACCCTCACTGCACCACTTGCAGGCGCAGCCCCCATTTTCTTGCTAGCGTAGCCACAGCAGTTATATTAGTGGCCAATGGCTCGTTGGTTACATCTGACGGCCAACTAGCCACAGCTGATGGCCATCCAATCACAGTTGATGGCCATTTACTACCTGAACCAGCACCTTTCTATGTGAGGCTGAGAGCCTGGAAACTGCTTTTTGGGGCTCTGTCCCCACACTCCACCCCTACAGGGTCTCGCCTCACTATTTACGCGACAAGCGTCTTCCGCGAGGGGCCCTATGCGAGGAGCCTGGAGGTGAATGCAATATCCTGGACACAGCCAGGGTTTCTCAGGGCACCACCAGTGCTTCTGGGCACAGCCAGACTTACTGGGCTTCTTAGGGTACCACCAGTCTTCCCGGACACAGCCAGGGCTCTCAGGGCACTGCCACTCTCTCTGGGCCTCTTAGGGTACCGTGCTGGAACAACAGCGACTCATAGTCAAGGTACTTACATATTTTCAATGGTGGTCAGTCAAAACACAAAAGCAAACATCCGCCAGTTCCACTACATGGTGGTATGTTCCCAAACAGTCAAGCGGTCCATTAAATTAGGGTTGGAAGGCAATTCTCCATAGTCCATAGTCATTCACCAGGGCTGTCCTGGGGGTGAGGGATGACTTTGACCTCACCCTCATCTCCCAAGGAGGACTCAGCAAGCCTTTCCTCCTGGGACAAGTGCCGCATCTGGGCTGCCTCAGCAAGCACTTCCCAGCCCACAGGGCTGCAAAGACCTTTGCTTTCTCAGGCCTATGCTGGTTGGGGAACTGTCCACGTCTTCCCACCCCTCCATGGGGGTCCAGCTCTCCGGCAGCTGCTCCTGCTGGTCTTCCTGAGACTGGGTGTTCATACACACAAACTGCTCCACCACTCTTCGGAGAGCCTTGGCCGGCACCACATCCTGCCAACTACGCCATGTGTCGTGTGGGGCGGCCTGTGGGGTCTCTGCTCCCCACAAGAGAACGCAGGATATGGTGAGGCCAAAAGGAACACCCACGGAGCCATAAGTAGGGGAGTCATACCACTATATTCTCTCTGGCGGCTGGGTTGGAGAAACAGGAAGCAGGAGCCACACTGTTCGCAACCCTCACTGCACCGCTTGCAGGCTCAGCCCCCATTTTCTTGCTAGCGTAGCCACAGCAGTTATATTAGTGGCCAATGGCTCGTTGGTTACAGTTGACGGCCAACTAGCCACAGCTGATGGCCATCCAATCACAGTTGATGGCCATTTACTACCTGAGCCAGCACCTTTCTATGTGAGGCCGAGAGCCTGGAAACTGCTTTTTGGGGCTCTGTCCCCACAGTATTAGTACACGCAGACCTAGGGAAAAGCCCTGAGACTGAAAATCTACCCCCATAAGTGGAGGGCAGGGAAAGACTGAAGAGGCTGGTTACTCCAGTATGGTAATAAATAGAGTTTACTAAGGGAAACTTACATACAAGATGTATCTTGGGTGGCTGCAAGACAAACTGGATCCCTGTACTGCTTGGCAGGCCCCATAGAATTATACAGGGTAAAAGGGGGGATCGTCAGTGGGTACTAGTATGGGACTGCTATCAGGTATGGGAAATTACATGCTTGACGAGGATAACCACCTGTTCCAGGAACCAGCACATAGCAGGAGGCAGGGTAGGGTGCTGCTTTATGTCCGGATGAACATCAAATTATGATCAGATAACCTCTAACTGGGGTTTGCAGAAAGCAACCTCCATTCTGGCCCAGGTCCAGCTTGAGGGACAGACAGTGATCACGTCATGGAACAGTCTCTCCTCTACGCTTAATAAACAGAATTTAACGCAGTAAATTTGAAGATCCAATTGGCTTTATTAAATGATTTTCGAATCAAGCATCAACTCATCTAGCAACTAGAGAGATACTATGAGGGGTTATATAAGATGGAAGGCCTTTATTTATTTATTTAAAATAATTTTTTTTCACTTACCGTTGACTTTCATTATTTTATATTAGTTTCAGGTATACAGTGTAGTGGTTAGACATTTGTATAATTTATGCAGTCGTCCCCCTGATTAGCCTACTACCCACCTGGCACTATACATAGTTGTTGCAGCATTACTGACTATATTCTCTATGCTGCACTTTACATCTCCATGACTATTTTGTAACTACTAATTTGTATTTCTTAATCCCTTCACCTTTTTCACCCAGCTCCTCAACCTCCCCTGCTCTGGCATCCATCAGTTTGTTCTCTATATCTATGAGCCTATTTCCGTTTTGTTTGTTCATTTATTTTGTTCTTTAGATTCCACATATAAGCAAGATCATATGGTATTTGTCTTTCTCAGTCTGACTTATTTTACTTAGCATAATACTCTCTAGGTGCATCCATGTTGTCACAAATGGTAAGATTTAGTTCTTTTTAGATGGCCAAGTAATACTCCATTGTATATATGTACAACATGGAAGGCTTTTGTAGAAAGAAGGGCAAGACAAGGAAGTCATCAGTAAGAGGAAAATGAAAATTCATTGGAGGAAAGTAAGAGTTCAGGTGATGACGTCTTCTCATTGGCTGACCTGTGGCATTTCCATTGGCTGGGCTTGTTGCTGGGCAAGAGGAAATGTACTCCTGCTGGAGGAGTAAAGTAGTAAAAAGTATTTTGGTCTGTAATTTACTCTCTGTGGGGGGGTGGGGTAGAGGTCTGTAATTGACCTCTTCCTGTTTGAGGTAGTTGACCTAAGTGGTAGGGTGTGAGAGCTCCCTCTACAGGCCTTCCCAACTCCAATTTTAGTTGAGGTTTCCTTTAATTTACACAAGAGTATTAGGTGATAAATGCTGATTTAGAAAAAATAAAAAAATCAAGGGTCCAGATTGCCCCTAAAGTGGTAGTGTCATTATAAAGAAACAAAAGAAAATATCAAAATAAAAATATTAGTACTGTGGGAGAAAAAAGGAATTATTCTTGTCCTTGCATAGCTCTCCAAATGGTAAAGAGGCAGCTATACGTCATGTTCTCTGAATCCTGGTTGCACAAACTAGGTCATTTCAGTGCCACAGTTATCCTGCTTTTAGTTGTTTCTTTTTTAATTATACAAAAAAATGCAGATATATTCTCATTTCAGAAGTTCAAAAAATATAGTACTGATTATAGAAAAAAAGTGACAGTCTTCTTTCACTTATACCCCCCTCTCATTTCTCTCCTACTCAGAGGAATTATGTTATCATCAATTTGTTGTGTATATTTCCAGAGTTCTTTCTGTGCATTTATATATACATATGTACATAAGCACACAAATAAAAAAGTGAAAATTAATGACATAGAAAACAAAGAAGCAATAGAAAGATTAACTGAGACAAAAGCTGGTTCTTTGGAAAAGCTGATAAAATAGACAAACCTCTACAAGACTGATAAAGAAAAAATGGATTTGATATTTAGAAATGAAAGGGATGCTGTAATTTGAAAATGTGTAGATTTTTAAGAATCAGAATAGGAATAAAATGAAGAGACAAATGGATAACTGAGAAAAATACAGTTTAACAAAGCTGACTGGAGAAAATAGAACATCCGAGTGGGCATATGCACAGACATACAAAATATTTTCACAGACATACAAACCTCATCAAACCTTGAAGGTACAGATAATTCCTATATATTTTTATAAATCTTGCAGAAAATAGAAGAAGATAAACTGCTTATAAACTCATGTTATGAAGCTAGTATAACCTTGCTGTCATGCAGGCTTATCTCATTGACGAACACAGGTATACAAATCCTAATTTAAATAATAATAGTATTAGCAACTTGAATCCAGTGATGGTTATGGAGTAGTATTTTTTATCTAAAGCGTTTATCCCAGGAATGCAAGAATGGCTTAATCATATGGAAGAATCAATAGCAAAGCAAATCCAAGAAGGAAAGATTATTGGAGATTTATCATAATGCTATAATAATTAAAATTGTGTGGTAGTAGTTTATGGATGGATAAACAGAACTGAGAGGCCAGAAATCAATTAGTCTATTGATCAATTAATCTGTCAGAACTTGGTATGTGAGATATGAGGTCTGACAATTAAGTTCGCAAACTCATCCTAGAGAGAGTGCTACATACCTCATTGCTGAATATCACTATGGTCACCTTCAAAGTACTCCCCTTGGGAAGCTATGCACCAACACCAGTGCCTAGTCCATCCTTCAAAGCAATTTTGGAACTCTCTGGAATAGCCATCAGAGCTGTCATCGTATTACTACCCTTGATGTCCTGAATGTCATCAAAATGTCTTTTTTCAGTATTTCCTTTATGTTCGGGTAAAGAAAGAAGTCATTGGGGGCCAGATCAGGTGAGTAGGGAGGGTGTTCCAATACAGTTGTTTGTTTACTGGCCAAAAACTCCCTCACAGACAGTGCTGTGTGAGCTGGTGCATTGTCGTGATGCAAGAGCCATGAATTGTTGGCGAAAAGTTCAGGTCATCTAACTTTTTCACGCAGTCTTTTCAGCACTTCCAAATAGTAAACTTGGTTAACTGTTTGTCCAGTTGGTACAAATTCATAATAAATAATCCCTCTGATATCAAAAAAGGATAGCAACATCATTGCAACAAGTTCGCGAATTTAATTGTCCGACCTCATATATTGATTAATGGGTAAAGAAAGACTATTTAAAACATCGTTCTGTGACAATTGACTGTCTATATGAACAAAACAAAATTAGACCCTTAATTCTATTCCAGATGGATTCAAGACTTATGCGAGAAAGCAAATAGGCAACTTACAAAATAGGAAACATGAATGGCCAACAAAGTTATGAAGAGATGACAAAGTGAGCAAGGAGATGCAGATTTAAACAACAGTGAAGTAGGATGTCAAAGCCTTTAGCACAGACCCCTGATGGCTGCTGCTTCTAGGCCAGTGACAGCCCAATTTCAGAGCAGCTGAAATAGGATAAAGTTAGTGTTAGAATTGAAGATGTTATATTACTATCTTCTCACAGAGGAGGAACTGGAGGCAGAGAGTAACTTGTACAGAGTCACAGAACTAACTCATGGTCTCGTGCACGCCTCACGGGCCTCCTGCCTCGATGACGGAGCCCTCCTCAGGCACTGCCACTGCCATGAGTATTACTATGTTGCATGAAAATTAATAGTCACTCAGACTAGTTTACTTGAAGGATTTCTCTTTTACACTATGGTCCCAAGTCAACAGAATGCTAGTAGACAATGCCCTGACATGCTAAACTTGGCCTCCATACATCCATATGCAGAGTTCAAAGTCTCATGCAGACCTCCTATGACATCAAGGAACCTCTTCGGGAGCCAGGGGCGGCTCTCCGGATTAGACACCATTCAAACCAAGGCATCCAGTGAAAGGGTGCTAGAGGAAAAGCAGATGTGGCCATGTCCTGGCTAGAAGCCGGCTGTCAGTCAGTCCCTGGTGCTTCAGGCCCCATGTGACATCAAGAATGGAGGGGGGAGCATACATGAGTGAGTCAGTACAATAATGAACTAATAATATATTGGCATCCTGAAAAGCTGGTCAGACCTGTTTTCCCTTGAAACAGGGAAACAGGTTGTTAATTGCTCATCACAGAAATACCCAGCTCAACCTAGAAAGTGTGGCCGACATGAGGACTGATAAGGCACATTTTGTGGGTGAGGCTCATAATCCCTGAGGAGCAGAGGGGGAACAGGGCGCGGACCACTGGACTGCATTCATCTCAACTGCACCTGACAATGTCTTTCCTGTGTCCTCTTGATTAGCTTACCCATAGAGTCTCCCCTACTTGGTGTTGTATCCATAGCCTGTGTCCTACTCCTGTGGCACATGTGTTTGCTTTCTCACAGGCGGGCACTTCATCCCTGGGCTGAAGAGCATCACTTTGGAATTAGACTGCAGAGGTTTGAACTGCAACTCTACCACTTACTACTCATGTAGCACTAATCATGCGTGTTTCTAAATCTGTGTGCCTCCACCCCACAGCAGCACCCACACCTGAGACAGCACCCCTACACCTGCCCTGCTCCTCGAAGCACCATTCAGCTCTCTGATGCACTGACACAGCCATTAGGTTGTTTGCAAAGGTGAATGTCCCTAGCAGAAGCATGATTTGGGGCCCCAGGGAGGCGAGGCAGTTCAGGGGCTACATAGGATGTTTCTTTGTTCCTGTGCACAGATGAATGCTGGTTCTGCTCTGTGCTCTTCTATGCAGACGTTAGGGGAATGCCGCGGGCAAAGCCTAGAAGGAATTGTGGTTTGTCTTGCCTTCAACATTCTGGGGCAGAATGCATTGAGGAGGGTAAATAGAGAGGCTCGCAGGCTTTCAGTGATCTTTCCCTGGTGACCAGCTCAGGCCTGTGGTGGCTGGGGTGTGACTTTGACATCTATTTTTGGAAGCTGCTCTAAGTCTCTCTGTTACCAAGAACAAGGTCATGCTGTGCTTGCAGCTTAAATGTCCTTCTCGGCAAATCCTCTTACCACTCCTGCGCTTAAACCTGATTTCCTCCGAGATGTCACTTGTATAATTGGGTCGGCACTCAGTATGCTCTCAAGAGAACAGAGACTGTTTGCTGAATTAAAAAGGAAAAAGAGAGAGCAGCAGTTCAAAGTTTCAAGAGATAGATGCAAAATCAATATATGAAAGGGCAATTATTTTTTAATCCCTTGTATTTTATAACCGGATTGGCTTCTATTAAATTATTTTCAGTGTACTTTAGTATTAAACATAGTTTATTGTAGCTTACTCTTCGAAAATTAGCAACATTAGTGCAATATCGTGTTAATATTTATAATGACTATTTTAACCGAAATATTTAATTAACAAGAACGTGTTGTCATTTGCTTTTGTGAGTGACCAAACTGCATATTGGCAGCAGGGCGAGATACTGTGTTTGACAGTATGCAGAATGTGTGCACATTTTCTTTTTTTATTACACAGATTACTTAATTTTTATAGCAAAAATTAAGCATTAAAATTCATTAAAACACATCACATTAACAAGCTAGAAAGGTTTTTGCAAGACAAATGTCTGTTCAAAAGATAGACCCTCTGTTGGAAGCTTTGGTCTGTGTGTGTGTCTGAACTCATGGTAGGGACCGCTAACTGCCGGCCCTGTAACAGGAAGCAGAGCAGCCATGAGGTCGCTTTAACAAGTCGTGATTTCTGTGTTCCGACAGCCCGGGGTCCCCAAGCCACTAACTAGAGTAGAAAATTTCTCCAAATTAAGCCATCATGCCTCTTCGGGAATGAACAAGAAACAGTTTAGACTTAACATTGCTTCTGCCTTTCTGTATTCAGAGTGGTGGGGACATTTGGCTCTTTCTAGAATTTCTGGTAAATGTAATGAAGTGTCCTCCACCCTTAAGTTGGAGAAAGCATGTAGGATTCCATGAAAGCCTTTGCCCAGCAGCTCTACGTGGAGACGTTTCTCTGCCCACGTGAGCACATGTGAGCACACGTGTGTGGGCTGACAGCATCTGAATGTCTACAAGCCAGGCGCTGGTGAAGTGGTGTATGGCTTATCCCTGCGAAGGCTCCTTGCCAAAGACGGCAGGCCATGTATGTGAGGGTGTACAAAGGGATGTATAACAGTCCTGTTTGCAAGAGTCCTGTTTGCGAGATAAGTAAATCTGTTACGTGGTATTAAAAGATGGGGGAGGCCTGTCATTCTGGTTAGTGATGATTGGTTACCTGGGGACAGTGGTGTGGAGGTGACTTTTGCTTTTCACCTGATGCTCTAATTTATTGTAAGCATGTATTATCTTAGTAACACAAAAAATAAAGAGAATTAAATAAAAAACACAATACCAGTCAAGAAAGGAGAATGTGTCCTGTGCTCAGAGGACCCCAGGGTGCTCAGGGGACACTGGCACGCTGCTGGAGAAGCCATCAAGGCCAAGGCTGTCACTGTCTTTGAAGCCCCGAGTCTGTCCCATCCAGGGCACACATTTTATCAACCAGCTGTGGGATTGGAAATCTGTGCTTTGGGCAAATTTAAAAGAACTGTCTTTTATGACACTATTTGTGTCCCTGAACTGTCTGTTCTGAGGAGGCAGGTGGATGCGGGAAGGTGTAGAGGGGCAGCTCGAGTTGAGCCCCTCCCTCCTGACTGTGTGTGGGGGGTGGCATGGTGGCACTGCATGGGCACTGGGGGCGGGTCTGCTTATGCCCGTGACTGTGTCCTTCACCGCTGGGCCATGGGCCGCCTCCACGCTATCAGGTGGTGCTGTCCCCGCAGCTCAGGTGGCCCTGTGCTGGCTTCCGCTGCCTCCTGAAATCTCTCTCAGCCTGGGTCGGGCAGGCTCAAAAATTATCTTCCGGGTGGCGCTGACCCTCATTAAGCTGCAGAGGCGCTCCCTCAGTTGGGATGACAGGAAAAGGCAGCTGCCACCTGCCGATTTTTAAAGTTTTATTTTTATTGTGGTAAAATACACATAACATCAAATTGACCATCTTTGTCATTCTAAGTGTACAGTTCAGTGGCATAAAGCATAGGCACAGTGTTGTTTAACCATCACCACTGTCCATGTCCAGAACCTTCTCATCTCCCCAAACCGAAACTCTGTTCCCGTTAAATAAGAGTTCCCCATTCCCCTCCTCTTGCCCCTGGCAACCACCATTCTACTTTCTGTCTCTCTGATTGTGGTGGCTCTAAGCACCTCACATAAGTGGAATTATGTAGTATTTGTTCTTTTGTGACTGGCTTATTTCACCTAGCATGATAGCCTCAAGGTTCATCCATGTTGTAGTGTGTGTCAGAATTTCCCTCCTTTTTAAGGCTGAATAATATTCCATTGTATGTATGGACCACATTTTGTTTTTCCAGTCATCCACAGGTGGACACTTGGTTATGTCCATTTTTTGGCGGTTATGAATAATGCTGCTATGCAAATATCCTGCTTTCTGCTAGCAGGTTTTAATGGTTGCCCAGCAGGGCCTCACTGTCCGGAGCCCCAGAGACCCCTGCTTTGGGAACTGCTCCGGAGTCCCTGCATCCGCACAGCTCAGCATCTTGCCTCAGTCCTCCCTCTAACTTTGCCCTCCTCTTCTGGAAAGGATCCTCCATGAATAGCCATTTTTCCCCTCTGGCTGAGAGGAAAACGAGGGAAGAGGCCAGCAGGAGGCTGTGGTGTGCGGAACAAGTGAGGCCCACTTCTGGGTTTCTGTCTCATCCCCGTGGCAGATTACTACAGCCCCGCAATGCTGGGCCTGAAGACGGATCAGGAGGTCCTGGGGGAGCTGGTAAGGACCAAGCTGCCGGCGGTGGCGGCCCTGATGGATGGGCATGGTGTCCTGTGGACTTTGGTCGTGTCACGCTGGTTCATCTGCTTGTTTGTGGACATTCTGCCTGTGGAGGTGAGTGTCTCCTGCCTTGGTGGGACCGGGCTGACTCAGGTCACCACACAATAATCTGCCATTTCTGTTTCTCTGCAGACGGTGCTTCGAATCTGGGATTGTTTGTTCAACGAAGGCTCAAAAATTATCTTCCGGGTGGCGCTGACCCTCATTAAGCAACACCAGGCTTTTATTTTGGAAGCCACCAATGTTGCAGACATTTGTGAAAAGTTCAAGGAGATCACCAAAGGGAGTTTTGTGACTGAATGTCACACTTTTATGCAGGTGAGTGGATGTTCTCAGCCTGTGCTTTGCTCTGCTGTTCCATTTGCCCAGCCCGTGAAGGGGGTGTCCTGGCTTCACACGTCTGTCTGTCTGGCAAAGCATCTGTCCCTGTATTTCCTTTGGACCTCTTCCTCAGCTGGGTCTCTTCACCCCTCCCTTCTCAAGCAGCCTCGAGGAGAGGCTCCAGCCCCTTCTAGGCCCATGTTCTGGAGTCCAGGGCCTGCTGGCAGATGTGTGGGGGCCACCTACCTGGAATGCATGGCTGCTGCTGCTCCTCTTGTGCCATCAGCCATGGAGTGGCTTGCTCTGAGATGGGCAGGGTCCAGTGTGCCGATGGGACCCCCTGTAGGGCCAGTCAGGGTTCACTGAGACAGAAGCATCAAGGGCTCGAGTAGACAGATGGGTCTAACCCACATTTCAGTTTCTCCAGGCCTGGGAGGTAGCAGACTTCCCTGAGTCCGGGAGCCCCTCCTGGGCCTGCTGTCTGTGTTTCTGGTCTCTGAGGGCTTTCCTGATGACCCTGTCTACAGGAGGTCTCCTGTCTCTCCTGGTCCTAGTGGGGTCGCAGGCTGTGTAGACGACTCAGACCCGCTGAGTGAATGAAGTGGGAGCCGCATCCCACAGGCCTTCTGAGGAGTCCACGGAGCTGGGACAGGCTCAGGTTGGTAAGGCAAGGTTTAGGTGGACTAGTGGGAAGAGGGTGAGAGGCGGGAGCAGAGCCCAAAGCTGGAACGGCCCTGGCGGGAGGTGATGAGTACTAGCGCCCGAGCAGCCTTCATCTAGAGCACCTGGCCCATCTCACTTTTCATCTTTTTTGACGTAATTACAAATCCAAAGGAGGTAGCAGAGGGCATGATGGCTGCATCCTCGTGGCATTGTTTCTATGCCTGGGAAGGCCAGGTGCTTCTCCACACTTCCCTGGGAGGTAGGGAGCTCCTTGCTGGGGCAGTTTTGCTTGGAAGCGACAAGGGGCAGCCTTCTGATGACTGGGACTATCTTAGACAGAATCTAGGGCACTGAGCCAGAGACTTCGTGCCTTGAGCTTACTCCATACCACTCTGAAAGTGCAGCGTGGACACCGGGCAGCTCCAAGGGAGCGAGAGAAAACCTGGTGCCTCCAGACTGGGGCTCCAGCAGGGAGGGGTTCCACTTCCACCTGGCCTCAGAAGATGAGCTCACGTCTAGCTGCTGTGACGGTCCCCAGGGTCACATGCATCCTCTGAATAGCATGTGGGAGGGCGGGCATGAGCACTGACATTTCAGCTCGTACGGAGCTGTACTCACCAGCCAGCAACCAGAATAGAGAAGGTAGTGATGACGGACAAGACGTGTTGGACAGAAACCTGGAACTGATTCACTTGGAGGCTTGTCGGGGGAACTTGGAGTCCATCACTCATGACAGATTTTCTCCTTCAGAAGGGGTAACTTCTCCATCTTTTGAAGTCTTCAAGACGGCTGGTGGCCTCTTGGTGAGAATGTTATAGGGGAATTCAAACAGCAGATGGCAGGATCGTGCTTCTTCCAGGCCTCCAAGTCTTTAATTGTATGTTGAGGAGATTATGGAGCTGAACGCAGAACTCGGACAGAATCAGTCTTCCCTTATCTGTATGACTGCTGGCAGGTTTCATGATTCCTTTTAGTCTCAGGTTCCTCATTTATAATAGATGATGATAATAGGTCCTGTATCCCAGGGTTTAGTTTTTTTCTTTTTCTTTTTTTAGTGAGATGGAATTCCCATATCATAAAATTCATCCTTTTAACATGTACAGTTCAGAGGTATTGTTACATTACCTAGTTCCATTATCTAGGTCCAGAACATTTTCACCACCCCCAAATGGAACCCCATTCCCCTACCCCTTCCTAAGCTCCTGGCAACCACCAGTTTACTTTTTTTTTTTTTTTTTTGCCGGTTTACTCTCTGTCTCTATGGATTTCTCTCTTCTGGACGTTTCACATAAATAGAATCAAACAGTGTGTGACTTTTTGTGTCCAGCTTCTTTCACTCAGCATAATGCTTTCAAGGTTGTTTAGATCTAACTGGTATTATTTATGTCAGTGTTTAGTGAGACGAGTACCTTGCACATAGTAGGTGCTCAGTAAGTGCTAGGATTTATAAAGTGCTAGAGGCAGCAAGGTGACTGGTTTGCCTGGGTGCAGGTGGGTGAGCTGTCCACGGCGGGACTTTGCCTGTGCAAAGTTCACAGCCCGAAGGCGCTCTGGGCCCTGTGACCTTGGTGGGCCTGAAGGAAGCACAGGATCCTGAGGACACTGGGCGGGTTTCGCCAGTCTACCTGTATCGAAATCAAAAAGGTTGTGTATCATCGACAGAATAAATGTAGCCATTCAAGGGAAGTTGGTGGGGAAACAGCCTTAGTATAGTGAGTCTTACTTTCTCAGTGAGCTCTACAAAATTGTATATGCATTTCTGTATTAAAAACACATCAGCACAGAAGTTGTAGTTCATGTATCAAACCGCTTTGAAATCCTGTAGAAGAACCTCCAGAATAAAAACAGTGATCTTATATTGGAGCTTAGTGCAACATTAATGGGAAGAGAACAGTTGAACACTAATGTCTTGGCACGTCTCAGAGGCTTTGACTTACTTCTCTTTTCAGGAACATGGGCAGCTATCACGTAAACGCTCTACCAACCTTAGGTGCTATGTATTATGAAAGTATGGAAACATTTCTGAAATGAAATTTATTTAAAAAAACTTTTTAATGCTAATTACTCTTGGCCTAATTTATACCTGTGAATTTCTCAGCAGTAACTGCACAAATTATTAAATTGTTATGCACAAAAGATGCAGTGGCACATCCCGCAGTCTAAAATGTTTGTTCTCACGCTAATTTTAACGCCCTTCCTCTGGAGTCCCATGGCTGGCTA
Organism: Rhinolophus sinicus; assembly: GCF_057876585.1. Classification (NCBI taxonomy): domain Eukaryota; kingdom Metazoa; phylum Chordata; class Mammalia; order Chiroptera; family Rhinolophidae; genus Rhinolophus; species Rhinolophus sinicus. The sequence goes on from NC_142516.1 coordinate 137,542,775, forward strand.
CCTGCCTGCGTGCTGTGCTCTCCCTGCCTTCCCGAGGCAGCATCGTTTCTCCTCATTGTGAAGCAGTTTTCTCTCTTACTAGAAATGAGTCTTGAGTCTCTTACTGCTTCCACTTTTCAAATCTGGTTTCTCGTACTCAGTTTGCTCGTGAATGGCTTGACTGGCTTCAGCGCTGCTACAGGATACAAGAGTTAATGGGTATGAACAAAAAGAACAACACAGGCAACAAAAGCAAAAAATACAAACAGGAATACATCCAGCTTAAAAACTGCATAGCAAAGGAAACAAGCAACAGAGTGGAGAGAAACAATATTTGCAAACCATGTATCTGATAAGGGTTACTACCAGAATTTATAAAGAACTACTTGAAATGGAGGGCTGTCCCCTCACTGTGCAAGAGGCCTGTGGTTTTTGGTCGGTCTGTCTGTCTGCCACAGCCTCACCGTTAACAGGACAGCTAAAGTAAGAATGTGGTTTTGGTTGGTTTTTAAACCCGTTCCATTCCTCTTCCAGAAAATATTCTCAGAGCCTGGAAGCTTGTCCATGAGCACCATCGCCAGGCTTCGCGAGAGCTGCAGGGCCAAGCTGCTGGCACAGGGGTGACTTGGGCATTCTCCCCTCTGCACGACCACGAGGCTTCATTTCTGGAGTTGACCAATTTTTACTGTTTTCCTTTTTAGTGCTGTAAATACTTGATGTCTCTACGCTTTGGAGGTGAATTTTTTAAAAGAGCAATTTAAAATCATGTCTTTCTGTAACTGATTGAGCTGTGAAGTCATAAATTTCTAAAAATATATTTTTACCTGAGACAATAATATATAAAACGTGATATACATTTGTATTTAATAAAGTATGTTAACACCTATGGATTTGTGATTACCACTTGTCAGTCAATTGAAAATTAAAATCAGTGAACTGTTATTAGTGTTATTAATGCCAATTAAATATCCTGTTCCTTTCTGTAGCAGAGCATTTACCTTTATGTGAAGTTTGTGCACGTACCAAGTGATTTGTCTTTAGAAAGGTAATTTCAAAAAATGACTTCTAAAATCGTGTTACAAGTGCTCAATGTAGCCACTTCCTCCTAGAGCCCTGGAGGGAGATGATTAACATGCAGCAAGACCCCCTCCTCTGGGCTTGAGACCCTAAGCCTCCCATCCCAAACCCTGACCCAGTCTCCCCGCCCTGACAAGACCCCTGGTGCTGCCTCTGGCTGAGAAACCCCACTGCCTGGGCAGGCTTGCGCCCTGCATGAGACAGGTGGGCAAGGGTGGGGGGACAAGCAGGGGCGGGGCACATGCAGGGACACTCAGGGGCAGCTGGTCTGCTCCTCCAGCCCCACCTCCCCACAGGGGCCCCAAGCTTGCTGCCCTCAGCAGTGTCACCTATAAATACCTCTTGGTTTTTCAAAATGTCCTTCCATTTACAAACAACTCCATCCTCATCCCACGTCTGGACTGTGGTCACCTGTCCGCACCTGAGGGTGTGGTTTTACCTCAAAAGGGAGGCATAGCTAGGGACCTGGGTGGCAGCAGACTTGCCTGAGAGCACCCCATCCCCAGCTGTGGCCACCACAAAGGCACCTGCCTTCCCCACAGCCACTGATGCAGCTGAACCAGGACGAAAGCAGCATGCTAATGTCCCAATCTACCTTAGACATTGTCACCCAGGAGACAGTGGCCTGGGTAGGTCACCAAAGCCTGAGCCCCCAAGGTAGAGCCAAGCACACAGGTCACTGGCACAGGGTTAGCAGAGCAGCCTAGTGACCTTGGAGTTCCCAGTGCTGATACTTCACCACCAGCCCCATGCTCCTGAGTCCCTCCCAGGAACCGCGCCCTGGACAGGGTGACCTGGAGCTGTACGTGATGAACCAACCAGGAGGGCTTTTTCCCTGGAAAGAATCCAGAGACAGAATTTCCCTTCTTGAAACCTAAGCAGCTGCACTTCCAGGGCATGGCCCCATCGCCTGCTTAGGTACTGAACCTTTGGGGAGCCGCAGGGCTGTGTCTGGGTCCTTGGAGACCTTTGCCCCTCCAGGCAGGTGCCACTTCCACACTATTTTGAATGCTCTCAACTTGTGCTTCAAATCCTGAAACATCTGTAAAGACCTGACCCCCAGCATGACAGCCCAAGTGCTGGTTTCTGTTTGGATCAGGCATGGATTGTCTGTCCTGTCCAGACTGGGGAGCCTGAAATCTGAGGAAGAAGATGCGTGTGGTCATGCTGCTTGAGGGCCCTAACTGCACCCATGCCCTGAGCGTTCAGACCGCTGCTGCAGCCGCAGTCCTGCTGCGTGGGTGTGCACATGGGCCCTCCGCTATGCTGTGTGAAAGGACTGCTATGAGGAGGAACCACACAGGGCCACCTCAGATCTCCTCCTCCCACCCGTGTGGACAGAAGCTTCTGGGGTGCATGTATGTGGGCAGTGGCTGGGGATACGCAAATCCCAGGGTCACTCCGCAGGCAGGCTGTCCTCAGCCTTAGCCACCAAGGTCCATCGATCCTCAGAGGGCACAGGTCTTTGCTTAAAAAGTTCGGCTTAACTATACACAATAGCCAAGACATGGAAACAACCGAAATGCCCATCGGTAGTCGACTGGATTAAGAAACTATGGTACATTTATACAATGGAGTATTACGCAGCCATAAAGAAAGAAATCTTACCATTTGCAACAACATGGATGGACCTAGAGAACATTACGTTAAGTGAAATAAGTCAGACAGAGAAAGACAAATACCATATGATCTCACTTATATGCGGAATCTAAAGAAAAGAATAAGTGAATGAACTAATCAGAAAGTTTTGGCGACATAGAGGAAAAACTGAGGGTTGCTAGATGGGCGGGGGGGGGTGGGGATAAGGGGAGGTGAGAGGTTTAGAAAATAGTCGGTAACCACAAGATGGCCACGGGGTTTTGAAAATTAATTTGGGGAACGTAATCAATAATGCAAAGATTTTGTAGGGTATCCGATGGACACGTGTCCCATTTGGGAGACCACCTCAGGGGTGATGTTAGATGCCTGATCTCTGCACTGTACACTTGAAGTTGAACAATAATGAATGCCAACTATAATTTTATATATATATATATATATATATATGCATATATATGTATGTATATGGTTACAGGAAGCGGAGTACAGCATTAGGAATAGAGACAGTGGAAATGTAATGGTTCTGTGCAATGTCAGAGGGATAGTGGATGGGGGGAGGGGGGATCACAGTGTGCGGGATATAAATGATAAACGTCTAAGTATTGCTTTGTCTTGTGCACCTGAAACTAATAATAATTTAAAAAAAGTTGTGGTATATATACACAATGGAATACTATTCAGCAGTACGAAAAGATGAAATAGTACCATTTGTGACAACATGAATGGATCTTGAGATTGTAATGCTAAGCGAAATAAGTCAGACAGAAAAAGTCGAGAACCATGTGATTTCACTGATGTGTGGTATATAAAACTTAAAACAACAAAAGAACAAGACAAACACACGAAGGAACAAAACTCATAGACATAGACAATAGTTTGGGGGTTACCAGAGGGTAAGGGGGGTAGGTGGGTTCTAGAAAAGGGTAAATGGGGTCTAATATATGGTGATGGAAAAAGAACTGACTCTGGGTGGTGAACACACAATGTGAGATATAGATAATGTATTACAGAATTGTACACCTGAAATCTGTGTAACTTTACTAACAATTGTCACCCCAATAAAGTTTAATTTAAAAAAGAACAAATAAAATGAGAACAGCAATTCCTAAAAAAAAAAGAAAGAAAAAAAAAGTTTGGCTTAAGTAAAACTCAGGCTTGAGCTCCAAGCAGACCCGGCAAAGCCTCCTGGTGCCACTGTCCTAAAAGACGGATGAGCCCATCTTCAAAGGGGTGATCTTGTCTCTAGAACTACTGAACAGTGCTGTGAGGGCGCCGTACGCTGCCCTTCTCCTACGCCCTCCTCCTCCTCACGGTGTGGGTGGGATCACAACACTGGCCTTGTGGTCACAACTGCAGACGGACCTTAGGACACGACTCGTTCTCAAACCGCCACGCAGCAGCCGGCTACACATCAGCTCCCCTAGAAGCAGCTGCTCAGACAGATCCCACTGCAGCGGTGACTGCCACCCACTTCACTCCAGCACACACTGCTTTCCACCATTCATCCCAGCGAGGGCTGACAGAAGTACAAGGTCCAGACAAACAACGAAAGAGACAGTTTATTAGCATTGTTACGGCAATGCGTTACACGAAGGGATCCTCAGTGCACAGCCCACCTGAGCTGCAAGCGGATAAATCAGAGAGTGAAACCGATTATTTTACACAAGTGCAGACACAGGATCACCCCGAACCTCAAACAGAAGACTGAAAATCACTTTACAAAAAAAAAAAAAAGAAAGAAACAAAGAAAAATAACACCCATTTTTCTATTTAAAAAAGTGCCAGCTCTTGAGTGGCAGAACATGGAAAGACCAAAGGACTGGACGCCCCAGTAGCTCTGATGTGCAAGGGTCGAGCTGTGCAGCCTGTGGGGGCCGGGCCTGTCCTGGCTTCTAAAGCTTAATTTAAGCATTCCAGATTTTCTTTTTTTGAAGTACTTCTGTTTTAAATTTTTTTCTCTATTAATTTCTTAAGTGCGTCAGTCTAACAGTTAGCCAGCCTTCATGAGTCATAGGTGTTAAGACCAGAGACCCTCCTTTTGTAAGGCTTATATCTGAGTCAGGAATGAAGAAACCAAACACCAGAACCTTAAAAAGCCAAATGATAGTGGAGCCAGTGCCTATTTAGAAAAGCACTCTTACCCTCCCCTTATAGTTCTACTTTGGTAAATATTAACATTTAACCAGTTAGCAAAATATTTAACCCCGTTAGCAAAATTAACACCGTCATTTTAATAGTTACTCTTTTGTGCATAGTAAATGTTGCAAGATGAACTTCACATTGGATAAAGCAGATTTGAAAATCAGTTTGCAAGAAAGTGTACCTCCCTCAACATCAATCTAAGCTCAGGGAAATGAACGGACGCCCTGCAGCTGCTGCTGGTCTGCGGTGGTGCCGCCATGCTAAATCGTCTGGTAGCCGGCGTGGCTCCTCTTCCTGCCGATGAGGTAGGCGATGAGGACGATGAGGACCAGCCCTGCCAGAGCGCCACCCACGGCGATGGGGATCAGCATGTTGTTCTCATCCAGCTGACATTCTTCCACTTCGAAGACAAATGGGCGCACACCATGTTCACGTGGGTGGTCAGCATGGGACCTTACAAATTGACCTTGCCCTCCTCCCTACCTCTGCCCACCGCCCCACCAGGGAGAATTATACCAACTTATACCAGAATTATACCAACTCCAATCAACTATCACTTGGAGACGCTCCTACAGAGGCAGAGCTTTCCACATGGCTGGGAAACTATGGACGTGGTCAGTGTGCAGTCCAGGGCCTCTGGGCTCTTCTGGGACACTGACCTCACCAGACAGCTAGCATTTTCATATTCCCTTTCACAGGGAGAAGAGCCATACTATTTCTTAAAATGGCTACCTGTGCTCAAATGGTGATGTGTTCACATCTAAGATAAGCTGGGTGTTTTGAAAGCAAGCTTAAGACAGGAAGGGGAATTTGCTCTAAAAATCTCTTGGACTGGGAAAGCAGTCCCAAAAGATCAACCCCTCCTTGCAGCATGAAGCTGTTAAATATCTGAACAGAAGCCTGTCAAACCCCACTCAGTCTGATATGCTGCCTTTGATGGCACTCACCTGACCCAAACTTGTCACCTTCTACCTGGAAAGCCTGGACCCACACTTTGAATACGTTGAGAGAAAAGGCCTTTGTGACCTGAATGTGTTCCTCGGCATTACACTTGTAGGAATTCCCCATGGTGGCCTGAAGTGCTCTCAGTGAGCCATTGGTGGCCTGGAAGGTGGGCGCTGCAAAAGCACATGAGAGTCAGTGTTCTGGGGCACCTGGATGGGCCTGGGAATTGTGTGGATGGGGCTGGGGGGTGGTGGAGGTGGTGTCTTACTTTTGGCGTCGGGGAGAGTCCTATTGAACTGAATTTCTTCCAGGAAAAACCGGCTAGAACTTGCATTCTTAAAGAGAAAAAGATAATTCATAAACCACTCACCAGATTTCACGTTTACTATTACAGCGTCATTTCTAATAAATTCAACCTCCTGTGTTTCTAGCTTTAGAATGAAACTGCCGAGTACCCTGTCTATAAAAAGCATCATATAAATCTCAAGAACATAAATTTTCATTTGTTCCTTCCACACTTTTTCACAGAGGACTGAAGGATCCATATTCCAAAAAAGTAAACTTTCCTGAATGTTTACTGAACTTTAGGAAAGTTAAACTTTATTATGAGAAACCCAACTGTTAATCAGTTCATTTGTATAGTGTATGACAAATATTCATGCATTGTATTTCTGTTCTTCCCATGGTACTCTGTTAATTTTCCATGATTCTTCCCAGGCAAGTATAAAGAAAAGAAAGTACAGAAGCAGAAATGCTGCTGCTCAGTCAAGGGGTGAAGATAGAGTCGGCAGGGGGAGGTCAAGCTGAGCGTCTGCCCTGAAGTTGCCCTCCTGCTCTGCACCCATAGACTGGCTGCTGTCTGGTGTTTAATAGTGGCCGTCGGGCACACGGGAGGCACTCCCAAATGTCTGAAGAATAAATGAAGGCCCATTTGTAAACAAAAAAGACGAAGGGGAGAAAGCCGAGGCACAAAAACGGGAGGGCAGAGAAAAGACTCCTTCCTAAGGCAGAGCTGTGGGTTTCAGGACCTGTGTCCAATATTCACCTGGGCTTACGCAGGTTGTGCTCAGTTAGGCCACTGGAGCCCTGAGGCACCATGGAAGAGAAACTCAGTAGAAAGAAAAAAGCAATGAGATGCACGCTAAGATTCCAGGCTCATCTGACACTGAAGCCCTAGAATTACAAAGGAGAGTGGACCCTCACCATTCCAAACTGGAAGACTAGGAAAGTACTGCTCTCGCTCCACAGCTCCAGGGTCACCTTTTGGGCAGTGCAGCTCCCACTGACATGGGTCTTATTTGGGTTGATGTTGAATACTCCTGTCACAGTCTAAGGAAGAAAAGCAAATAAGTACCATTCTATTCCACACTCTGAGTACTCGGTTCTTGAGAAAACAAGCAATCCTAAAAACAGTAACCTCAAGGCCACATTCATTTTAACCAAAACCAGAATGAAAGCACTAGAAGTTCACACTAGTGCAGACTTCTAGATTCCAAAACAATTTTTCCTGCTATTTCTGGTCGCTACTTTCAGAATGACATGAATCTGTGGGAAAGGTCTAGAACCTGGTGTCATCCTCAGCCTGGCCCCAGTGGTCACACACTTTACATTCATCACTAGCAAGTTACCTGCTACAGCCTCCCAGACTTGGTTACCATTAGGGAGAAATAATATTTCAAAGAAAAAGTATAAAAATAACAAATATTCGAGTGGTAATAGTTTAAGCAAAACGTAACACTCTGACGGAAGCCAACAACCTTGTAGCGTGCCCACCCCACACGTCTAGGCTGCGTGCACGTCCCCATCACTCCTTCTGCTGTTTCAGAGGAAGCAGCCGCAGCAGGGCCGGGGTGAGCCTGGCTGTGTGCCTATGAGCTTCCTACAGACGCAGGCGCCCGGAAGTGTCCTTGCATTCACATTCTAAAAGGCAGCGCGCACAATAAATCCCAGTACTCACACACCAAACTCCAACACATGAGGAAGCGCTCCTCAGAACTGAGCCTACCGTACTGTCCTTCTTCTCATAGGTGATGTTCAGCTGCAGCCCCATGTTGGCCAGCAGACAGGTCCCGTTGGCGCCACTCACGTTGTACGTGTGCACCGCGGGGCTCTCAGGTGCTAGTGTGGGTGAAGGGTGGGGAGGTGTGGGTGGCACTGTTGGGGAATGTTCGTCTTGCGTACAGCGAGTCTCTGAAAGGACAAGGTGATGAACCACACTGCTCACAGGAAGGTAAAAATTTTGGTTCCTTAGAATCACCAGGAGCTACAGCAATCCCAAGCTCCTGCTGTCTCCCTGAGCTCACTGTGGAGCCCCGCAGACTTTCTCAAACTGCCCCGCCTCACAGAACATGACTGCTTGATTTTCCCCAGGATGACACACACTAACACCATTCTGGAAGCACAGGATGGGAGTAAATCATTACAGGCAATGTTCAGCTCAGGACAGGCGAGGCACTTGTCCCCCAGAGCTGGCTGCGGGGGATGGCAAGTGTCTGGTTCACCTGTCTCCACTCCTGCCACTGCATGAGACCTCTAACTGGACACGTCCATCTCAGCCTTGGGGCAGTCCTGTGTTCACAGATCTATCCTCTTCTGCATGACGAACCTTTCCTTCCTACTGTGAGGTCAAGAAGGAAACCTTAACTTGTGTCATGTGCTGTTGAGACAGTCAGCCATGCACCACTTGAAATGGTGACAATTCATATAAATGCTCTGAGTTCGTGCATAGCACTGGAACAGTCACAGGGACAGCAGCAAAAGGGCCTGGAGCTCACAGGCTCAGGGACAGACAGACAGACAGCAAACACACACACATCATCACAAATCTAGTGCTGCCCACACGGGGCCTCTGAGAGAGCAGCAGAGGTCCTTGGAGGGATGGCATTAGGCAGCCCTGCAGGACAAGACTGGAGCTGAGACTCAGGGGCATGGGTTAGTCAGCGCCATGGGATTTCATCTGTGGCCGGGTGTTGAGGGCACCGGCAAGCACTCTTATGGAGGCAGAAGGCCCACTAGGTGTGACAGCAAAAAGCCCGAAACAGGAGACAACGACCGAGAACGTGAGGCAGGCTGGTGTGCAGACAGGCCACTGCAGAGGCACTCGGGTCAATGGTGAGAAGTTAGATTTGGGGGTGATGGTATTTGTGGGGGGGAGACCACATTGCGCTCCCAGACGACATGCTGAAGTGTCTGGATGTGATTCTGTTCCTCAGAATTTGACCCACCAAGTTTGTTTACAACAAAAATTTATATTCAAAAATCAAGGCAGACTGAACCCAAAGCAGAAAGATAACTGAGCACTTTCTATAGGAACAGACAGGACAGGTGTGCCTTCTATGAAGATTACAGACAATTACTTAATGTTCTAGAACACCAAGATATGCAGCACTTCTAGGATACCACCAACCCCCACATTAGGTTTCCTTTACACCTTGTTTCTCAGGACTAACAAGAAGTTTAGAATATTTCCGACCAACTGGATGGAATTTGCATCCAATTCCGACCCTTTCCACATTCACCTAGGCTGAGCCATGGGAAGCTGGCCCAAGTATCCAGTGTGGGAGCCAATCAGGAGTTTGTTGTGTGTAACTTTACCCACTACCTCTTTCTACTTACTCTACACTACAAAGAAACTTCCACAGTAACTCTCTTTCAGTTGCCGATTCCTCCTCCATATCCCATCTACTTGGGGGAGGAGACGGGAAACTTCACCCCACAGAACTGTAATACATGGGAAAATTTAACAAACTTTCTGCAAGTTCAACTCACCCAGCATGCCTACACATGATGTGGTATTATGGAATAAAATGCCTTTCTAGACAGAGTACAGATGGGAAACAAACAAAAATATAACCCTCACAAATGGCTTAAACCTTGGGTTAAATGGTGGCAGGGCAAATACTGCTGTAGATGTCCCAATCTAGGGTGTGCTGGCCAACACTGTGCTGTTTTTTTTACCCAGAGTAAGCTACAGGTTGATGTTATTGTACTTTAAAAAGAATAGCTTCACCATTACTTTATAAACTTTTACAGAACACAACATAATTAAAGTGCGAAACTACATGGAAAAAAAAAGGCAACAGGCCAATCTCCAAATTCTGGTCTAGATGGCACCACACATGGGGGAAAGTAACGTACACTGACTGATAATGACAGTCATTCAGTGATTTCATAAAGCAGGTTACAAAATGTCATAAAGCAGGTTACAAAAGACTCGGGCATGTAAAAGACTGCAGTTTGGAAACATGAATAACACATCATAAGGTCTAACCCCTAGTCAGAAAAATTCAGGACTTTAGAAATCTCTATGGATAAAATGCCCTCTTCATTCTATCTAAATTATAAATGCAAAATTCACTCTCTAACCAGTCTGTTACCTACTACCATGTTTCTCCGAAAATAAGACCTAGCCAGACAATCAGCTCTAATGCGTCTTTTGGAGCAAAAATTAATATAAGACCCAGTATTATATTATACACTATACTATACTATATTATAGTATAGTAAAATAATACCGGGTCTTATATTAATTTTTGCTCTGAAAGATGCATTAGAGCTAATGGTCCAGTTAGGTCTTATTTTCGGGGAAACACGGTACAAATACCATCCAAGTCCTTCCTGCAGAAGGCTCACAGTTCGCGAGATAATCACAAATAAAATGCACCAAAGTATGCTAAATGCCACCTGTTGGAAGGCCTCTGGAAAGATTGGGGGACCCAGGGGTTGCTGCTGGGTCACCCTGTCTTCACCCAAAGGAAACAATGGGAGAGGAGGGTGCAGGGCTGTGCATCCTTCCAGATGCTCTTCTCATGATTTTTAAAAGCTTATATGCTCAAGGCAGAGCAGATATTCTAATAAACCTGCATGTTGCATTTAAGGAGTCTCAAATGGAAAGAGATGTTTTGGCATCAATTTCTTCAATTTAAGCTAGACTAAGAGCGAGAGTCTGATTCCAAAGGAATGAAAAAGAAATACTGCCAAATTGGGTAGAAAGTGAAATTTATGAACTATATTTAAGAGTAGTTTGTATTCTAAACTTCTAATGGTCATAGAAGAATTGACAAGTACCCATGTATCAAATCTTAGAGGTGAATAAATCCAAATCATCTGGTGAGTCATTAAACCCAGATGCCTGCATGGGCCTCACCCCAAAGCCACTAACCCAGTGTGGGCCTGGGGCTGGAAACGCAATTCTGATGGACACGAGTGAGACTCCCTCACCTGGGTTCTCCAGCCGCCAGGCAGAGCTATATTCAGAGCATTCCTGCAAGATCATCATCTACCCTCCTTTCACAGATCTTCAGGAGAGAAGATACCCGTTTTCTTTAGAACTTAGCTTCATTAACAAGACTGACAGAAAGTTGGTGTAGCCCTGGCTTGTGCTTTAAATCCTTATAAAATCTGTAAGTACCTGAGGTTTCCTAGCTAGGACAGTGTATGTGTAAAGTCAAGACGAATGAGGGCTTTCGGGTCAGACCACTCCTACACCACTACTGGTAAGTAAGGCCACAGAAGCCCCTACTCTAATAACCTGAACCAGCAGATCATTAAATATAAACTTTAAACGAGCTTTTATGACCAAAAGTTTACTGATTTATTGCAACCATGTTCATTCAACAATTAAGAATCCATGAGCAGAACAGACTAGGGGGATATAAAAATATACTTAACACATTTCATATGTGATCTTTTCCTGGAAGAAGTTTCTAATTTAGTTGACAAGAAAAAATGAGTAAAAAAAAGCATCCAAGAACCAAAGGAGTGAAATTGGCATAAAAGGAGATTAAAAAGAAATGGCTCAATTTTCATAGAAATCAAGCATTTGTAAGCGATTTATGCAGTCACGGTACTATATGTGGTCAATTAGGCCAAATCTCCTACTTCTAGGGAAAATATCAGTCCCTGTAATTCCAAAGTAACATTAATACCAACTATTGTCAAAAGACACCCAGTAAGGTATCAAGAATAGACAAAAAGTGGTATAATGACACGCCAGCTGGCAAGGCTCCCCAAGGACCGGACTCTGAGTCAGGTTCACGACAAGCTGAGTAACTGTGGAACATGCCAACACAGTTGAGCTTTAAAAACAATCCAGATCAACTTCATAAGGTAAATAAATGTCTAATCACTTTGTTATACACCTGAAACTAATACTGCATGTCAACTGTAATTGGAAATTTTACAAACGACTCAGATTACGTTAGCAATTACTATATTCCGTTTTATGCAGTGTCAGCCCTTACTAGAGATCCGGAAGCCTCAACTTCTTCTCCCCAGCACCTGCATGCTGAGCCGCTGCCACTGGAGGACTAAATCCCATAAAACAGTGTGACAAACAAGTCACAGCTGTGAGAGAGGTGGGGCAGGAGCAGCTCTCAAAAGAGGCCTAAGCATGAGCAAAGGAGCCTTGAAAGGGCCCCTGCCAGGTTACGGTGGGTGGTTTGGTTTTTTGCAGACTTTCTTGTTTCTTAACACAGATTGAAAGGGATTACTATATAGAGAATGTAACTTAACAGTGACATGAGCTCCACAAGCCTCATGGGGACACTGTCCTTTCCCCTGAAGAGTACACAGGTGTGCCCATAACTTCACCTCACGCTTTCGGCCTATGATGGGAGGAGGTACTACTTCAACTTCTACAGGATAGTCCATGTAACTTCAGGAAGACTCTTAACCCTCCTCTTCTCGGTAGAATTTACTAAGAATGCTCTAGTGTCTTTGATAAAGAAGCAAGGTTTCCTTTCTGAAATACGTACGTGTAAGTGTAGGGCGATTTAACAAAACTGAACCATGCTTTGATGAAAGTGGCCAATTACAAAACATGGGGAGGTGGGTAGTGTGTCTCAGATCTGTCCCATAGTGAGGATGAGCTCAGCGACCAACCTTCTGACAAATTACTTGATGGAGCAGAGCGGGTGGCACCTACGAGCTCCAAGTAACCAAGGATTCCCTCAGGTGGGAAGGTCAAAGCCACAAGTAACCCCAGTGAAACGTGAGCATACCTCTGCGAAGGGGGCTATTGGCCAGGGCTCAGGTTGAGGACAGCCTCACACCTGTACCTTTCCCATCTGGAATCACCTGCATTATGTCTTCCATTAGGAAAGGAATTAAAATGCGGGATGCTGACAGGGAGAAGGCTGTGCATGTGTGAGCACAGGGGATATGTGGGGAATCTCTGTACTTGTCACTCAAGGTTGCTGTGAACCTAAAACTTCTCAAAGATATAAAGTCTATTTAAAAAACAAAGTAATTAACCTAAAAACAAAATTAGCCTCTCTATGGTCATATCTATTTTTAGACTAGAAACGGGAGCCCCTTTCACAGGGCTCCAGGGCCGTCATGAAGCCCGGCAGCCTGGCATCTCACTTCCCAGCACCACACCATTCGAGTAGCCCAGGCCCTCTCTGTGTTCAAAGCCTCCGAAGCAGAAGAAAACAAGTCATAAAGGAGAAGCTGCATCCTACGACCACATTCAGGCCCCGTTAGTGAGGTCACTGTACTGAGCCAGCAAGTCACAGAGGGTTTCATTCCCCAGACCTTCTGACAGTTGTTGCTCTTTCCTTCTGCTCGTTCCCTGAATGTGAAGGCTGATGCAACCCAGGTGTAGACGGCGAGGTACGAACCCCCCCGTTGGAGCTTTGTAACTGTGCACATGAACAATCTGATTCAGCTTGCTGCTCTGACCGCTACTCAGGTAGGCTCTGTGCCTGACGAGTCACCTTTCACCTTTCACCTGCCTCCTGAGGTGCATGTTAAGAGCGCAAGCCCCTGGGCCTGCCGCTACCCTCAAACACTACTCACACTGGCCTCAAGGGACAGGTCCTCACATTCTGTCAGTCCTTCCTGCTAAAGACACATGCTCACCCAGCCCTCCAGGCTGCATGGCGCACAAGTCGAGCCCACTTCCTTCAGAATCCCCTGCTGCTCAGCTCACGCTGACCTCCACACCTTTAAGCCCTGCACACCTGCGATTTCTTGTATTAAATCCTCGTAGTATTTCTCCCAGTTACACTTTCTTTTCTGTCACTAACACTGTTCCCGTTAGGTCATGGGTCAGCACATTTTCTCTGTAATTGGCCAGACAGTAAACTTTTAGACTCGGTGGCTGTCCGGTGTCTCTCCCCACTCAGCTCTGCCACTATGAACATCACAGCAGCCAGAGAAATAGGTGAGTGAATGATTATGGCTGTGGTCCAATAACACTTTTGTTACGGGCACTGAAACATGAATTCTAAATAATTTTTGGTGTCATAAAATATTCTTCTGATTTTTTTTTTATCTTAAGTTTATAAGCATAAAAACCATTCTTAGCTTACTGGCTATCCAGAAACCAGGGATAGACTTGAGCAGGCCCGAGGGGCCAGTGTGTGGCCCGCTTGGAGCACCCACGTCCTCAGGACTAGAACAAGCTGCACAAAGGCCTGACTAGCTTATTGCGCCCATTAGCTCGCAGACGTGGAAATGAGCCTCTTCTACTGTCACTCAGCTTTCAAGCAAGACTGCTAGGGAACACCAAAGGCCCACAGGCAGCAAGTCTAAAGTCTAGAAGGAGGTGCTGTCTTTAACACATCCTCTTGGAGGTGGAGACAACTTCCCCAAGGCCATCAACCCCTCACCCTTCAGGAAAATGACAGTGATCTGTGAGTTGACTGGTGGGAGCTGGGAAAGAGAATTTTCAGTCATAGTAAAATGATTGCTCTATTTACTATTTACTCTGCCAGGCACTGATATAAGCACTTTGCATAAACTTTCTTTTTAATACTAACAAACTTCTAAGAAAGATTATTATCCTTATTTTACAAGTGAAGGAAATGAGAGGCTGACTACCCTTCCATGACCATGGAGCTGGGAAGGGGCTTGGAGCCCTGCCTGTTGGACCCGAGCCTGCCAGTGGAGCTGGATTAGCAGGTGTCTCCCCAGGGGGTCATGACTCCCTCAGAAAGGGACTCCTGGTCCTTCCACCACCTGCCCCGGGACTGCCTGAGAAGGACTGAGGTAAAACTAGGGAAAGACAGCTGGCTTGAACTGGGAGATACTGTGACCCTGACCCCATTAGCTCTAGCAAGGGAAGACACAGAGGGTTTCGACTGCTTTGCCCTTTTACCCTTTTTAAATCAATATTTGTTCACCCTAATCTAAAGAGGTCATCTCTAAAGAAATAAAAAGGTTTGGTGGAGACTTCTCCTGAGATGGAAGATGCCTGTTCTGTCCCCAGCTATACAGATGCTCATTCACACAAAATTCCCTCAGGCACCAGGGCACAAAGCCACTTCTGCATTCACTGGCATTAAGACTAATGGCATTAGGGCCAAGTGCAGTGTCTTACCTTCCTTGCTGAAGGTGTTGTTTGAAAGGTATGCCTGGATGGTAGTATCCTGGAACGTGACAGTTACGCTCTTCATGTGGATCTGGTTGCTGCTCACACATCTGTATTTTTTATTTATGTCTGCCATGATGTCAGTTGCAGATGTCACAGTCTTGACTTCTGTATTTAAAAAAATACTAATTTTTTAATACTTGAAGTACTTAGTTAAATGCAATTTTAGATACTCCCCCAACCCAATTTTCTTCACTTCATAATTGGTCAGTTTTTGCTCTTACCCTTGGAGCTCGCATTGGGGAAAAACTGTGTGTCTGACAAGTTATAAACAAAACTCATCTTCTGGACACTGTAACGTGTTGCATTTCTTGTGAAACTGAGGGTCAGTGTATTTCCTTTCCCAAAAGCAATCACGAGACTGGAGTCAGAAACATTCTCTTTACCACAGGAACTGCTATTTAATACTTCTGCATTAGATGGCAGGTCAAAGGTCACATTCTAGAACAAACACAATGACAATAGAACCCAATTAGAATGTAGGCTATTAAAGATATTCAGAAACACCAAATAAATATCTTCTCTGTAAGTACGATATAAATTTAGACCTCATTTCCATCTCAGATATCACTGTTAAGGTACTTATTTGTTAATATAAACAAAAACACAAAGAAACTCAGTATTACATACCAGTAATACACCAAAAAGTAATTCAAGTGTAAGACAAAGTTGACTTCATTATTTATATAATTAAAGATTCTTCATTAATATTTTAATTTACAGCAGAATTAAAACTAAAGTTATCTTGGTAAACTGAAATAATTCATTTTGGGCTTCACGATGAACTGTGTATTTATATTTGAAAAAAGCTATTACTACTTGTTTGCTATAGAAATGTTTGTTTAATGAACACATCTCTTTGTAAACAAAAAGGTGTTTACACAAAATTGTCTGAATTTACTATCATGTGCAAAACAACTAGAAAACAACCTAATGCCATCAAAAATGAACTGGGGGGCAGCCGAATGGCTCAGATGGTTAGAGCGCAAGCTCTTAATAACAGGGTTGCCAGTTCGATTCCCACATGGGGCAGTGAGCTGTGCCCTCCACAACTAGATTGAAGGACAAGACTTGGAGCTGATGGACCCTGGAGAAACACACTGTTCTCCAATATTCCCCAATAAAATAATTTTAAAAAAAATGAACTGGTAACTATGGTTAAGCAGTATGCTAATGCTGTCCTAAAAATAATGACAGAACTACATGAGGAGACAGACATGTCTTGTGAAATAAGGCACATAACACCATATAGGTGATCCCATTTGTGCAACATAATATATACCCAAATGGTATTTTAAAAATCCAAACACCAAAAAAATATGAAGTAGAACGTAAAATAAAAGGTGCTTGGATAAGTCTTTAGAATTTGAGACATTTCTATGGAACAAAACCTTTCCAGTTTTCTTCTGTTTTGACAGAGCCCACATTTGTCTCTACACCAGCACAAATGAATAATGAGGCTCCAGCAGCTGGCACGAAGTCCAGAGTGCTCTAAAGGAACTGCTGATCTACCCAGCAATCCTGGTGCCCTTTGAGCGGTAATGAAAAGATAATGGTGCTGTCGAGCCGGAGGTAAAGAAAAAATGGTGGTTTCAAAAAAGAATTGAAAATAAAATTAGGTTTAGGGACGTATTTAAAAAGTAAATTTTAAACAGAACAAGCGAAATGCCCATTAATAGGCAAGTGATGAAGGAAGAAATACAAACAAATGCTGCATATTTGTTAGAAATCTAGGAAACGCAAAAAGCCTTACTTATCCTGTAGAAGTACAAAGTTGTTTTAACAAAATTACTAATGAACATTTTAATCAAAATAGTACAGTGCTTACAGCACTGCACAACAAGCATCTGTTCATATACAATTTTTGGAGCATAATAGTTTATCTAAAGCAAATTCAACAGATCAAAAAAGCCATAGTCATAGAGCTGTACACTGGGCATGAAAAAGAATTAAAATAACCTTTACTAATAGAGGGAGGGATGGTTTAAAAATTTGGTTGATAAACATAATGAAGTATTACATTGTGATTATAAAATATAATTACAAAGAAAATTGGAAAAATGCTAAAAATAATAGTGAAAGCAGAGCACAAAATGGTTTGTATATTATGACTGCAGCTTCAGTATATAAAACAGCATAGGCTACTGATGAGCTGAGAAGGAAACAGGCATACACAGAACTGTGTTTAAGGTGGATCATTTTTCAAACAGTTGAAAATTTTAAACCCACACACACAGACACACACCCCACGCGTGAAGTACCTTAGTGTTTCCTACCTCAGAACCACTCTTGGTATTATAGTTGGTGAAGAAGCCAGCGGAGAAGTTGGCCATTATACAAGCCGTCCCATTACCATCTTGAACCACAAACACTGCTGATGCACTGTGCACGAGGCCTGCTAACTCCAGGAAAAACAAAAATGATCAAACACCTTTTTGAAAATACAACTGGGTATTTCTGTTGTCTGCAAGTGTAGCAATAATTAGGAGATTCTATTGTGCGTCCTAAACCGCTTAAGAACTAGACACACGGATTACCCAGGCTGGGCTCAGCGGAGTCTTCTGTCCTTCCTGGAGACAATTCTGAAAAACGTTATCTCTAAACCCATCTGATCAGTTTGCCAACCTGGTCGACAGCTCTTTAGTGCTTTACTTCAGAATACTATGGAGAAATCACATGTTAATTTCTGGGTCACCCCTGGGCATAGGTTGCTTCACACTCTTTGCTCAGAGCATCTCTGGGAGATTTAGTGTGGTCTTAGAGGCACAATTCAACCTAAATACTGACCTTCTATAGAAATCCATGGGAGAGCTGGTGGTATCTTTCACTGTGGACCTAAACTGCTATTTAAAGTTAGATCTGTTTTTAACCTCTCATGGACTGGCGGTGTAGCAAGAGAAACCATGGACTCGAAAATCTAAGATTTTTGCCCAATTTCAGAAAGGTCCTCAAAAACAGTGATTCAGCTGAACCCGGACTTGGCTGTGTGACCTTACAATCAGTCAACCTGTCTAGGTGGGGCTGCCATAGCTCACAGGGAAGGGACAGACAGAGTGAAGTGCTCATGGGCCTTTCTAGCTTGAGAGTGATCACTGCTAAATATTCCCTCCGTAGTTAAGTTCTCAGGGCCAGTGCCATTTCTGGCTTCTTCATATCCCACTGCCCCGATCAAATAGTTTAGTACCAAATGCAATCTGATCACTGTGGTAGAGAAGTCGTACATTTTAGTACATTGCTCTTTCATAGACAGGCAAAAATAGGTATTTTCACTATTTCTACAGGCAAACTGCTCTCAGCCCCCACAGCGTACTGTAAAGTTCAGAAGCACTGTGCCCTCACTTGTCTCTGCTGCTCCAAGCTCCTGCCTGCCCTTTCACCATTTCACACCTGGATCTGCTCACTCTAAGTGTACATGTGATGCTGGCACACTTTGAAGGCAGCATACTCAGAGGACACTCAATATACTTTTCATTCCAAAACCCTTGTCTCTGGCAAAGTAAATGCTTCCAATGAAACCAGTTCATTTTACCCCGGGATTTTCACAAAATAAAATCTTGGCTCTCAAGAAAGAAATTCAAGTCTAAACTATTCAATCCTAAAGCAAAGAGCATAGCCAGAAACCCTACATTGTCTTTCCGTAAGTCTCTGGTAAAGGAAATACCAAAATCTATATTCATAAAGAAAAGTTGCTACACGAAAATAAAGCAAATATGGCAAATAAGCAAACCGGTGCAATTTTTTGATCTGTTTTGCTCTGCAAATTTTTAACCCATCCCTGGATTACCTGGGCAAGATTACACTAAAAGTATTTCCAATGAACAAACATTCTATTTAAAAAACCTAGAGAAAATTATTCCATTCCTTGTTTTTGACACAGTAAATGTTTTTAAAAACACATACCTTCTGAGCAGGATGGGTAGTGTGTACCAGAGGCAAAAGGAGGGTGGGCAGGCAGAAGCAACAGTGTGTGTTACAGCATGGGCACGAAAGCCAGAGAAACACTGGACACTGACCCAGCTTACTGTGTATGTGGGCCACTGCCTGCCCCGTGCATAGGCTCCCTCAGGCCTGAAATACCCTCACCTGGCACTGGCCTGGTTGCCGGAGGGACAGTCACATGTAACCACGTGTGCCGTTGGCACAGCAGGTCACTGCCTCCCATGGGAGCACGCACAGGTCAGTTCTCACCAAGTTGCCCTTCTATAAAATATTTCCCTGAATCATTAAAAAAAACTTCCTACTGACTCAAAACACTTCATTAAGAAACATTTCACATTAAATAACTTTCAATCATACAATTTTTTCATTTAGCAAATATGTTGAGGGTCTGAGCTTTTAAAGAAAAACAAGGAAGTATTATTACTGAAACAAAACAAGCTTTAGCAACACAAGATGCCCACATCCGTTCTGGAGAGTGCCAGAAATTTTCAATTATTAAACAAGAAACTTACCCCAGAAGCCAATGTTGGTCAAGAGAAAATTGTCTAAAGACCATTACAACACGAAATTCTGAGACATGCATGTATGCTAATGGTCAGAAGCTTTTTTTTTTTTTAATAAATTCTGTAACAGTGGCAGTTGGTTAAAAAAATAACCTTCTCAAGTTAGTAAAAATGTATGTGGTTATTTGAGGGGTACCCCTCTCAAAAGTCAGTTCCCTGGCCTACTGGCAACTGCTAATCTCTAGCAGTCCTTCACTCAGATGCAAACTTCATCATTTCTCCAGGGAATGTATAAAGAAGTAACTATAGCGTATTCCTTCAAAATACTCCTACTTGTAGATTCTTTTCTCTAAAACAAGTGCAGCTCTGGGAAGCACGCCTGCTTCTGAGTAAGAGATCCTAGTTCTATTGATAGACTCCCCCACCACTCACTAGTTGTGTGACCTTGGGCCAGCAGCAACTGACAAACCCTGGGCTTAGGCACCCGAGCCAACGCATGCAGAGCATTGCACTGCACGGATTTTAATGTTACTGGTTATTATTTATCACTCAGTGCCATACAGACCTCATCTATCAAGTTCATCATGTTATCTTCAGTACCTGACACAAAATGTCAAGTAAGTATTTAACAAGCACTTGTCATGCACTTGCTGTGTGCGAGGTACCACTCCCAGCACTTTGCAGTTAATTACATTATCAGGACAACCTTAATCGGTATACACTATTAGGATTCTCCTTTACAGATGTGGAGACCAAAGCACAGAGATATTAGCTAACTTGCTCAAAGTCACACAGCTAGTGAGTGATGCAGACAGATCTAGAACCGGTCTGCTGACTCAGAGCATGTGTCCACCCCTGCCAGCCATGGGCTGGCTGTAGGGTGAGTGCAACGTCTGAACCATGCTCTCTAGCACTCGGTGAGCAGGTAAATATGCTACGAATTATGAAACACTTTTGGAGGAACAAGTCAATATATTTATTAAAATTTTAAAAATTACTTCCTAGTTTGTCTTTACTTAATTCTTTTAAATCCAGTATCTTCTTTTTCTTAACCAGTGATACATAATCATCTATTAAGATTTAAAGGAAGAAAAAAAGACCAAGGTTCCATCCCAGACACTGAACCACAACCTCTAGAGGCAGGGCCAGAGTACATACTTTCTAAAATGCCAACTGACGCACGTTTGGTTAGGGACCACTGCTGTAAACTGGGCGTCTGCACATGTATGTACTGAGCACTTACTATGTGTCAGGCACGTGGTGTGCTGTAAGATGAGCAAGGGAGATATATGTGTAAAAATAATCACAAGTCAGCTGAAGCACATGCTGTACACACATGTAGTCAAGTTCTGTGGCCGCAGAGAGAAGGGAGGACTAATACTGCCTGGGATGCGCCTAACAATATAAATTCAAAATTATGGGTCTAAAACATTTTGACCTCAGATCTACTGAAGAATTTGGTTGCCAACCTGGGTAACCGACAAACTCCCACAATCAAGGGTAACGTTATTAGCATAAAACTTTTCAAACTTCCTAAGTGCCAGTTACTCATTTAGAAAGGGAAAGGAAGTCATCTAGTTGACACATCAATGGTTTAAAAAGTCACATTACGTAATCAAACTTAATCTTATATATCAGAAAGTTTCAGTTCATGATTCTATGCTTTCTACCAAGTATTCAAACACACAAAAAGGTTTAAGCAATTTCTAATCATGAATGCAGGAGGAATTGGTTAATTTAGAAGTTTGAAATATTTTTAGAAGATACTTTTTGTGAAATTGTGCATTAAAATAAACATTATTTTAAATAGACCTAAATCCAAGTTAACAGACCTTTCCTGAAATTTGAATTTTAATGGAATATAAATGTGATACATTAAAAACCTAATTACATACACAATATTCTAAGCTATATAATGTAGGGGAGTTATGGATACTTCTCTTCATTTTTAAGGTGGGTTTTTAAAACGTGAAACAAAATATGAAAGTTCTAATGCTCGTGAGCTCTTCTAATAAAGAACAATGCAGTCGTTCTAACATGACAAAACTTGTTCCAGCAACTCCTCCTGTAACTAATTACACCTGCCAGTGAAGGGCAAGGCTTCGGATTTACTGCTGGAATAAGGTCATCCCTTGTGGCTCTTCATGCAGCTCAAAGAACTAATTTTACACTACAGGCAAACCAAAAACGTGAAGCCAAAATCCATTTGGTCACAATAATACAATTTTAGAATACGATGAGATTAAAGAGATATTTAAAGAATTCAAGGGCAGGATACACGGGAATGTGTGTATCTATTTAACTCATCTGAACTCCCACCAGCTGGTTCAGATCTTACCACGTAAATAAATTTTCCTGTATTAATTGGGAGAGGGGTGAGAAAGGGTGCCATAGACAGAGGGCCTCTAGAAAGGCATGAAATCAAACCATGTAGTGATCCTCGTTTAAGAGATAACCCATGTTCCTCTTTCTTATTGGGACTGATAAATGAAAACAAAATTCCTCAATCAAAATACTGAGCACCCACTGACTGCTTCTATGAATTGTACAGACTGATGGAGTGCCAGACGCTCTCCAATGTGTTAATGGAGCCCCTTATTTTGACTCACAGTAACCAGCACACACAGGACACTAGCAGCAGCTCTTTACAAGGAGTCACTAGAAATAAACACCGCGTTTGAGAGACCGAGGCCTAGTCCTACCTCTTATTTTGTCTACTATGGGCTCTCCCAAACTCGTAAAGGTAATTTTAAGTCATTCCAACACAAATTGAAATTCACAGTAACGTAAACACACACACAAGGACTACATGTCATACTGAAAAACGGGCGAAGGTTAAAGCACTAAGGACGAACACTAAAAGGCCGGTATCACCACGCCGCCCTAGTCTCTTCTGGTTAAGATCTGTATAGCAAGGACCTCCATATGGGTCACCCGCTGGGAGCACCGAGGGACCGCGCAGATTCTGGGGTTCCGGGCCGCACAGCCTCACTTGGACCTCCGTGGCTAAAATTGCCCGTAAGTTAAAGAAACAAAGCACAGTACTCCAGAAACCACCAAGCCACCCAAGTCATTTCCGCTGAACATCCCCAAAAAACGAGTTTAGTGATCTGGGGACGGAATTAGGCCCTCGGCTGAGACCTCGACTCTAGTCTACCTTTGGGCAACTGGAACTGACACCCCAAACAGCGGCCAGGGGAATCTACACCGGATACCGGCCGGTGCAGGAACAACTCGCTGGCCCACCGTCCCCGGGCCAAGCCCGCAGCTCCCGGGTCCCGTGTAGTCGCCCCACCCCCCGAGGACACCGTCCCGCAGCCCCCCATCCCGAAGCCCCCTGTACCCCCCACTCCTCCGAGCCCTACCGCGCAGCCCTCCAAACCCTTGTAGTCGCCCCCTCCCCGCGGCCCCCCCGTTCGGCCCTGTTCCTCACCGAGTAGCAGCAGGAGCAGCGGCTGCCTCCGGGCGCCGCCGGGGGCCGCCATGGGCACGAGGGCCGCCGGAGCGGGAGCCGGGCAGGGTCCGGCAGTTGGGCCGCGGGAAAGCGGGCGCCGGGGGACCGCCTGGGGGCCGGCGTGAGAGCGGCGCGTCCCGCGATCGAAAGGCCCAGCCGCTGCGGCGCCCGCTGCAGGAAGGAGACCCCGCGGCCAGCTGCGCCCGTCACGTGAGGCTGCGCCACGCCCGCGCTGTCACGTGACACCGCGAATCTCGCGAGAGTGCGCGGGTGCGGGGTTCTCCCCGCGCCTAGCGATCGCTTCGTTTATGACCTGTCACCCGGCCCGCGACCCCGCGCAGCACGTGATCGCAGTGCCCCGTGACTCGAATCTGTCTTACGTATCCCTGGCTTGGTCCCCGGCGGCTGGTGGTGGGAAGTGGGCGGTGGCTCGGAGCAGAGGAGGAGGCGCCGTAGAAGCTGGAGGTGAGGAGAGGGAGGAGAAAGAAGAGAGGAGGCCGTGTGGCCTGGGGTTGGGCGAAAAGGGATTAGTTCTTCCGGGCACGTGGGAAGTGTTGTCCCCTAGCAGCGGTGGGAACGGCCACGGAAGGAAAAGACGAGTTTGAAGTAGGAGAGCTGTCGCTTCCTGCGGGAGGGTCAGATCGGCCAGGGAGCCGGCACAGTGGAGACACTCACTCCTAGTAGTAATAGTGAGTGTTATGGGGCATCCTCGGCGTCGGGAGATGACGAGTCACACAAGAGGATTTCCACATCGACCTCAATACTCAGACACATCTTTTTGTGTGTCTGGATTAAATAACACTCGGTATCCTGGCGTTTTTAACTTTGGGGCTCCTCTGGTCCATTATACTCAAAGAGCATGGAAATGAGTGTTAGGAAGGAGGTAGGTGTTCGAACACGCATATTGAATATTACAGTTCATGTTTGAAAACAAGTCTATGTTTAAACAACACAGCACAGAATTTGAAGCTAGACAAAATCTTGGTTGGAGGGGGTTGAGAAATTCTAGTGATTCCCACCTGTGACACCTTCCTAAAGGATGTATGGGAATGGGGGTGGCATTTGTCAAAAAAGTTCAGAAACACTTGTCCATTCCATATAACCCGTACATTCCAGACAAAAGGAAAGCGCAGTCTCTGCTTCTAGAACCTTCCTCAAGTACCTCTCACTTCCTATTGCCTGAGGGTAAGTAAGGTCACTTTCCTGGGTTTGCCTGGAGGCTCTGGTTCTTCTCTTTTCTCCTGCTGCGAGGCGCTCGGCCATTCTCACCCTTTACCTCGACTGCTTCCATGCTTGCCTCTCCTTCCTTGCTGATCCTGCCCTGCTGCTTCTCAGCTTCACTGAGACGTTTCCAGTCCTGTCTCCTCAGGAAATGTGGCTTGAGCCTCTTCAGGCTTGTTAATTACAACCTGTGACGCCACTGAATATTGTTGCTTTTTTTCTTAGTTCTTATATTTATTTACCTTTTGTAGATTTTTGTCATCTTTTGTTGCCATTTCTTCCTGTCCATTTTCCTTTCCTTTTCCCTCCAGCTTTTAGCATATAATCAACTGGAGAAAGTCACGAAGCTGAATAGGACTGCAAGTAAAATGGAGCAAATGGGCTCTGAGACAGTGCCAAGACGTGTTGGGCTTTGTTCTGTGCTTTGGGTCAGAAATCTTAAGAGTAGATTTGCTCCTATTTGGTTTAGGTTTTCAAGGATCTTTTGAGATTTTTGTTTGTTGCTGTTCCAGATGGGGGAAGAGTAAACAGCAGAATTCCACTTAGGTGAAGTGCTATTCAATTGAGGTACGCTGTAGAAAAGAGAAAGTATTAAATCTGGGGTCTGTTGATAGTTTCACTGTGAATTACTTTATCAACAATAATTTAACACGGTACTGGCCCAGTATGTGAAAATGTTGACTGAGCCCAGATTGTCCCTATGAAGTAGAGTGTTAAGTTCAGATATAGTTGGAGAAATTGGAAAATAGTTTCATTTTCTCCTGAACATTCTGATGATGAGAAACTACCAAATAGTCTTGCGTATAGAAACAAAGAGACCTGTTAATTGTGCTCTCTGACTCTGAAGCCCCTTCCTATGTGGGGAGAATTTCTCCCTTTGTGATTAGGGGTGGTAGCCAGAGTCCCTAGTAGAAACTGAAAAAAACCAGATGGAAACCAGACTTCCTAGCAGCTGAGGTCTGAACTTGGCCAGTTCAGCCTGTTAGACTGAATCAGGAGCTAGTGTTTGCCAAGAAGCTATACCTCCAAGAATCTGGTGTTTGGTGATGACCGTGGCTGAAGTCTTAGCAAAAGGAAATTTTTGGAGTGGTGAAGTGCTGGCGTTTCCTGGGTCTTCACTAGTTTGGGTTTGTAATGTGTTTTTAGCAGTGGTCTTTGCTGCTTCCTTGTACCTGCTATTTCCCTAGCATTGTTCTGCATCCTTTTTGGAAATTCAAAGTCTTTTCAGCACGTTATTCTTCTGCTTAGATCAGTCAGAGTCCATTTCTATTGTGTATGACTTAGAGTCCTTGCCTAATATATGCTTTGTTTATTATTACCTCATTTTTAATACTATAACCTCATTAAAGACTACAAGTAGTCTGTGTCAGCAATAGAACAAGGTATAAAAAACCGAAAATGAAAGACTGAGCAAAAATTCTATGATGCAACATTTTATATAAAGCGGAGTATGATAATATGGTAGGTTTTTATTGTTTGTTTGGTTTTCTTTTTTGTTGAGTCTTTGATATGGGCCTGGTCTGATCTGTTTCTGACTGAGGGGAAGACGTAGAAAACTAAACACAATGAATGACTCCATGTCTTCTGAATTCTTTTGGGGAGGGTTATTTTTTTTTTTTTAAATAATGAGGTCAATAAGCAATAGAGAGGCTTCTGAGTTACTTAGCAGAGTTGAGGAGTAAAACTTAGGTTATTGCTTTAGTAATAATGAACAGTAACAAGTTCACAATTAAAAGGCAAGGGTCTTTTTGTATCTGAAATAACTATAAAGCTCCAACGCTGGCAATGCACGTTTCTCTGAAGGCTTGTGCCACTAAAAGGGTCTGGTAACTTAGATAATTGGCTCAGTATCTGAATTAGATAAACTAATAGTTAAGAGGAGGTAAAATTGAGATGAGCAAGCTAGGAAGCAGTCTGTGCCTTTTTTCCTCCTTTTTGCTCTAAGTTACAATTTTTTTTGAGACCTGGTGAGCAAAAATGGTAATGGTGAATAGAGCTGTAATTTTTTATTTTCAATTTGTTTTATAAAAAATTTTTAAAGAAAATTGCAAATAAAAATAGAATAATACATTGAATCCTGTTGTATCCGTTTATTATATGATTTATCTTCCCCTCATTTGTTTTGTATTTTCCTTTGATTTTTTGCTTGAATATTATAAAACAAACCTCAGACCTCATGTTTTTCATGCAAATACTTTTTTTACATAACAATGCCTTTCTCTCATATAATGTATATACAAAATCTAATGATTCCTTAGTAGCTAATTTCCAGTCTATGTGCACATTTCCCCAGTTGTCTCCAAAACATCTTTTTACAGCTGGTTTGATCAAATTGGATCCAGCAAGGTTTGTACGTTGCCTTTGATGACATGTCTCAAGTCCCCTCCCCCTTTTGCATACCACTTGTTGGAGAAACTGGGTCACTTGACCTATAGGATACCCCACATTTTGGACTGACTTGATTGGTTCCTTGAATGTTCATCTTTTCCTCTATTCCAGCAAACTGGTAGTTTGATCTAGAGGCTTGATGAGATCAGGCGTATTTCCCCAGGGTGAGGTGCTGCATAAAGTAGTACTAGACCCTCATCACTCAGTGTGCAGTGTCTGACTGCAGCATTGGCTGCGCCTGGGAGCTTGTTAGAAATGCAGTCTCAGGCCCCGCCCCAGACCACAGAATCAACCTGCATTTCAACACGATCCTTAGGTTATGTATAAGTGCATGCAAGGCTCTACTGTATCCTTCTGATGACATTGCATGACGAAGCATTTATTATCTGGTTGGCCCACTTTAGAGTGGGGAACTTTACAAAGTTCCCCATCAATCTTTAACCTAATGGCTTTAGTATACACTGATGGTTGCTCAGTAGATCCATGATTTCAGTATGGGATGACAAATTGGTCCTTTTTTAATTCTATCATTCCTATTGCATTTATTAATTGGAACAGGCCTATAAGGAAGAATTTTCCATATTGACTCCAGAATATAAAACATACAGGAAAGGCAGGATAAAGGCAGGATAAGTGCCTGATTCATGATTCTTTTATTTATCTGTTTTCAGAGTGACTTGGTGCCCAAGCAACTGCAAAAGTGGACCACACCACCAAGACTGAACCCTAATGTAAACTGTGGCCTCTGGGTAACGATAATGCGTCAGTGTAGGTTCATCAATTGTAATGAGTATCCCACTGTGGTAGATGTTGGTTGTGGGGTTGGCTGTGAGTATATGGGGGCAGGTGGCATAGGGAACTCTACCTGCCTCTCAGTTTTGCTGGGAACCTAAAACTGCTCTAAATAAACTTTAGTAATTAAAAAAAGTGAACCATAGCATTTTTTAAAGTGTATTACTGTGAGTTTTTTTATAGTTGGTATGTTTTAAATCTTTTGTGGTTATGATTTTGAAGTTAAAATCATGCTGTCTTTGGTAGTGCAGACATAGGTATATGTGACTGTGATATTTCTCTCTGTGTAGGCTGTCACCTGTTGCATGCCCACCAACAATGCGTGCATCAGAATGCCTGTTTTCCCACAGCCTGAGTGTTGTCACACTTTTAGATTGTGGCCAATCTGATATGTAAGAAATTAAACCCCTGTAATTTTAATTTGCATTTCCCTTATGAGTGAGGCTGAACATATTTTCATGTGTTTAACGACTGTTTGCATTACGTTTTCAGCAAATTACCTGAATTTTTTGCCCATTTTTAAATTGGAGTATAGAGATATTTGTGATATAAGTCACATTTTTAAAGTCAGTATGTCATTTTTAAATTGTCATGTGACATTTTACTTACGGTGTTTTGCAAAAGTTTTTTTGTTTGAACATGGTTGAATCTATCACTCTTCCCTGATGGCTTCTTCCTAGTTCTACGTTATGAGGAGTCCATCTACCTTTTCTGCTAGTAATGTATAGTTTCGTTTTTTACATTTATAGTGTCTGTTATAGTATCTGTAAAAGATAAAATGGGATCCATTCCCATTTTATCTTTTTCCATACAGGACTCCAATTATCCTAGTACCACTTAGTAAAAAGCTCAGCTTTTGCTTACTGATTGGCGATGCCACCCTTATCCTATACTGTTAAATTTGAGACACACTTTATTTTGTGATTTTCTATTCTGGTCCCATGCCATATTTTTGATCTTACTGATGCTTTGTAGGGCTAGCTCCCTCACTTTTCTCTTTCAGGGTTTTTGTAATTATTCTTCCTTGTTTATTTTTTCATATGATCTTTGTAATCAACTTACCTTTAAAAGTAAAATTAATATTCAGCCAAGAGAAATGGAAACATGTTCACGTAAAAACCTATGCATGATGTTTATAGCAGCTTTACTCGTAAATAACCCCAAACTGAAAACAAGTCAGATGAAATTTGAGTGGTGAATGGCTAAATAAACTGTGGTACATCCAAACAATGGAATATACTCAACAATAAAAGAGAATACAGTATTGATTTATGTAACAACATGGATGAATCCTAAATATATTTTGTGAAATAAAGAAAACCAGCCCCAAAAGGCTACCTGTGTGAGTCCAGGTATATGACATTCTGAAAAAGGTAAAACTATGGGGATTGCTGGGGTTGGGGGGGAGGGGTTGACTACAAGGGGCAGCATGAGGGAGTTTTTGGGTGAATGAGCTTTTCTTTAAGGAACAGTGGTAGTAGATATCGAAGTCGGAATATTTGTCAAACCCATAGAAATGTACACTAAAAATACGGAATTTTATTGTATATTAAAATAATAATCGGTGTAGGCAGTAGGGGTGGATCCAAGACAGAATGTTGTTACGTGCCGTAGAGTTGGCTCTGACTGCTGGCAACCCTGTGAGTGAGCGATGTCCCAAATGTCCTGTCCTCAGCTGCCCAGCTCAGCTCCTGGAGACTCATACCTATGGCTTCTTTTATGGAGTCAGTCCATCTCATATTTGCTCTTCCTCTTTTCCTGCTGCCTTCTCTTTTTCCCAGCAGGATTGTCTTTTCCAAAGACCCCTGCCTTCTTATGATGTGCCTGAAGTAGGAGAGCTTCAGTTTTGTCATTTTTGTCTCCAACGATGTTTCAGGCTTAATCTACTCTAGGACCCACTTGTTCCACTCTTTCTAGTGGTGCAGGGTATCTGTACAGTCTCCTCCAACAGCAGCTGGAATATAGTTTGTGACAGAGATAACTGTAGAGGAATGGATTATATGCCCATATTGTAAGATACCGGAAAGAAGAGCGCCCTGAGTCACCGTGTTTCGACGGTACTGAGGCCAAAGACAGCTGTATGGACACTGTCCTCTAGTTGGTAAATTGTTCTCATGTGGGTAGGGTTACCAGTTCTGAGATTATATGTTTACCAATGTTGGACAAATAAGTAGATATTTTGCAGACAATGATAATTTGCAGGTTTCTCACTATAGAAGAAATTATAAGTAAGGAATAGGGGAAGGTGAGAATGAATCTTGTTATACGATAACTCTCTCTCTCTCTCTCTCTCTCTCTCTCTCTCTCTCTCTCTCTCTGTTTAAAATATAAATAGTTACAGAAATAGAGCTGTGTGTGTGTACCCGGGTTAGACACACACTTGTCTCCTGAGAAGGTTGAGAAGCAGCAGTGATCCAGATTATGGTTTCTAAATAAGCTTCTCCAATAAGTGAAGCCAGGCTCCAGGGCTGGGCAGGGAAAATACAAAGTGAGCCTGGAGCATCTTGTGGAGCCAGAAAGTAAGGACAGGCTTAGAAAACAAGGATGGGCTTGTCATAGGGACACAGGAGACAACCTGAGTGCTTCCAATGGTGAAGCTGGTCCATTAATGATACAAAAGGCAAGTCAATCATCGTTGATAAGTGTAAGACTAGCGTTAAGGAATAACACGTCAGAAAAATAGACAACAGTAAGCTTTAAAGCGAAATATATGCTAACAAGCAGGAAAAAGAAGCAAGACTCCCGTCATACAATTAAGTACAAATTGTGGGGCGGCTGGTTAGCTCAGTAGGTTAGAGCGCGGCGCTCTTAACTACAGGGTTGCCAGTTCTGAGCTGTGCCCGCCACAACTAGATTGAAACAACTACTTGACTTGGAGCTGATGGGTCCTGGGAAGACACGCTTAAATAAATAAAAAGTTAAAAAAAAAAAAAAAGTAGTACAACTTGTTAGTTCCAAAAATAGTGATGTAAAGTACAGCATAGGGAATATGTCAGTAACTATGTATGGTGTCAGGTGAGTACTTATTGGGATCACTTTGTAGGGTATATAAATGTCTAATGACTATGTTGTATACCCGAAACTAATACTGTGTGTCAACTATAATTGAAAAATGAGTGAAAAAAATAAGACTCCCATCGTACAATACTTTTTAAAAACTCAGCTCTCTCCTTTAGGCCATGTAGATTGCTTATACTTTTTTGCTATTTAAAATAATGCCATTCAGAACACCTTTTATGCACATGCCTTGTGTACATCATGATTTCCTAATTCCTTAAAATACTTAAACCATGGTAGTGTTCTTTTTTAGACGGTTACAAAAAGGAACCCTCTCAAAAAAGAACCAAAACTTTTACTTTCTTAGAAAGCACATCAAATCAATCGTTCCAAGTCTTTTGCAGCGTGACAAATTGTGTAATTTAAATTTTGCTCGTATTTCCAATTACACACCTGGTCACTGAACTCTGGGGTCTGAAGTGTTAACTAGGGCTTGTGCTTGGTTAATAAATGAAATGTGGCTAACCAGAGCCTGTTCCTAATAGTGGAAGACACAGAATGGGAACTGAAATCATCATGAAGCCACTTCAACATTTTTATGATTATAACTCATGATTACAACTCACAGGGGATGGGGCGGATTTCACAATGATTCTATGCTGCCAGTACAACACTGAAGTTAGTAATAGGTGGGTGTATCAAACCTCATTCAAATTACTGCTGAGAAGACTAATAAAAAGTAAGCGTGTGACAAAAGATCTTCAGACAAGTGCTTAAATTCAGACATAGATGGTGTTAATATTTGTTATGACGGTTACATGGTAGTATTAATCATCAGTTAATCTGGCTGATGTCCTTAATAACAAAAAAAAGTTTAGGACCAAGATAGAAACGTTAAGAAAGATCACAATCACCATGATTCCAACTAAGATAAAAAGCCTTGATGAAGGAGCCAATATTTTCCTTGCTTTTAGTGTCAGGTAGAGCCACATAAGTGTCCCATTCATTTGTGTGTGTGTGTGTAACTTTTACCTTTTCAAATCAACTTTATATTAAAGTTAATTTATATACAATAAATACACCATCTTAGTTTGATGAGTTTTGGCAAATGTATATACCCATGAAATCACCAACCCAATCAAGATAAGAAACATTTTCTCCAAACCAGAAAGTTCTCTCACGTCTCTGTAGTTAACCCCATCCCTAAACCCAGGCAGCCACTGTCTGCTTTCTGTCACTACGGATTAGGTTTTCATATTACAGAATGTCATATAGATGGAACCACATAGTATGCACTTTTTTGTATCTGAGGTATTTCTCTCAGCATAATCTTTTGAGACTCATCCATGCTGTACGTACCACTAGTTCATTCCTTTTTATTGCTGACATCCGCTTATTTGAGTGTATGGATCTACCACATCTGTTTGCCCATTCACTTGAAGGATATTTGAAGGGTTGAAGGGTTTCCAGTATTGTATTATAAATAAAACTGCTATGAACACTCAAAACCAAATAATTGTGTGAGCACGTATGCTTTCATTTCTCTTGGGTAAATACGTAGCATGGAATGGCTGGGTCCTATGGTAGGTGGCGTATATTTACTTGAAACTCTCAAATTCTTTTCCAGAGTGGTTGAATTGTACATTTCTACCAACATTAGCTCCACATCTTTGTCAACACTTGGTATTATCAGTCTTTTCAGTTAAAAAAAATCACTGTGTAATGGTATCTCATTGTGAACGTAATTTGCATTTTCCTGATGACTAATGAGGTTGAAGGTCTTTTTATGTGCCTATTTATTATTCATATGTCTTTTTCTTTCCATTAAAAGTCTGTTCAGACTTCGTGCTGTTTTTAAAAATGGGTTTTTGGTTTTCTTATTGAAGTCTAAGTGTTTTAAATATATATTCTGGATGCAATTTTATGCATTGTAAATATTTTCTCGCATTATGTAGCTTGCCTTTTTATTTCTTAGTATATTTCAAAAAGCAAGCTCTAAATTTCATGAAAACCCACTTTATCAGTATTTCCTTTATGCTTCCTGCTTTTTGTGTCTTAAAAAAAATCTTTGCATATCCCAACATCATAAAGACTTTTTTCCTGTTTTTTTCAAGAAGTTTTATGGTTTTAGCTTCTACAATGAGGCCTATGATCAAATTAAATTTTTGTGGATGGTGTAAGTTAAGAGTCAATGTTCATTTTCCCCCATATGGATAGCTATTTGATGGAAAGACTTCTTTTTTTAACCCATTAAAGTACCTTGGCATGTTTGTTGAAAATAACTTGGCCAAATATAGGTAGAGATATTTTCATATTCCCTGTTCCATTCAGTTAATTTGTGTGTCTGTCATTTCACCAACACCACAATTTTTTCATTACTGTAGCTTTATAATAAGTCTTGAAATTAGGTAAGTTCTCCAACCATTCTTTTAAAAATTGCTTTGACTCTTTGAATTTCCATATACATATCTGTATACAGTCAGCTTACAATTTTTCTATAAAGGAAAAAACCTGCTGGAATTTTAATGGGCATTGGATTGGATATATATATCAATTTGGAGAAAACTGGTATCTTTTTTGCT
The DNA here is from genome assembly GCF_057876585.1 of Rhinolophus sinicus. NCBI lineage: Eukaryota > Metazoa > Chordata > Mammalia > Chiroptera > Rhinolophidae > Rhinolophus > Rhinolophus sinicus. The sequence continues at coordinate 137,575,769 of NC_142516.1, forward strand.
GGGGGGAATTTTGGGGAGCAGTGTTTCTCCAGGATCCATCAGCTCCAAGTCATTGTCCTTCAATCTAGTTGTGGAGGGTGCAGCTCACTGGCCCATGTGGTAATCAAACCAGCAACCCTGTTGTTCAGAGTTTGCACTCTTTACCAACTGAGCCATCCAGCTGCCCCGAGAAACCTGATTAACAACATTGAATCTTCCAATGACATGATATAGTTCTTCATTTATTTTAGCCATCTTTAAATTTTTTCAGCAGTGCTTTCTAGTTTTCAGTATATATGTTTTTGTACATAGTAATTTATCTCTAGATATTTCACACATTTCTCTATACTATTGTGAGTGGGATTGTACTTTAAAGTTTCACTTCCCAATTTTTTGTTGCTAGAATGTAGAAATACAATTGCTCTATTTAGTGACCTTGTATCTTGTGACCATGCTAAATTGGCTTACTAGTTCTAGTAGCATTTTTATAGATTTCTTGATATGTTCTACCCATATGATTATGTCATGTGTGAATAAAGACTATTTTACTTCTTTCTCTCCCATCTGTATGCCTTTTATTTCTTTTTCCTGTTTTATTGCAGTTGCTACAACCTCCAGTACAATATTGAATAAAGGCAGTGATAGCAGACATCCTTACCTTGTTCCAACCTTAAGGGGAAAGCTTTTAGTCTGTTACCATTAAGCATAATGTTAGCTTAAATCTTTTGTAAACATCCTTTCACAGATGAAGGAATTTCCCTTCTGTTCCTCGTTTGCTGAGAGTTATTTTCTAAATCAACATTGAGTATTGAATTTCACCAAATGCTGTTGCTTCTATTGAGATGATTATATGCTTTTTCTTTCTTTTTCAAGTTTTTAAATGTTAAGCCAACCTTGTATTCCTGGGGAAAAACTTGACTTGGTTTTGGTATATTACTGATTTTGTATAGTGCTGGATTTAAATTGCTAATATTTGGTTGAGGGATATATTGGTCTGTAATTATCCCCCCCCCCCCCTTTTCCACCTCGCCCTGCCCCACTCTGGTTCAAGCCATTGTTTTTCAGTCTAGTTGTGTAGGACACAGCTCCCTGGCCCATGCTGGTATTATGAGCTTTGCGCTCCCCTGGGCTCAAGCAGTCGGTTGGCCGCTCATAGCAACTCACGGCAACTGTCGCCGGCTGCCAGCCACTCACACTGGCCACCGGCCATTCATGGCAGCACACGGTAGCCCATGGCAGCCCAGCTCCAGGGAGAGCCGTTGTTCACAGTCTTAGCTGTAGAGGATGCTGCTTACTGGCCCATGTGGGAAACGAACCAGCGAGCTTGGCGTTAGGAGCACAGCGCTCCAACCACCTGAGCCACTGGGCTTGCCATGTAATTTTATTTTCTTGCAATATTTTTGTCTGGTTTTTGTATTAAAGTAATGCTGAACTCATAAAATTACTTGTGAAGTCTTACCTCTTCTGTTTCTGACAGATTGTATAAGATTGGTATTACTTTTTTTTTTTAAAGGTTGAATAGAATTCACCAGTAAAGCCACTTGCCCTAGAGTTTTCTTTGTGGAAAGATTTAAAATTACAAAGTCAATAACCTTAACAAATATAGAGCTGTTTTTGTTTTTCTATTTCTTCTTGTGTCTATTTTGGTAATTTGCAAATTTCTTGGAATTTGACCATGTAACCTAAATTAAAATTTATTGGCATAAACTGATTCATAACATTCTCGGTAGGATCTGTTCTCTTAAGCTCCTTTTTGTTTTCTCTCGTTTTGGTCTAAGGGTTTATCAACTTTGTTTTCTCAAATAGCTTTTGGTTTCACTGATTTCTTTATTTGTCCCTTTTCTATTTCTTTGATTTCTAGTTTTATCTTCATTATTTTCTTTCATGTATTTCCTTTGGATTTAAATTGCTCTTATTTTCCTAGCTTTTTAAGGTTGGTACTTATATCATTGCATTTAAACCTTTAAACTTTTTTAATGTTGTAAGCATCTGAAGCTATAAATTCACTTCTAAATACTTCTTTAATTGTATCATACACATTTTTGGTATGTTATGTTTTCTTATTCATTCAACTCACAATATTTTCTAATTTTCCTTATGATGTATTTTGACTCCTGGGTTATTTATTTAAAAGTGTGTTATATTATCTGTACTAGAATTGCATAACTTATTTAGGGGCATACTGCTTAATTTTCAAGCATTTAGTTAATTACCAGTTATCCTTGTTGGATTTCTAATTTAATTTCATTGTGGTCAGGGACATATTCTGTATAATTTCAGTCCTTTAAAATATATTGAGACTTGTTTTATGACCCACCATTTGCCTACATTGATGAATGTTCCTGTGCACTGTAAAATAATGTTTTGGGTTTAGTATTCTATAATTTTCAACGAGGTCAGGTTGGTTGATAATGTTTCACGTCCTTCCTGATTTTCTGTCTGTCGGTCAAGTAGTGAAAGAAGTGTGTTGAATCTCCAACCACAATAATGGATTTGTCTGCTTCTCCTAGAGTTCTTTTTAGCTTTGTTAGTTTTTGCTTCACATTTTTGAAGCTCTGTTACTAGAGGGCTCTACATTTAGGGTTAAATCTGACAGATGCCTCTTTTATCTTTATGAAATGTTCTCTTTATTTATGGAAATGCTCCTTGTCCTGAAATTGACTGGTTATAAATATAGCCACTCCAGCTTTCTTATGATTAGTTTTCATAGTAGATCTTTTTCCATCTTTTACTTTAAACCATTAGTGTTTTCTTATATTTAAAATGCCATTCTCATAGATGATGTATACTTTGGTCTTAATTTTCTATCTAGTCTCAAAATCTCTTTTAGTTGGAGTGTTTAGATCATTTTATTTCTGTTCTTCGTTCCCCTTTCCCCTACTTTCCTGCCCTCCTTTGGGCAGATTTCAGATTTATACCAAAATTGTTTTTCCGAGCCAAGAATTACACTGTATGCGTCCATTCATCTTTAGTGGTAGGTGGTACATGTTAGACATACCTTGGTATGTATTAATTTAGAACAACCCATGAGCAAATGAGCATTATGATCTCCTTTTAAAAGATAAGAAAATCAAGTTTAGAGAATGGAAGTAATTTTCCTAAGGGCACCGAGATAGTGACAGATCCAGGCTTTGATCTGTGGGTCATCTGACTTCAAAATTCCAGCCCTTAACCTTTCTCTCTGATTCAGTATCTCGAAAGTGTTGCTTCTCAGTTCTGTCACTGAGAAGCTGACTCAGAACAGCATGTGCACTTTAAAATGCAATGTCTCAATTTATTTAGCAGTTGACCTTGATGCCTACATCACTGATAATAAAAATCCTTAAAAATATCCTCAGCTTTTTATCCAGTTACTTCACATTTATCTATATCTGTACCTACCTTTACATAATGACCTTCTCTTAGCGAGAACACATGCACACACACACTCATGCACATACACAAATGCACATATACACACACGCACAGATGCACACACTTAAAAATACACGAACATACCCACAGAGACACATGCACACACACAAATACACGTTGTAGAAACACTCATATACCCGTGGGCTTTGAATCCACTTTTATCCTATTTTTGTAGAAACTTGACACATCAGTTAACTCGTATCTTCATTTTCCCTATCGTCAAATTCTTCCCCTCCCTTTCTTTTAGCTCCATTCTGTCTATAATCATGTTCAAGTTTCATCATCCAAAAGAAACTCGCCCTTTCTCTGCCTCTGATTCAAGCTACCACTAATTGCACCCTGTTGAACCAGTTCCTACCCCACACTCAAACTGTCATAGCCCCTAGAATCCCCGAAGATTGGATATTTCCCAATTTTCATCACATTACGATTTCTTCCTTAAAACTGCCGTCTTCCTTGATTTCTCTTCCTCCCATCTTTTTTTTCATTTTCTTTTTCTTCCAGTCTGCATTCCCACCAACAGTGTATGAGGGTTCCTTTTTCTCCACAGCCTCTCCAACATTTGTTACTATTTGTCTTGTTGATGAGCTCCCATATCTTTATTCTTATATAATCCTTATTCATTTTTTCTATTGGCTCCTCTTCATTCAGTCATCTATGTTATATTGAGTGTCTACTGTGTACCAGACACTGCAGATTCAGGAATAAAATTGTGCCCTAAAACTACTTAAGAAGACTGATGAGTAGAGCCTGAAATTGTAAAACACTATGGGAAGAGCTGTGATCCAAGTGGGCAGCCCAGATGTAAGGAAGGTCCCCAGGCTGATTGGGATGGAGAGTGAGCACACCTTCCAGTACATGACGTGTGGACTTAATTTTCAGTGATGAATTGGCATTCACGAAATGCAGCAATAAAGAAAGTGTACATGTGCACAGAAGAGATGTATGAACAGGCCTGTGCTGGGCCGTCAGGGCTAAGCGACCCAGCAGCCACTGACAGTAGAGTGGGTTTGAAACACTGCAGCCTGTGGTTGTTGTACAGTGGGAGAACTAAGATGGTTTTACTTATTTAAAGTGTTTGAAAAATAATAAAAAATAATACATGACGGTGACTATATGTGGCCCGGAAAGCCTAAGCTATTTACTTTCTGTCCCTTTAAAGAAAAAGTTTACCATCCCTACCCTAGACATGAGGAAAGAGAAAAGAACTTGAACAGTTTGCATTAGTGCCCTCGAGAGTTTCAGGCAGATATTCTAGCCATTAAAAAATATAAAATCTACTATTAAAATTGCACAATCAGAAGGCAAGAAATGGTAGTGTGATACAGAGGTCATTGCCAGGAAAACTAACCAGAAACAAAAATGGAACAGTGCACTGTGGGTGGGGACTGGTGGCTCTCATTATAAGATCATCTGGTTAGCAAGAACTCCCTCTTAGCTAACAAAACTTCCTCTTAAAGTGAGAGCAAAAAAGTTGGAGGGGAAGATGCAATGTAAATAAGTGAGGAACATTTCCCAGAACAGGAAGAAGTCACCAGTCTTCTGAAGGAGAAGGTTTGCTGAGTTCTGGAAGGACAAATAAAAATGGGCTCACATCTGGACACATTCTTGTGAAATAGAAAAACGGGAATAGATTTCAAAAGTTTTGTGAAAAACCAAAAAACAGGTTAGTTACTAAAAGGCATCAGACATTAGAGCTGTAAATGAGAAGGCTACGAATGTATGGAGCTGTGCCTTCCAAGTTCTGAGGAAAATGATTTTGAACCTAGAATTTTATATGCAGCCAAACTTATTAAACGTAAATGCAAAGTAAATCAGACAAGCAAGGAATCAGAAAGTTAGTCTCCCATGCATTATCTGAGAAAATCATGTAAGGATCTACTTTAGTAAAACAAATCAGGAAAATAAAACGAGACTGGGGATCTGAGGAGTGGACCTAAACAGAAATGGAAACAAAGGAAATTCCAGGACCACAACTGTGCAGCTCTAGAAAGCAGATGGTCCGAAATGAAAACAATTGTCAGAGGGCCCTGAGGAAAATGGCCCACATCACGACTGAGGGCCCACTTCCTGAGAGCGCCGCTAGGTCTGATCCCACTGTGCAGTCCGCTAACCTTCCCTAAGGAGTCCAGCACTCGGTGTCCACCGTATGAGCCAATTTCCCACCTCTTCCAACCCCAGCCCTTTCTACTGACTTCTCAGAAATCAGTCATCAATAAAACCCCCATCTTGCGAACGTTTGTGCTAGGTGTTCCAGATAAATAACATTCCTCTTCCTGACCCGAGTTCTAAAACAACCAAGGCTGTCCCAGGCCGCCTACACGGAAGCCAGGGCCTCTTCAGTTCTTACAGGGAGATGCAGAAGAGCCTGTGCCGGGGAGCGGGGACCCTCCATGTCTTGTTTCTCATTCCAAACCCGTCAGAGTTATTTCTTCTCCCCTGAGGACAGTGGATGAAAGCTGGCAGAGAGAAGGCTGTTGGCCAGCAGAGCTCCTGCCACAGGAGCAGAGCAGAGCGGCTTCCCTGTCCTAGCAGCTCCTCCATTTCCTCATCTACTGAAACCTGTCTTGAGGACCCTGCTTTCCTTGCAGCCCACCACGTGGTAGCTTTCTCATCTTTGTGTCCCATCTACCCTGGGCCTGGAGGCCATTGTTTCTCCACTCCTTGAACCCCCCTGCTGCTCTGAAGCACATACCAAGGGCCATTCCCTTCCCTCCACATTGCAGTAACCACCGGGCACTTGTCACTGCTCCTCACTCACCGTGGTTCTCTGTGCTGCTCCACTCATCACTCTTGATCCAGTCGGTCTCTGTCCTCCCAGCTGATCTCACTTCAGCTCCATTTCCCCACATCCCGTAATTGCTGACACGAGCTCCCTCCAAACACAATTCTTCAGCCCTACGGTGAGCACACACCTGTTTACCTCTCATTTACCTCACAGGGGCTTATTCCAGGGCTTGCTGTCATAGTCAGCCCTCCATCACCCACTCAGCCCACTTACCCCTAAAGGCAGATCTGGCTCTGGCCTTCCACTGTTCCCATGCCCTGCTGCATCCAGATGTCGGGCCTAGGTAGTGGGGTGTAGAGGACTGTTTCCCGTCACATCCTCCTGGGTCCGTATACCCCTCTACGGGATGATGCCCTAACACTTGCAAAGTTGCTGAAAAAGCGTCTCAAAATGACCCCCTTGGGTTCCACTCTTCCTCCAGCTGTTTCATATTTCCTTCCTTTAATTCTGGGTCTGTACTGTCTATCTCCTCTACTTGATGCTCTCAAACACTCATCAAGTACACATCCGCACTTATCTCACGGTTGTTGGTCTCACTTATGTTAACTTTTAATTCTGTGTGCACGAAAATAATTAGTATTGTCTTCTTTTTATCCCCAAATTTCCCTGGCTTTTAAACTTTTCCCCATGTAGACCTTTAAGAATGTCATTTATCATTTTTAAATAATGGATCTTAATTTGTGATTAGACATTTTCCATTCTAAGAATAAAAAAAAGTCTGTTGTATTTATGGTTTCATTTTTTTAAACACTTAAATCTTTGACCACTTGGAACTTATTTAAGTATAAAAAAATGAGTGTAACTTTGCTTTTTTCAAGGTGGTTAACCCAAATTTTCCCAACATTTGTTGAAAAGTTTCCATTTCCCTGACAATATGCCCCATTATGCTACACGCATTCCTGTGTATTTGGTTTATTCATGGACTCTTATTTGGTTGCAGAGATCCATTTATGTGCCAACAGCATGCTGTTTCAATTAAATCATGTTATGATAGGTTTTAAAACAATTTCTGGCTATTCTTGCCTTTTTGCTTTTCTGTTTAAACTTTAGTCACTTTGTCTATTTGTGTTTTAAAGTAAGGGAAAATTGACATCTTAAGATACTGCATAGATAAATGTAAGAATAGCCCATACCTTTCACTTACTCAGTTTTTCTGTGTGTTCCTAAGTCATTTTAAAATGCTTTTCATATAGATACTTATTTGCTTGTTACAAGTTATCATTTTTTGTTGCTATTGAAAAAATAACCTTCCATTATATTTTCACTTTTCTGTTAATTTTGTGTTCAATTAAAAACTTAGTGAATTCTTTTCTAGTTACAGCTTTTCAGTTGCTTCTCTTAAATTTTCTGGCAGTCATTTATCTGTAAATAATTTTACCTTCTTCCTAATTTTACAGCTTTCTTCTTGTCTAAGTGCCTTTTCCTTTTCAATCATTTCCTTTACAGTCTGATGATGTTCTGCTGGGTAGTGGTTTGTGAAAGAGGACACCTGAGAGGGTGACGGATGTTTGCCCTGCTTCTGGTTCTCTGTTGTACTAGTAATGAATTTTAAGTTGCTAGAGAGTTATGAGGAATGTGTAATTCACATACCACAAAGTTTTATTAATGTCATTTTTAAGGCCAATTTAAACTAATTTTATTCAGAGTAAGTCTACATTAAATTACAATATTAATCTCTAGAGACAATGAACTTAAAATATAAGAAGTAGAAATCTATTTGGTCTTTTGTAGACCACATATTATTATATAACTCACAAAGAAAATTTACAAATATAGAAATGATGATACTTAAGGAGTGAGGATTTTCATAATGGAAACCCATAAGTTGTCATATTTTAAACACGCATGTTTCAAAAAGGCAGAATCTTTTAATAATTTAGCACAAAATCAAATTATATAAACTTGGTATATTCCAGAAAATATTGCTTTAAACACTTATACCATGATCAAAATTCCTTTGGTAGTTTTTAATCAAAATGAAACATGCTATTATGTAAAATATAAAGTACTTTTCAATGTTATCATAAAAGTATCTTTGTTATAGTTACCGTACTAACATCATTTGCTGTTCAACCTCACCTATACATACACAACATGAAACCAGGTGCCAATGAAATCCTTTTAATCTTTCAACAAAATAACCTCTGCTTCACAATATCAAGACTTTAAGTCTCCTATAAAACTTTTTACAGTGGTTATAGCACAGAGAACAACGACCGTCCCTGTGCGTGACTGTAAAAACAAAACCAAACTTTATTATAGCAATCATACAAATACTGCAATTAAAAATAAATCAAACAGCAGTTACCCCAATGCAAAAAAACAGGGACTGCTAGACTCAATCTCAGAATGGTAAACACAAATACACTATCCCCCCAACCTTAAACAGAAAATTCACAAGTAATTTAGTGACAATAAAATAAAGACCCTGATGGGTTCACTGCATCAAACACATCAGACCCGATGTCCTATTGGCACATCAGAGATCTCACTGAGAAACCTCATTATAGAAAAATTAGTCATCAAAGTTTAAAACTTTTGAAAATAAGTGAAACAGATGCCAGTAGTTAGGTTGCATAATTGATGAGCCAGTTTTTAACACTGACTGTTTTTTCCTAATGGTCACCAATTAAGGTTTCTTGTTTTTAATCTAAGTGTTCATCAACTAAGACAGCTTGTGTTCAGGAATACCTAAGTAATCTTAGCTAAAGAATGCAGCATAGAGGGTCTTTTTAATTGTGCATTCATGATCCCACGCACAGAAACAAACCAAACTTTCAGTTTTTTGCCACAGAACACCACCTTACGAAGGAACCTCATTTAACCAATATCTTCTTGTCCAATCCCAAAGTCATTCTGCATAGAGTAATGGAAACAATTTAAATGCCTAAAAGAACAAGAGGGAGAAAAGACACATATGCCATTTGCAAATCCTTAAGCCTTGTGAAGGGTTATCCAAAAATCATCTCCTTTCCTTCTAAGCCAAAGTATCCATGCTGGCTCAATCCCAGAAAGCCCAGGAAACAGCACAGAAGTGTTTTACTCTGAAGATACATTCCAGTGTCTCACTGAAAGAAAACAGCTGGCCAACGCATCAGGCCACGTAGTGGTACTGATTTGGATTGTCTTTGTCTCTCTCCATATAGTCTCTGTCTATAAGAGATTCAATTCTCTTTTTCAAATCTCCAGGCTAAAAAAGAAAAACAAACCCCCTCAAGTTTAGTGGCATTAAATTCACAAACATAGGGAAATATAACATCATGCATGAAGTACGTGATTATAATTACGTACTGTGATTATAATGATGTGATTATAATGTATATATAATTATATATACAGAGGGTGCCAAAAATATGTATACACATTTTAAGAAAAGAAACATCTGTATTAAAATGGTAATACTCAATATATACCAATAACAAAAGATGAATGCAAGTCACGTTTGACTTCTGCAATTACAAGAGGTACTGAAAGTGGTTACCATCAGCGTCCAGACACTTCAGACTACGGCGAACTACTGCTTGAGGAACGTTGACCAAAGTGTCCACTTGTAGCACTGCGCATGCCGTTTCAATTTCTTCCCAAAGCACCGCCAGTGCAGCCGGTTTTGTACAGTACACCACATCCTTTAAGGTCCTCCTCCCGATGCCTCCATTGTCGTCGTACTTCCACAACGTTCTCGAATTTCAAATACCTCTTCAAAATGGTCTTGTGCTCCTTGAACGACAGCCATGCTTCTGCCATTTTCTTTTATTGTCCTGCCTGTTGCATGGTGACGCTAGCATTCATTTGATTAACGCCATCTTTTGAGTGAATATCGTACTACATTGCGACTATAATTCAACTTCGAAAAGGAATACATAGGTAACATCTCTTAAAATATGTATACATTTTTGGCACCCCCAGTACATATTTATAATTGTGAACTAATTATAAAATGAATAGACTAAAGCTCCCTACTTCAAAGACAATGTTTAACATTATCTCTTGATCAAAATCCTTCCGTGTGAATTTATCATCAGAGCAGGGCTTCCTATGGGAAATGTGGAACTTGTGAAATGTAAAAACATTATCACTAATGAGTACACAAGCATGGTAGATCCTATTAGGTAACACATTTCTGTTTGAGAGGGAAATCTGATATCTTGGCATTTTCATCATTAAGGACATTTCCCTCTAAGTACTGTATGTTGTTATATATTTACTATATATGCTGTACTTACATATGCTGTATTTATAAGCACAGATTTTGAGTGCTCCTTTGCTTAAAGCTGATGACTGAATTGACATGACATGCCTGCCCAGGAAGAGTGCCTCTGGCTGTGTTGTTAGGAAGGACACCTATGCTGACATTTATGAGCAAGGTTTTCCCTGTATAAGGGGTACATTCTATTTCCCAATAGCCTAACTTTCTATTCAGCGATAGATGATACATTTTACAATATGTGGCTGAAACCCCATTACCTATCAAGGCAGAACTAGATGCTATGGCTGTATGCACGTTACTTACTATTTAGTTTTTTAATTGCTGGGTCTCTCATCTGCAAAGGGGAAAATCAATACTCGCTCTGGCTCGTGATAGGAAAGAATGGTGTATGAAGCAGTGTTTCATGGCTGTGCAGAGTGCTATGGAGCACACGTTGCCTCTTGAAAAGTACAGGAGCCCATTATTTGCTGTGGTAAGACGGCACTCCCACTTCAGTGTCGGGACTCATTGGTCCACCTCAATTTGACCCTCTTGGTGAGGAGGAAGGTTCAGCTGCTCTTTTATCAAATTGGGCGACACACAATCAGGGTACTTCCACCCCAAAAGCACACACAGTGGGTTCAGTCACCGAAAGGCCAGGTGTCATGAGAGTCCCACACTTTTTAGGTGGATATACACGTTTTAAAGAGCTTTTCATAATGCTTCCTTCACTTATCCTGTACTCCACATACAGCCAGGACAGTGACCCTTGTCCTGGAAATACACATGGACTGAAAGGTTTTAGGCTAGGTCTTTTACTCAACAGCAAAGAGGAAATATTATTGAGGTAGAAAATGCTTTGTAGCTCGTAAAATGCTGAGTAAATTAGTTGTTAGTATGACTTCCTTAAAATCCTGTGATATAACCTGAACTGTTACAGCTACTGAGAATAAATGTGTCTATATCTCCATGTAGGTACCCCCCTCTTCTGTTCTTGAAAATACAAGTACCACCTCCCTGAAAGTGGGAATTTTAAGTATCTATCATTCCTACAATGGTGATGAAGAACATGTGGTATAAAGTTCCTACCATCATCACGTGCCAGTTTCCTATACTTACTATATCTACAAAGGTAGATTTTTTTTGCAGCAAATGATCACTTATATGTAAAACAAATGGTATGTTTCTGAAGGTAGTGAGAATCAAACATGCTTTGTCAATGGTTTAGCACAACACTACAGGTTTAATTAAGCTAATATACATTTACCTTTACTGGAAATTTCAGTTGATTATACAATTCAGAAACTAGAAGATTATGACCAAGAGTTTTTCTCATCTTCATTATTCTGACGATAGCAGCATCAATCTGATATTGTCTGTCCTGAAACACTCTCTCAGTGGTGCTGACTTGTTCTTCAACCTGCACAAAAAGAAAAAGTGTAAAGATATATTTTAGTATTAATTATTTCATACTGTTGAGTTTAATGAGAAACCATTGATGAAAAGAAAGCCAAACTTTCAATGAATCCTGTTCTATTAAGCATTTTTACTTGTTCTAATAAAACCTAGCTTCCCAAGAACAGAGCAACTTCAGTGCCAAAACTTGAAAGATAATTTAAGAAGTCATATTTCCCTTATTAAAAAGCTGTAAAACTTCTATAAAAACCCTATATAACCCTGGATTAAACCCAGTACCACAGTAAAAAAAACAAAACAAAGCATAATGGCCATCAAAATTTATTCCAGTGTGCAAACTTTATTTAACATTAGGAAACCTACTAATGTAACTCAGATTATCCCAATAATGTCAAGGTTAGATTATATGACCACCTTGATAGATGCTGCAAAGGCATAATAAAATTGAAAATCTATTCTTGATTTAAAACAAACTTTAGCATATACGGAGTATTTAAAAAAAACACAAAAAACCTGAACATGATAGTTGTTATCAGAAGCAAATAGCAAATACTGTTAACAACTACATGTTAAATGGCAACCTAATGGAGGTCTGCAGATCAAAGGGGGATGGGGGAGAGGGAGGTCTGTGCACATGTTAAGGTAAGAACTCAGGAAAGGAGAATCCAAGCTGAGACGATAAAATTACTCTCAAGTTCATTGGAGAATGTTTTTATTTGGAAGATCAAATGAATAGAAAACTGAGGAAGACAGATTATACTCATATACACACACATATAAATCAGAATATTTAGTATAAAGACGAAAACTGCAAATTAATGCACCCTGAATAAAAAAGTCAGTGTTCTTATTTGGAAGATCAAAGATGATAAAATTACTTTCAAGTTCATTGGGAGAGCACATTTATAGTAATAGGTACACACTGAAAGAATCTGGGTACTTTTTGGGATCAAAAAGGTTAATGTTCCCCATAGTAGAGATAAAAAATTAACGAAGAAGAGAAAGCCTAGTAACAATGCTATTTCTTACAAATATTATTTTAGAGGTTCTAGCTATGCAATAAGAGATCTAAAGAGGTATACTGAAAGAGAGCAGACACATGAACATTATTCGTAGATAAGCTGCAAAACCCCAAATCCAAGAAAATATACTGAAAAACCATCAAAGCCAATGTGAGTTTTGTAAAGTGGCTGGATACAAGATAAATACAAAGGTAAATAGCATTTATATATATATACATATATATACACACTGGCAATAACTAATTATACGTGTAAAGAGAAAAGATCCCCTTTATAGGGTGGCCATTCTTGCTTAGAACTGCTAGTAGTACCTTCACATATCCTTCATAGGTCTGATCAGTCTCTATACGATCTGGCTGTGGCCTGCCTCCCCAGGTCTTTCCTGGCTTAGTCTCCCCTTTAGTGAGAAAGCTTTCCCTGACCCACAGTATTAGACTGGGATTTCCTGTACTTCTCCTCATAACTTTTTTACCTCAACTGTATCAAGTTCATCGATGTGTAGTCATCTGGTAACCTATCTACTGGACAAGACTGAAAGCTCTTTGAAACAGAATTGTTCTTTGTTGTTAATAGCTGAATTCTCAGTACTTCATAGAAGACCTGGCCCACAATAGGTGCTTAGTAAGTATCTGTTGAACTATCTAATAAGAAATATGTAAGATTTACAGAATAAAACTAGAAAACTCTGAGGAAGACAGAGATTATACATTCATATATACACACACATATATGTCAGAATATTTAGTATGATAGGTTATACATATTCTTGTATATGCTCACATATAAATCTGAATATTTAGTATGATAAAGATGAAAACTACAGATTAATGCACTCTGAATAAAAGTCAATGTTCTTAGTTGGAAGATCAAAGACAATAAAATTACTCCCAACTCCATTGGGAGAACAAATTTATAGGAATAGGTACATTGAAAGAATTTGGGTACTGGCTATGAAATAAATAAAATTTGTAGAATAGAATTGAGAAACTGACCCATAACGTAAATTTGACATACAACAAAGGTGACAAAGTTGTCAGAGAATGACACTGGTAATTCAGTTTTGGAATAGGGAGGGTGGTTAGATTGCTTTCCAATATTAAAATTTCTACATTGCTCAAAGAAAGATTTAAATGTAAAAACTACTAGAAAAATAGTTAATTTTTAAAAATATTCTGGGTTAAAGGAAGGTCTTTGGAGTGACCCTCAAGTCAAAAACCATAAAGACTGTATATGAGAACTAAAAAATGTTCAGGTGTGAAAAACACCCTGTCAAAACAAAATTATCTGTTACAAATGACAACGGGTCAATCTCCTTAATATATAAAGAGCCTCTACTAATCAGAAAAAGAATACTCCAATAAATATGCCAGTGACTTGAACAAGCAATTAATTAAAGAGAACAATACAAATGGCTAACCATCAACGAGCAGCATCGACATTTATATAAAAGTGCTTACAGGTATTTGGCCAAGACTTTTACAACCTGAGGTAGTATGCCTACTTTAAAAGATGAAGAATTGATGATTTCATAATTTGTGTAAGATACTAAATGGCATAAAAATGCTCAAAAGAATCAAGGGAATCTAAACTAAACTGGTAAGGAACTATTTTCATGTTTCTGAGTAGACTGGACAAGGGGCAGGTGGAGGGAGGGCAGGAGTTCTCTAGAAACTGGAGACTGAAATCTGGTAAAATCTGTCACTTCCATTTGGAAAAGAGTGGTCAGACTAACAAAAGTACACATTCTTTGACCCAGCAATTCCAGGGCAAGGATTTTATACTAACAGCCTTAACAGACAACAGGAATGTTTGTTCCAGGATGTGTAATATAACCATATTTCCACTAGAGAGAAATGGAAACAACCTAAATGCCTTTCAACAAGGGCACTGCCAACCTCTTGTGGGTTCACACGGACTCACATAACAGATTCCTGTGCACCCATTGAAAACCAAGTCCTGACCTGCAAAGAGGCCCACGATAAAGAATAAGAACAGGTTACAAATGGTACATATGAAATAAATGGCATATGTAGAGTGATCCCACTTTAAAAAAAGTTTATATACATCACAGACAAAAGCTGCATGAGTACAAATGTGGCAATAAGGGGGTTTCTTTCGGGGAAAGAGATGAGAGTCCCACTTGGGAATTACAACTCTAAAATATTATATCCTTTTAATCACTCTCATAAATTCCTAATAGTATAAAACTTGTCCATTTAAATCTTCAACAGATATATCAAATTACCCACTGAAAGAAGTATACTAATCCAACATCTTAAAAAAACCCAAAAAAACATAAAATAGAATGCTGCTTTTCCCATATATTGCCAACCCTGGGTACTGTCAAACTTTTTAACATTTCCCAAATTGATAGATGAAAAATGGAATATTACTATAATTTGAATTTTACAAAAATTACTGATGAGCGTGAACATCTTTTATTATTTATTGGTCTTTTGTATTTCTTTTTGTGTGATCTGAATGTATTTTCTGACTGGGCTACTGAGAACAGCTCTACATAAGCGAAGCAATCACTGTCTACTGCTGGAGATGGAGGAAGTATTTGTGATGCTGCTCAGATCAATTAAAGCTGTTGTGTTCTCTGAGTTGACCTCACTCCTTCAAAAGGCCTCTCCTCACTCATTTACTGTACAAGGAGGCCGGCTGGACACTGTATTATATAAGTGGGTGCCAGAGGTGCATGTGCCCACCTGGCCTGTATGTTCGACAACTGCCTAGGGGTGCAAGCATCTTTGCATTAGGAAGGGCCTGAGGACAGTGGTCGAGAACCTGTATTCAGACATAACACTTGAGAATCTGATCAAAGCTACAGAAGCTCCATCTGTACACAGATCGCAGATACAATGTCAGTGGGTCCACGACACCCATAACCCTCACCATTTCACCCCAGGAACCTGGCTGAGGCTGAGGCTGGGAGAATGGCTGACATGTGCTGTGCAAAAATAAAAAGACAAGTCACTGGGTTTTGGAAATGACATGCTCACTCCACTAACAGAATCTGATAGGGGAAGATCTGATTTATCACACCATTTTTGTGAACAGGAATAACTGTTAAATGCATTTCTTTCTGATTTTCATTCTTATTGTGAATATAAAGTTAATGAAAGCTACATTAAAATGAGTACTCATAAACATTATGTATTCAAATTAGATACTTTAGAAATATGCTTCAGAACTCTACAGTCAAGAAATTACTGTAAAAACTAATCCTATAAGTAAAAAGCGAAAGTTTATACATACAGTTTCCTTCATCTGAATTTGATTGATCTTTATTCGAAACAACTTGTGCTTGAATTCTCCGTTAAAAATGAATTTGTCTCCATCTTCTACCTCCTTTCCTTTGGGGCTTTTAATGAGAACTCGTGCTTTGCCACAGGCCAGGGACTGCAACGTTCTTCGTAATTCACTGTCTTCTGAACAGGGAGAAAATGCAGGCACAGGTTAGCATTAAAATGAACAAGACACTCAACAACAATGAAAGGAACCATGCTCTCAAGTGTGATGAGCAGAGGCTGAGTCTACATCTTCTCTTCAATGAATGTTTCAAAAGCAAGGACACTCAAACCACACATTCATGAAGAGGCTTTTCATACCTATCCCAGTGGCCATTTTTATTTCTTCAAAGCTGAATCCGTCCCCTTCATTGAACATGAGAAGCACCAGAGTCTGGAAGAGGGACACCTGGAACTCCTTCTTTCCCTTAAAGAAAACACGTATGTCACATGTGAAGCTGTGTTTGCACAATCTTTGGAAAATTTTAAGAGGCTTCTTTTGGCTTTCAAACTTTTGGCAGGGGTGGGGTAGAAGAAGAAATTATTAATTAGCCACCAAAATAAGAAATTATGTTACTAATTATATACAAGAATAAAACGAGTTGGTATTGCACTTAAAAATTCTTCTTGATATATTTTTTAAAGTAGCAAAAAAGTCCTTCAGTTAATTGTGTTGGACAAGACAGGGATTATCGTTGTTTGAAGGCAGACATTACTGATACACACCTAACAGCACCCTCATCTCCCTTTTCCGCCTGCTGACGTGCTCTTAATGGCTGGTGATGGAAACACCACCGGAGTGAATGGGCAGAGCATGAGAAAGCACGACAAAATGTGTATGGGGAAGCTGGCAAAAGATCCAGCCAACCCCATTGTTAAAAGAATGAGCAGTGGAAGAAGCACAGATGATCAGACACTGTCAGCCTGGCTTCCCTTCATATACGTGATATCCCTGTGGTATACGTGATAAACACAGACCCAGCTCTGGACCGCACAGAATTCCCTGCCTCTATTCAAAAAGTCCCCACTGCAGAGACTTGCCACATGCAAGCAGTTCTGTGTGGATGACGAAGCATCCTGTGTGAGTGTTTCCTCCTCAGGCCTAGCCACGGAAGGCAAGAACTGTAGTCATGTGATCACCCTGCAGATGTTCAGTTCTGAAGTTGGCAGCTAAGGGGATTGTAATATCTTATACTCTCATAATAAAGACTAGTATGTTTGATTTTATGTATATAACCCAACACAATAACACAATGAAATTATGTATTATATATACACATATATATATATACACACACACACACACATATATATATGTAAAATTGTATATATGTATATACAGTTGACCCTTGAACAATGTGGGGGTTAGGGGCACCAACCCCCATGCAGCTGAAAATCCTGTATAACTACAGTTGGCCCTCTGTATTCGAGGACTGAAAATACAGTTGATCCTTGAACAACACGGCTGAACTGTGTGTATCCACTTACATTTTTTAAAAAAATCTGCATGTAAGTGGACCTGCACAGTTCAAACCTGTGGTGCTCAAGGGTCAACTATATATAATCTATGCTAGTGTATAATCAGGCTAGCAAAATAGGAGTTTTTTATAACTTTTTTGCTTAGTGTACATCGTTGAATTTTATTTACAAAATTGAAGTTAAATGCAAATATGAAGGGACTATTATGTGACAGCCTTCTTTTATCAATACATTGTATGCATTTCTCCTCTTAAATGGATCACTTTTAATAATAGCACTGCAACGAATATTCTTATTCATTAATCCGTGAAAACGTCTTATTAAGATGAGTTCCCAGAACTGGAACTATTGCCACAAAGCGTGTTATCTGAGAAGGTTTGAGATACGTGTGCATTGCAAACCGCCCTTCCTAAAGCTCATGTACTCCTTCCAGCAGGGGGTGAGAGCTGCTGTTTCTTTTAGTTTTAGCCTTTATCAATTTCATAGTCATTTTACTGTATTTTAATTTGCAACCTTCTGATTGTCAGAGAAGCAGAACACATTTTCATGGATATTGATTTTTCAGCCTTGCTTTTATGAGTTGCCTCTCCACATCCTTTGCTTTTCAAACAGGCAGTCTTTTTTATTTTTATTGATTAGAATATTAATCCTTCAACGGTTTAATTTTATTGACCCAGAAAAGCCAGTGTTGAGTTATACTGAATACTCTTTTCCTTTATTTGCTACCAAAGTTCAAACGCAATTTAAAATTCTATTAACATACTTATAAAAATAAAAAACAAATGACATAGAGAAAGAACTTACTTCCTTAAACTCTGCTTTTAAAACAGCATGTCCCAATGTAGTTTGCCATTGAAGTTTTCGACCACTGTGCTTTCCTAGATAAAATGTCTTAAATACTTCCTGAAGTTTAATCATCTGTCAAGCACAGAAAAATAACAAATTTAACTATACTAAACACCATTAATCTGAAGAACCATATATTGTTCAATTTACAATGTTTTTACAATTTTTCACAGCTGAATAAAAAGAACAGTTCTATTTTGACAGATATTTTCCTGTATTCTTTTACTGTGAAAATGTCCACCACTCTAGTACACTGGGTTTCCCTTCACACTGGGATAATGCTTGAACTGGTATTTCCTGTACAAACAGGTTGTATTCCGCAGTCTCCACACCCCACACCGCGCTCCCCTTGGCCAGAGGCCATCCTGAGATGCTGTCTGAAGGCCCAGGTGTACCCTGCCAGGTCTTAGCTCAAGCTCTGAGTCCTAACTGCCCGAGGGCCTCGCGCTGCCTCATCTGTGACCCATGAACTGCGGTCGCGGCAAGGCCCCTGTTGTCGCACTGCAGTGAGGATGAATGGAAAACACTCAGGATGGTGCCTGCACAGGAGGTATGGCATAAGCTAGCCATCATTTTCTTGGAGGGTTTATTACACCTTCCAAACTTTCTGCCAGTTTTTTTATTGCCGTTGTCTCACTTTGAAATTCCTGAGCTGCTCCTTCTCCAGGTGTGCCCGTCCTTTCCCACTCCTGCATCGCTGTTGTTTATGGACAAATGCTCCTATTTCTCTGACAGCATTTCTGTACATGTTCTCATGTACTACCTCTATTCCTTTAACTTCCTTTTGCTCATTATTTTCTTTAGTTCCTTCCACATCTCCGCACCCAGGATCACCAATGGTTTGTGCTCCCAAATCCAATAGCTCTCTTCAGGCTTCATCTTGTGAACACTTTCTTAACACCTTCCCATGCGGCAGCCTCCTCCTGCCCTCCTGACATCCGGGACGCTCACTGTTGGGACTTCCCTGTCTCTGTCTGTAGTCCATGCCTTCTGAATCTTCTTAGATTTGCCTTCCCACCCACTCCACCCACACTGGCACCCCAGGGTCCTGTACTCCTCCCACTTTGCACTCTGGTCATTCCCTTGTCAGTGCCCTTGGCTACTTCCAAGTTCTTCCTAAGAGTAAAATTCTATGGCTCATCAAGGTCCCTTGCCTCTGGAACCTCTGACCCCAAAGGCCTCTCCTACGCCTCCCCTCCCCTGGCTCTCCATGGTCCCTTCCCGCATTTCACTGAGCGCACCACGTCTCATCCGCCCTTAGACTTTCACACGTTTCCTCCACCAGATCCGGGAACCCACCTCCCTAACAATAACTACTCAGGCTTCCTCAGAGAAGCCTTCTCCGATCACTCTTAGCTCTGATACCATTTATAGCAATTTGTGAATATCTCCTCTGGACAGAGAGCTTGAAGAGGGGAGGACCAGGTCTGGGCTTTTCAGTGCTGTACACTCTGCATAGTACTAGCAGGTGCTGAGTGAGTACAAAATACCTGCTGTTCCTGGGCCTGATGGGCCCATTCAGTGCCTCTATGCGTCTGTCAGTGGTGCCCTCTGTCAGAAATGCCTGTCAGCCTCACGTCTACTTGGCAAACTCCTTTTCATGCTTCAAAGCTTAGCTCAATAGTCATAATTACCACATGTACGCATTACCCAATTCCAACAACATCAAATTCTGGGCATAGTATCATTTCATTTCTAAGTATTTTAGTACATATCTAAAAGAGACGGGCTCTTTTAGAAAACATATCTACTATACCATATCACACCTAAATATTAAAAGTCAGTAATATGATAAAACTCTTAATGTATACCTTTCTTAAAAATTATTTCCTTGACATTAATTCCTAGGAGTGGTAATAATGATGATTATAACATAGCAGCAACTAACACTGGGTGCTTACTATGTGCTAATTACCATTCCAGGCTCAAAGTAGATCAAAGACCTAAATGGAAAAGCTAAAACTATAAAAGTCTTAGAAGAAAACATAGGAGTAAATTTTCATGACCTTGGATTTGGCAATAGTATTTTAGATAAATGACACTAAAAGTACAAATAACAATAGAAATAATAAATTAATTGGACTTTATCAAAATTAAAAACTTTTGTGCAAAGGACACGATCAAGAAAATAAAAAGACAACTCACAGAATGGGAGAAGATATTTGCAAATCACATACATGATATGGATCTGATATACAGAATATATAAAGAACTCTTAAAATGAGATATCGATTCACACCCACTAAGATGGCTATGAGCAATAAACAGAAAATAACGAATACTGGTGAGGATGTGGAGAAACTGGAACCCTAGTGTATTGCTGATGGTAATGTAATATGATACATGTATTGTGGAAAACTGGTAGTTGCTCAAAAAATTAAACAGAATTATTATATGACCCAGAAATTCTGCTTCTAGGGATATACCCCAAAGAACTGACCACAGCTATTCAAACAAAAATTGCACTCTTGTTTACAGCAGCATTATTCACAATAGCTGAACGTGATAACAACCCAAGTATCCATTAACGGATGAATGGATAAACAAAGTGTGGTCTACCCATACAACAGAACATTATTCAGCCTTAAAAAGGAATGAATCACTGATACCTGCTACAACATGGATAAACCTCGAGAACATGCTAAGCGAAAGAAGTCAGACACAAAAGGCCACATATCATTCTGTTCACATGAATTGTCCAAATAGGCGAATCCATAGAGAGCGGATTAGTGATTACCAGGAGCTGGGGCTCTGTGTGTGTGTGTGTGTGTGTGTGTGTGTGTGTGTGTACACGCACGCGCACGGTGGTGAGAGGGTGGGAGGTGGAATGGGAGTGATTACTTAATGGGTCCAGGATTTCTGTTTGGGATGATGAAAATGTTCTGAATAAGATAGAGATGACAGTTAAATAACAATGCCACTGAACTGCACACTTTAAAAAGGTAAACTATAGTTACCTCTTACCACAATTAAAAAAATACGGTAAGGTAAGCCTCAAACATCTTTTGCTAGAAAACAAGAAAGTACCCAATAATGCAGGGAGTATGTTGAAAGGACAAGGAACCACTTGAAAAGTACTCCTACCAGCCAATATGGGACAAATTGAGCATCACATAATTAAATAAGAATCCATGAGTTCATACTGTTACAGATAAATAAATAATTAATGGAATAGAAGGGAACACTCTTAGAGTAGAATGCCGATTTCTAAATACAGAGAAATCATGGAGTTAGGAAAAAAAAAATCACTGCTCGTCAAAATAAAAAATGCATGCAGGCAGGATTTAAGCTGGTGAGAGTCTGATGGGGAAATAAGAGGTTTATATAGTCTTGAAATATCTCCCCACAAATTGTTATAAAAGGAAAAATACCAACAATAGAGTGGAGAAACTGGCTAATACCTTAACCAAGTGATTACATGTAACATCACCAATGGGGACAAATGAACAGTGTATGCCTCTGGACGTGATACTGAGAAGAAATGACATCTGCCATGAAGGATTCTGGTTAGATATGCATGACCTGAATTTAATCAAACAAACCCAAACTGAGAGACAATCTATGAAAACTGGACTGTATTTCTAAAACACGTCAGTGTCCTAGAAAAAGAAAGGCTGTGTAGCTGTTATAGATGAAAGGAGAATAAAGAGATGAATAAATGTAATGTGGGGTCCTGCGCTGGATGTGGTACAAGAAAAAAAGCTATAGAAGACAGAGCTGGGACAACGGACAGAATCAGCATATGGCTGTATATTGGATGAAAGTATTACATCAGTGTTAACTGTCTGACTTTGACAACATGCTCTAGTAATGTTTTTGGAACTACCCACCAAAGTAGTAAGGGTAAATTCTATTTTAGTAAGGGTCTATTCGCAAATGGACCAGGAAAAAAATGGCACGCACATACGTGGAAACAGAATGATGAAGCACATGTGGTAGTGCTACAAGAAAAAAATGGGTGAAGGGCACTGGAAATTCTCTGAACTATTCTTACTAATTTCCTATAAGTCTGAACTATTCCAAAATAAGAAGTGAATAAACTTGCAGCCCCATGAGAGAGGCACACCCAGGGTGGAGTCTGCATCCAGCAGAGGTGAAGTGGGGTGAGGAAGTGAGGGAGCGTTTTCTGGTGAAGGTGATTGGGGAGATAAGTCTTAACAAGCTCCAACTGCTGGTGACCGATGGCTTATGGAGGTTTTCTGGAGAAGGAGCTTCCATTTAGAGGATTACATATGTAGGCCTGAGAGGATGAGAGAACTGAGTGGGTTTGGGGCCCACAACTAGTTTAGAATAGAGAGAGTATGACATCCATGTGGGTGAGCAGGGCCATACAGAGCCTTCACATCTAGTAGAAAAACTGGTTAAGATGCTATCACCACTCCCCACATGATGGAGATTCAAGGAGAGAGGGAGACGGGTGATAGGAGCAGTCTTGGATGTTAAGTCTGGGACATCTGAGTACATTCAAGTGGGCAAGTGGACACATAGGCCAGAGGCTGAGAGCTGGTGTGGGCTGAGTTCACAGAGAGGGAATGGGAAGGGAGCTGAGGGGGGATTCTGGAGAATGGTAGCATTTAAGATACAGGTGAAGAAAAAAAACTACAAAAGCAACTGACCAGTGGGTTCAGGAACAAAAGAAAGTTAAGAAATGAATACTGTCTTAGAAATGGAAAAAACAGCTTCAAGGACTGTTGCTGACCCAGGCTCCCAATTTCCACGACTCTGCCTTTCTTTGCCCTTTCTGGAAGGCCCCTCAGCTGGAAAGCCCTCATCCATGCTCATCTTTAATTCACAGATCCCACAATGGAACCAGCCCTTTCCCCACATCACCTGGCATTATAATTAATGGTGCTCGTGTTGTTTCCCCCACTAGATTTTAAGTTCCTGAGCCCGGGATTTTCCCTCCTATCTGCAAATCCCCCGAGTACCCCAAGTCCTCAATAGTACCATTCACAAGACTTGGGCACTGTCTATAATGGAAGGAAAAAATAACCAGACAAGCAGCAGCTACAGCTCGACGAGCAATAACTACTGCAACAAGCGCCTGTGTCAGTGCCCCGTAGATGGTCAGCCAATGGACATAGGTGAGTCAGAAGGAGCTGTGGACAGGGACCAAAGCGATCACTTTGATTTTGGATTGACTGTGTGATTTTAAAAAACTGCTCATTAAATAATTCCTGAAAGATAAGATGGTATACGAGTAACAAGGGAAAAAGTCTATAGTGCTTTGGCAGCACTAATATATTAAAAATAAAGGACAAATAGTCTTTAAAACACTTACTTCTGGAGTTAAATGTACTTCCATAGGTGTGTATGTTGGCCAGTATCCCATCGTAAGTATATTTACTGTTAGATCTATAGAGCCTGGGTCACTTTGATTCTGCATATACTAAAAACAGAAAATCAAGATAAAATAATTATTTTAGGATGTCATAAAAAATAACTAATTTATAAAAAAATGGTATAATTTTCAAAATACAGTTTAACTTGTGTTTGCATTTATTTTAGTCCTTAGAACATATTCTACTGAAGCCACATGTGTTCCAAAGTCACTTGAAATATTTTTTCTTCCACTTTGGTTATGTCACCAATGTAAGGTACCATTAGAGTCACTTAAATCAAAAAATTTTTTATTGGGAATATTGGGGAACAGTATGTTTCTCCAGGGCCCATCAGCTCCAAGTTGTCCTTCAATCTAGTTGTGGAGGGCGCAGCTCAGCTCCACGTCCAGCTGCTGTTTTCAATCTTAGTTGCAGGGGGCACAGCCCACCATCCCATGAGGGAATTGAACCTGGAAACTTGTTGTTGAGAGCTCGCGCTCTAACCAACTGAGCCACCCAGCCGCCCCTTAAATCAAATTTTTGTTATATATTTTTTGGGATTATTTTTCTTTGTCATTGTGAATTTAAGTTCTTTGAATACAATGTAACTTTTAAGGATGAGGATTTTACATAATTTATATAATTATTTACATAATTTACATAATCATTCACATAATTTAAAGTGAGACACTTTTTAAAAACCTGTTTTACTTGGAAAAACACAACTTGCCTGCTTGAAATGGACCATGATGTCCTTGGAGAGCTCCATGTCCTTGAACATGCCTTCCAGTTTGCTGGTGAAAGCAGCACCACACTCTGGGACACAAGTGAGGGGGGGTAAAAACACAGGGGCAACATGTTGTCAGTGCAAAAATTCCTAGCACGGAGGGAGGACAGAACCCCAGGTCCCACATGCTTACCGTGCTTTAGTTTTGACAACATAGATTTTTCTGCATCGACTGAGGCACTTTTTCCAACAAGGAGTCTTTTTGCCAAATCTTTCTTATAAAATGCTTCAAAGACATCTTTACCTATTTATAACCAAATGAGAGCAACACAAAACATCAGACAGTTAATACGCAAATGTTCATGTTAACTGCTGAAAAACCCTAGGAAGTATTTGTTCATTCTGATGCAAACCAGCTCTAATTTCAGTGAATTCGTGTATTAAACTTCCACAAAGGAATACTCTCAATTTAATCAGTGGGAGGCCATCACTCTATTTCCAGTATTAACATGAAAGTGGGAAAGTTTCAGTCAATTTTTCTGAAGAAAATATAGGATCCCAATATGGATATTCTGATTATGTGCATTTTCTATGTGCCCAATGTTAATAAAAATAACATACAGAGTACTTCTCACCGTGAATAAACCTGAATATTATCATGATTTTGTCGAGGATCCTCTCCAGCTCTTCATCTGTTGCTTCTTTATTACCCGCTCTCAATTTTGAATCAACATGCTTTGCTGTGAGATTAAGAGTTTAAATTATTTGCAAAATTAGTATTTGTTATATAATGCATTTTCTAAATAGAAAAAAGGACATACTTAATTTCTAAAAGCAAAATTTGGACAGTAACATTCTGGAGCCTTTCCGAAATCATATATTTAAAAAAAGGCAAATAATGATTTTTTTAAGATATGTACTTTCAAGTCATATAAGAACAAACACTTTAAGTACATTCTTGGATTTCATGACACATTATTGCTCCAGAAACTGGAATGTCCCATCTTCAAGATGTGGTAAAATAAATTCACACAAGACTTTCTTTAAAAGACAGAATTTTTCTCATGGCTTCGCATGGTTATATCCATGGTGACACTCTCTTATACCTGAACACAGGGATTAGAAAAATTCTACTCTGACTTCCTGTTTTTGAGATGACACAAATCAACCATGACCTGGCTTAAGGGAGAACCCAAGACGTCTAAGAAGCCCAAATTCCCAAGAGTTAAACATTCATGTTTAGAAAAACAACAATCCATAAAGTGGCACAAAGGCCAAATTAAATTGCCTTATGAATTTCTTCTGTTGTTGCTTTTATTAGTATTTTTTTATTACAAAATATTCTGAAGATACACAAAAGTAGATAATTGTATAATGAACTCCATCTTCCCATCATCCACCTTTAACAATAATTAACACAAGCCCAATTTTGTATCACTGTCATACCTTTCTTTGCCCTTGCCACCTGTAAATTTTTAAAAATTTTTACTGACTAGTGAAATTCTGTGAATCCTGAAATATATTTTGGTTTTATTATGAAATAATTGTACAAAGTGGCTTTAAAAAAAAACCTGTTTCGTCTTAGAAATAAAAAACCTATTTAGACCAATTACTAGTAAGGAGATTGAATCAGTAATCAAAAACTTCCCAACAAATAAAATTCTAGGACTAGATGGCTTCATTGGTGAAGTCTTCCAAACATTCAAAAAAGAATTAATACCTATCCTCAAACTCTTCCAAAAAACTGGAGGAACAATTCCAAACACATTTTACAAAGCCAGCATTTCCTCCATACCAAAACCAGACAAGGAAACCACACACACACACACACACACACACACACACACAAAATAAAAAAAAAAATTAACAGGCCAATAATACCATTGATGAACATAAATGCAAAAATTCTCAACAAAATATTAGCAAACCAAATTCAACAATACAATAAAAGAATTATAAACCATGACCAAGTGTGATTTATAACAGGTATGCAAGGATGGTTCTGCACATCAAACATCTGCAATCAATCAATATGATATAGCACATTAACATAATGAATGGTAAAAATATGATTGTTTCTATACATGCAGAAAACACATTTGGTAAAATTCAACATCCATTTATGATAAAAACTCTCAACAAAGTGGGCATAGAAGGACGTACCTCAACATAAACCCATAGCTAACATCATGCTCAACAATAAAAAGCTGAATGCTTTTCCTCAAAGATCAAGAACAAGACAAGGATGCCCACTCTCGCCACTTTTATTCAGCATTGTATCGGAAGTCCTAGCCACAGCAATTAGGAAGAAATAAAAGGTATCCAAACTGAAAGGGAAGAAGTAAAACTGTCACTATTGGCAGACGTGATACTATATATAGAAAACCCAAAAGACCATGAAAAATTTGTTAGAATAAATGAATCCAGTGAAGTCACAGGATACAAACTCAATACACAGAAACTTGTGGCTATACACTAATAAACTATCAGAAAACAATAATTTACAATTATATCAAAAAGAATAAAATAGGAATAAATTTAACTAAGGCAGTGAAAACTGTAAGACACCAATGAAAGAAATTAAAGACACAAATAATGGAAAGATATTCCATGCTAGGGATTGGAAGAAGTAACACAGTTAAAATGTTAATACTACCCAAAGCAATCTACAGATTCAGTGTAATCCCTACCAAAATTCTAACGGCATATTCCTAGAACAAATAATTCTAAAATGTATATGGAACCTCAAAAGACCCCAAACAGCCAAAGCAATCTTGAAAAAGAACAAAGCTGGAGGACTCATGCTGCCTGACTTCAAGCTATACTACAAAGCTATAGTAATCAAAACAATATGGTATAGGAACAAAAACAGACACATAGAACAATGGAACAGAACTGAGGTCCCAGAAATAAACCCACACATACGTGGACAATTAATTTACGACAAAGGAACCAAGAATATGTAATGCGGGAGAAAGGACAGTCTCTTTAATAAATGGTGTTGGGAAAACTGGACAGCCACATTGTGGAAGAATGAAAATAGACCACTATCTTACACCATACACAAAAATTAAGTGTAAGACCTGAAACCATAAAATTCCTAGAAGAAAACAGGAGGTAAGCTCCTTGACACCAGTCTTAGTGCTGTTTTTGTGGATCTGATTCCAAAGGCAAGGAAAACAAAATAAAAAAATAAACAGGACTACATCAAACAAAAAAGCTTCTGCACAGTGAAGAAAACCATCATCAAAATGAAAAGGCAACCTACTGAATGGGAGAAGACATTTGCAAATCATACTTTGGATAATATCCAAAATATATAAAGAAGTCATACAACTAAACAACAACAACAAAAACAATCAATGGGCAGAGGATCTGAGTAGACATTTTTCCAAAGATGGTCAACAAACACATAAAAAGATGTTCAACATCATTATTAGGGAAATGCAAATTAGAACCACAATGAGATATATATCACTTCACATCTGTTAGAATGGCTATTATCAAAAAGATAAGAAATAACAAATGTTGGAGAAGATACAGAAAAAAGGGAATCCTCGTACACTGCTAGTGGGATTGTAAATTGGTGCTGCCACTATGAAAAACAATATGGAGATTCCTCAAAAAAATTAAGACTAGAACCATCATACGATTCAGCAATTCCACTTCTGGGTACTTATGTGAAGAAACCCAAAACACTAATTTGAAAAGATGTATGCAACCCTATGTTCACTGCAGCATTATTTACATTAGACAAGATATAGAAACAACCCAAGTGTCCATCAGTGGATGAACAGATAAAGAAGATATGAGGGTACCAAAAAAATGTATACACATTTTAGGAAAGGAAAACTGTATTAAAATTGTAATGCTCATATATACCGATAACAAAAAATGAATACAAGTCACGTTTGACTTCTGCAATTACAAGAGGTGCTCAAAGTGGTTACCATCAGCATCCAGACACATCTGATTACCGCAAACTACTGCTTGAGCAACATTGACCAAAGTGTCCACCTGTATACATTTTTTGGCACTTCCGATATATATGTGTATGTGTGTGTGTGTGTATACAGAGGGTGCCAAAAAATGTATACACATTTTAAGATAAAAATATATACATTTTTTTGGCACATTTTTTGGCATCCCCAGTATATACATGTACATATACCGGGGTGCCAAAAAAATGTATATACGTGACTTGTATTCATCTTTTGTTACTGGTTTTGTTTTGTTATATATTGAGTATTACAAATTACAATTTTAATACAGTTTTTCCTTTCTTAAAATGTGTATACATTTTTTTGGCACCTTCTGCAAATATATAAACAATGTAATACTACTGTCATACAAAAGCATGAAGTCTCACCATTTATGACAACATGGACTTTGAGCATATAATGTTAAGTGGTGAAGGGGGGTCAATTGCATGGTCATGGATGGTTATTAGACTTTAAGGGGTGATCACTTTGTAGTGTATACAGATGTCAAATTATAATGTTGTACACCTGAAACTTATTTTAAAATTAAAAACACTCACTATAAATTTATAGCAGTCAAGAAATTGTGGTACTGATATAAAGATAGACATAGATCAATGGAAAAGAACAGAGTCCAGAAACAGGCCTAGTTGATTTTCAATAAAAGTGTCAAAACAATTCAATAGGGAAAAGAATATTTTTCAACAAACGGTGCTGGGTCAATTGGATATCCACATGGCAAAGAGTGAAGCTGAACTGCTACCTCACACCACATTCTAAAATGAACTCAAAATGGATCATAGACTTAAATGTAAGAACTAAAACTATAAAACTTCTAGAAAATACAGGAAAAAAAATCAGTGACCTTGGGGTAAAGATTCATTAGGTTGGTGCAAAAGTAACTGCGGTTTAACAGGTTAAAAATAATTGTAAAAACCGCAATTATTTTTGCACCAACCTAATAAATAGAACACAAAGAGCACGAAGTATAAAAAATACATAAAATTGACTTCGTTAACATTAAAAAATTTACTCTTCAAATACACTTTTAAGGAATTAAAACACACGCTACAGACTGGGAGAAAATGTTTGCCATCATGTCTGATAAAGGAAGACTCATATCAAGTGTGTATGTATATTAAAAAAACAAACACCAACTGTTTGATCTTAAAATATGCTCTTTTGAGATCCCATCCAATTTATCCTATTTTAATACTGATTAGAGGATACAAAGATAGTGACTAAATAGTTAAGTATTATCTAGAGCTTGGTAAAGTTATCCTCATAACACACAGGCATCATATACAACAAACCTTCTCAATCCAATTTCCGAGCAGAAATTACTTGCTTGTAATCAAGACAGAGAACCAATACAAAATACAGCTCTGGAGCTGCTAGAACAGGAAATGCACACTAGAATGAATCTTTATCATCCCTTCTTTTGTGAAGTCAAGCCTCATTTTTTACAGAATTACTACTACATTCTCCCTTATGGAAATACAATGTACTTATATACATACATACATATGTATGTATGTATATAATATATACATATGCACACAATGTGTACATGGTTTTTTGAAAAATTTATCCCCTAATAAGGTGTGATACAAATCCTTCCCCTACCCTTCCCGTAAGAAACTTGAATATTTTGAGAAAAAGTTTGCCTGAGCTATACCTTATTTTCCCATATTAAAAAAATATATAGAAATATGTTTTTCTACCGATCAGTTCTGCGGGCTTATTTGGCCTCTTGTTGATAAACGTTTCAAAGGATTCCTTCATCAAGTTGATGAACTTCTCATTCCTCTGAAAGCACACTTCTATCACGTGGTCCACTCTGTCCTTAAAATCCAGCAGGTCCTGCACCATATCTTTATCTTTTTCAGGATTGATAACAATTGTTGTCCCAAAAGTCTACAAGAACAAACACACACAGTCATCAACAGGTTTATGATACCACACATTATTTTCTCCTGCTATCAAACAATCATGAGAGTTTAAAAGTTTCACAAATTCAGTCTGCATTCTAAAAATTAAGTGAATACTGTAGTGCCCCATTATCCTCGGGGAATATGTTCCAAGACCCCAAGTGGATGCCTGAAACCGTGAAGATTACCAGACCCTATATATATACTATGTTTTTTCCTATATGTACATATACTTTATAATAGCTTCTCTCTGGCATATCTGATTGCCAGCATCACTACTCTTACGCTTTAGGCCATTATTAAGTAAAATCAGGGTTAACTGAACAAAAGCACTGATATCATGACAGCTTACTAAGTGACTAATGCATGGGTAATATATACAGCATGGATACACCGAACAAAAGGTTGATTCATGTCCCAAGTGGGATTGAGCAGGACAGCATGAGATTTCACCATGCTGTTCATTCAGAATGGCTTGCAATTTCAAATTTATGAATTGCTTATTTCTTGAATTTTAATTTACATTTAATGTTTTTGGAATGCAGTTGACTGTGGGTAACTAAAAAAAGCACAGGAAGTGAAACAGCGGATAAGGGAGGGGACTACTGCATACAATTAATGCTTTAGCATTACAATTATGCTTCTGGAAGAATTTATAAATTACTGGGAATATTTCCATTGCTTTTTAAAGAACTTTTACTTATAAATTTCTCAAACAGAAATGAATTCCTGTTAACCCAATACACCTATTTGGATTTCTTGACTACTTTATTTCTCCTTCACTTCTAACTATAGTTTTTTAGCTTGTATTTTTAATTCAAAAATAACTATATTAAACACTACTAAAGGTCTGTATGCAACAATAGCTGAGGATACAAACTACCAGCTGAAGAGGTGTTGTATACAATTAATAGTCAATGTAATATATGTTTTTTGAAAAAGTGGTCTTTGGTATACACTTATACTTACCCATCATACATGCATCATACATGCATGTGGAAGCAGATTATTAGTGAAAAGGTACAAATGAAATTGGTATAAATGCCTTTTGGAGAGGGACACTGTATGACCACAAGTGGGACCTACTTCTCACTCTGTACCCTGTGTACTGACTGCATTTGAAAACAATGTACACGCACTGCAAGGATCAGCTCTATTTTGATAATGGCATAGCGTGCTGAGTGTAATCTCCTATTTTGTTATAGTGTAACTGACTAGCATGAATGGATACTCAGGAAGGGTGGTTACATCACTGATTTTTACTACCCATACTGAAAATTGCAAAGATGAACTTTTTGTGTTCAGCACCTGTTCCTGTTCCCTAAGGAGTACTCGTTGGCAAAACCCTAAATCTCCGTTAGCCTTTCCTTAATGTAAAGCTCTGTTGCTGATCCAGCCTAAGTCACTTAAGACTTTTAGCTCAACATCACTGTATAGAATCTTGGGGTGGCCGTGTGCGTGCGTGTACAAACTTTCCACATGTCGATTAATATACAACTTCAGGCCTGATTATTCCATAAAGCAGCATGAAAGCTTTATCTTTTTTATTTAATTGAAATTTTTCTTCTGATAATTATAGACTCACATGCAGTAGAAATGGTGAAGAGATCCCTGTACACTTTGTCTATTTTTCTCCTGATGGTAACATCTGGCAAAACTACAGAGCAGCGCCACAACCAAGATACGGGTATTGGTATAATACAATCTACCCATCTTACCCAGGTAGTTCCACTTTTACCTCTAACTCATTTGTGTGTGGATTAAGTTCTCCAGACTTTATCACCTGTGCAGGTTTGTGTACCCATCACCCATCACCACGGTCAAGACACCAAACATTCCAGCACCATAAGGATCCCTCTTATTGCCTTTTTATAACCATAAACATATATACACATGCATGCAACAGAAACATACAAGTGTACGTTTCAATAATAAATTCTGGATTGCTAGGAAATTAACATATACCCCATCCTGATGTACCAAAATGTGTAATAGTTCTTACTGTGCAAAGGCATGATACCATGTTTGAAAAGCAGATTCACAAAAATCACTACATTTTAAAAATCATGATTGTAGAATTAAACTTATTAATTTATGCTGATAAGAAACAGCCAAACAGCAGCCTTTTAAGTCATGTTTACACTCAGAAGGGTGTTATCTTTAAAAAAAGTTTGCACAAGTGATCTGGAACGAAATGGAAGACTACTATCTACCTGATTACCTGCAATGGAAAAACAGAGGTACCTCCAAACAGTCCAGTTCCCTCTGCCAGGGCATTGCCGTCTCCTTGCAATGGGCCACCCACCCCGGCGCAAAGCACAGCTAGCATCACTGTCAAGACAAACCCCACACACCTTGATGTACTCGCTCCAGTGCTGCAGCAGGATCTGCTGCCCGCCCTTCACTCGGCTGAACAGCTGGTACATCTGAGTGAGGTCGGGCACTCTGTTCTCATCAAGCAGGTGATCAAGCCCTGAGACCACACGGTAAATATTAGCATATCACATCAGTAAGTCAGTGAGAATAAAAATTAAACTGGAATATAGTGTGCATCACAAAAAGGTTAATATGTAATTAAGAAATTTAGGGAATATTGCTTATTTCTATATAGGCAAGTTGGTCTAATGCAATATCTGAGACAGATCCTATTAGGTGAATCTTATTTTTCAGACCATGCTGGGAGACGTATTTTTTATTTTTTCACGTCACTAAAGCAGCAGTGATCTGAAAAACACTCACACCAACTCTTTGACCTGGGAGGTTTGTGATTCCAAGTTACTTCTGATTTAGTCCATCAGTCTGAAAGTGTATTTGTCAAAGGATAAGTTATCAAATCTAATCTTTTAACTGATTAATTTTACTCACATATATAATAAACTGAGAGAAAAACATTTATTATTTATCAGATATTGAAGTACTTTAACACAGCATTTTACAGGTTTTTTCCTGTTTTAGCTTTTAAATGCCTACAAAGATTTTCTAAAACCATACCACAATCAGAACTTTCCAGAAATTTTCTAAATACCTGCTCTATGATACCAATGGAGACACAGCTAAGTGTGAGAATCTGAACTACTCATGTTACTTCGTAAAGCTGCAGATTCCTCTTCAAACGGGCACAATGTCCACACATTGAAGGTGGTTTAAAGATGTGCACAAATGCACTGTAGGCTGGAGTTACAGATCCTTAACAAGGCTCCAAAGTTTGTTATTTCTCTAAATTATATTTTGATCTATTGATCTACTTTATTTTATAATTTATCTTACTGAAAACCTAATGTCTTCTTTAGGAATTCAAAAATTACAGTTTTCTGTTTTAAATGCCTCTAAAAACACTTAGGTATTTTATTAGAAAGCGCCTACATACATATAATTCACCAATTTCTTGAAAAAAATCACGAGAATTTTTATTTACTCGAAGTTCCTTTTTTTATGACTCATTTTTTAAAAATACATAGTATGAATTCCAAATGCACTTTAAGTGGACGTTAAATTAAGATCTCATTCATGTACAATCATACCAGCTGTGTACGTTTCAATGCAGTATAAGTAGAAAGACATCCAGATTTGACCCTAGCTCTCAACTTATGAGCTGTGACTTGAGGCACCAATGTCAAGCTGTTTTGAGCCTCAGTTTTCTTATTTGTGAAATGGGGTAATTACTTTACAGGGTTGTTCAAGGACTAAAAGATATTTACACAAAGCATAAGGAGTGCTGAATAATGCTAATTCTCTTCCCTTTTGGCATTATTCTGGTTCCACTTGGAAGTCCTACTTTTAGGTATCTCATTAGAGATACTACTACTATCTGGCAAAACAGAATCCAAACCACAATCTATTTGGGTATTATTTAGAGCCTTTCCAAAATTAAACTTTAAGGTTTCTGGGAGTGGGGCTCTAGAAGAGGGTAAATGGGGTCTAATATATGGTGATAGAAAGAGAACTGACGCTGGGTAGTGAACACACAATGTGAGATATAGATGATGTATTACAGAATTGTACACCTGAAATCTATGTAACTTTACTAACAATTGTCACCCTAATAAACTTTAATTTAAAAAACAAACAAACAAAAACACACAAAAGAAACCAAAAAAACTTAAAGGTTTCCAATACCTTGTAACAGATCCTATAGTTCCAAAATGACTTTCAAATGGTAACATTAAATACTTATAAAACATAACATTAAGTACTACAGTGTTGTAAAAGGTTAAACTGTGCTCATTATAATTTCCAGAGACTTGAGCACAATTTAAAGGGTAGAAATAAAAAAAAGATACAGATTGAAGAATATATCATTATACACTAGTATAGGCTATATGAAGCAGTCTCACTGTTGGTGCA
The DNA here is from genome assembly GCF_057876585.1 of Rhinolophus sinicus. NCBI lineage: Eukaryota > Metazoa > Chordata > Mammalia > Chiroptera > Rhinolophidae > Rhinolophus > Rhinolophus sinicus. The sequence goes on from NC_142516.1 coordinate 137,610,495, forward strand.
AAGCACCAACGTTTGAATTACTCTTTAACAAAGCTTTAAGATCACAAGGGGAATGTAAAATGAGAGGTAGAACTGTACAGTTAGCAATATAATGTATTTTATTTTCTGTTTGCTTGTTTTTCTAGGATAATCAGGACAAAAAAGTGTACTCTGGCTCAAGCAGACCACATATTTGGCAGTTCATCTGACACTCAGCCAATCGAGTGCATGGGGAGGAAGCCCACGAGAATCTAACAGCCTGTCCAACTGTACATCTACACCCGCAGGAGCATTCTGCGCATCACCTGTGTGTCAGAATGTGAATGACACAACGAAGGACGACGACTCTTATGTCAGGACCTACCTGCAAGCTGTCTGTAGTCTAGAGGGTCTCTTGGAACCTTTTAGCCTGGATAGTATTTAATGTGATTTCAACATAAATTGTAGTTCTACCACATGCCTTTCAATATCTCTCTTAACTAATTTCTCAAGGGCTAATATGTTCATTATTTTTAATGATTTTTAGTGATCGTCTTATTACAATAACAAATGTCCTTACACTATTATTTATGTTTTACTTACTTTCTTAACGAATTAAGAGCTATCATTCAGTTTAATTGACACAAGAGTTAGGAAAAATCTACCTTTCTGCAGAATTGCTGTTAAATGTTCTCCTAATAGCTGTTTTTCCACACAAGCAATCAGTGGTTTCCTATATAAGGCAAAAAGAGAACGTGTCAGAAGTTAAAGGAGACACTTTAGTTAGTTGTAAAAGATGGGTGTGGGGGGGGGGTTACTGTCTACACAGACATAGTATGGAGTCAATCAGAAACCAAAGGCTTATAGAACAAGCATTTCCCTCACACAAGGACAGTCATTACTGTTTTAATACAGACAGAAGTATTTCTAAAAGCAATTTACTGAATAACATAAATAGACTAATGGATCCAGGGAAAAGGGAACAACGGCAGACAGGCAAGTGTGCCACAGCTTCCAATAAAAGTAGGCCCCTATGCTTGACTGGCAGTTGGCATTTTTCGAATTTCAGTTTTGTCCTCCATATGTACATTACTTCCTGGACCGCTGTCAAATTTCTGCCCTCATCTTCCACCAATCCCTTTTCCAGGTCCCATAAAATACCCTCTTCTGCTGCTATGGCTATGTCTCTCTGTCCTCGCTTCTTTCTGCCTGCTTTCTCCCATTATCACTTATCAAAATCCAACTTATCATAGAAGCTCCTTCATGATGTCCAAGCTACGTGTCACACAGAACAGGATATCTCAAAATCTGGACATGCAGCAAGTGTGACTGCCATAACTACAAGGACACAAACAACCATTCTTCCTGGGTTTGTTACACGGATTTCTTTTTTTTTTTTTAAAGGATCAGAGCATCTGCTTTATTCTGAGGATTATTGATTTTGGCCATCTTCCCAAATGCCTTCATTTTATAAGGAACTTTTCAATGTACCATAATTAAACCTCACAGCAACCCCAGAGAAAGGCACAACGAAATGAGAGTCCAGTTCAGCGAGTCAGCATTCCATTCTGCTTCCAGGAAAGGGAGCAGTGAGACAGGTAAGGGGAGACAGAGGGCACAGTGAGGAAAATGTCAGAGGGACAGCAAGCCAGTCGCTGCTGCTGCTGCTTTTCCTCTTAACAGCTTTACTGAAATACAATTTACATATCATAAAATTCACCAACCTAAAGTATACAACTGAATGGATGTCAGTATATGTATAGAATCGTAAATGATGTATCTTTAGAACATTTTCATCACCCTAAAAGAAACTTCACACCCATCAGAACGCTGATTCCCTCCATCCATCCTCCCTGCCTCCTAGTCCAAGGCAACCAGTAATTTCTACACATTTGCCTGTTCTGCACCTTTCCTATGAATGGGATTGTACAACATATGACTTCTGTATCTGGTTTCTTTCACTTAGCATAGTGTTTTTAAGGTTCATCCATGTTGTAGCATGTTTCAGTACTCCATTCTTTTTTATTGCCACATAATATTCTACTGTATGAGTATGTTTATCCATTCATCAGCCAACAATGGGTTGTTTCCACTTTTTTACTATTATGAGTAATGCTGCTATGGACATTTGTTTACAAGTTTCGTATGGATGTCTGTTTTCATTTCTCTATTTAGGAATAGAACTGGTATATTGTAGAAACATACAGTATTAGGTTGGTGTAAAAGTAATTGTGGTTTAAAAGGTTAAAAACAATTGCAAAAACCACAATTACTTTTGCACCAACCTAATAACTCTGCGTAGCATTTTAAGGAACTACCAAATTATTTTCCACAGCGGCTGCCCCATTTGACATTCCCACCAGCAATATACAAGGGTTCCAATTTCTCCACATCTTCACCAATGATTTTTACTGCTTGCGTTTTTTATTATAACCATCTTGGTGGGTGTTAAGTGGTATATTCACTGTGGTTTTGATTTGCATTTCCGGGATGACTAACAATAAGGAGCAGCTCTTCATGCGCTCACGGAATCACCGCTTCTTGACAGTTTATGGTCTAGGCTTCCCTTCTGCAGGTTGAGAAACCCCGCCACGGTTTTCATTCTAACAGTTCATGCAGTGCCTACCAAAGCCAAGGTGCTGGGAAAGGTTGTGGGCCAAGGGGTAGATGATACTCAGAGGTACCAGGAGCTCAGGAGCAGTCCTGGGGAATGAACTGCAGCAGCTGAGTCCCCAAAGACTGATTTCATAAACTACTGTGACAATTCACTGATTTGCAATAAAAGACTTCCCGCCACAGCATCTAGTGATTTCAACTAACAGGAGAGCAGGTCCAATGCTGAGAGGCAAAGTCCTGGGGGAACACAGGACCCAGCCCATGCTAGGGCAGAGGCGGCAGGGTGAGCTGGCCGCGGCTCAGTGACAGGGTGGGGCGCAAAGCACAGCAGAGAGGAATACACTGCTGCTCTCAAGCACACTCCTCATCATACTGCCGTCTGCTGTGCTGTGACTGAAGGCACGTGGGACTTGGGGCCTTACGACTAGGAGGGGCTCAGAGCCCAGCCCTAAGACTGCTGCAGCCAGCTTCCCTCGGTCTCCTTCTTCTCTCTTTGAAAATTCTGTTTTATTCTAAATAAAACCAGCATGACTGTAGAAGCCACCTCAGTCGGTGCTCCTCATAGCCCTCCACCATCCATACCTGAGCCTGGAGCTGAACCACCCTTCTGTCTAGGGTTCCTTTGCTTAAATAATCTACGTATACTTCTAAGCAATGTATTTTTAAATATTGGGGGGAGGGGTTTAAAATGCAGCATCTATATAAAAAAGTATAGGAATCTCGTATGAGAGTCAAGAAAGGAACCACTGTGTTCGCCATGCCAGCAGCCCCTGCGTAGCCAGCCCCACCTCCATCCTGAAGCCTGTTTGCAATTCCCTACATGATTTATATATATCTCCCTAGTTAGTACGCTGTCTAGCTTGGCCTGTTCTTGAACTTCATACATATAAATGGAATGGTATATGGAAATTATCATCAATAGAAAAAAATGTAGTAGACACTCCACAAAGACTTTTATTCTTCCGTGACTTGACCTACTGGCAAGACACTACTCATAATTTCCGCCTTGGCTTTTCAGACCCTGTGCTGTTTGCCTGGTACCTCTCCTCTGTCTGCTTCCAGCCCCTGTAGTCCCTCCTCCTCCCCAGGTGAATGGCAGCATCCCCACATATCCCTGAGCAACCTTGTCCTGGCTTCAGCTCAACTGTCACCTCTCTGTACATCTGGGATTCCCACAGGCGTCTCAAACTCAACATGTCTAAAAGTGACTTCATCTTTTCTCTTATGACCCCTCTTATTTTCTATATGCTCAAACTGTCATAATTTTGTCCCTTTCATCTTCTCTGCCCTCTTCCCCACCAATGAGTCAATAAGTTCTGCACATTTTATCACTTTAATCTCTCTTAAAAACATCCATTTATTTTCTATTCCTTAACTGGCTCCCATTTCTTTTCTATCTACCATCTATAGAAATAGATTTCTATTTTATTTCTTCTCCCTTGAAGAAATATTATGTGCTGACGCAGACATTCACAAAGAAAAGATTTTCCCTTTTACTTTTCCCTAGCTACTCAGCCAATCTCAGGTTTAGAGGAAAATAAGTTAGATGAGAGAGAATAATGTGACTGAGTACCATAAAAAAAAGTTACAGCTATATTAGATGTCTAACATCAAAACTGCCTAATATTCTATTATATCCCATTAACATAAATAGAATCCCTTGTCTCAAAACCCAAAGATGCCAAGTATCTGGACAATAACTCATGACAGGGCACTTAGGAAGTGTATCTTCTAAGTGCTGAATAATCACAACATAAGCAAAATGTGCTAAGAGCAAAAATACTCTCAGATAGCACTGAACGAATCTACAAAGATACCATTTATTTCAATAACCAGCCAGGAAAAGGTTTTCTCTATGATCAAATTGCAAAAAAACTAAATAAATTAACAGTACTCACTGTGTGCTGTGGTCTAAATACGTGATTACTCGGTCTCCTTCTTCCTCTAAACGTTTACTTACATGGTTAAGATATTCCGGAACCTTCCAAACAAAACATTTAACCACATCAGTAACAAAAAGATTCTTGATTTCACCCAAGAAGCTGAAATACTGTTTTCCTTACGAAATCTTTTTTAAAAAGCAGAATATATGTTCAAGTCAAATATTAACATAGATTAATGGGGGTTGTGGATGGTAAAGTGGGAAGTGTATGTGGGGCGGGGTGCGATACAAGAAACATTTCCTTAAACTCAATTCTGGAGATTAAAATAAACTCTAGAATAAGGGCCAGGGCAGCACTGCATTGTCATGCCCTGTCCACAGTGAAGTCCTAGGGTCGATGCCACAGGTTCCTCCATCACTGAGGCCCCATGGACAGGTGCGCAGCAGCACCTGGGTCAGAAGCTATGAGCCTAATGGCACCTCGTGGCCCACACTTAAAGGGAACAGCAAAAGCTAAACAACAGACTGGCTGTTCATTTGGGGACGCCAAACAGCATTGTTGTAGATCTCAAAATGCATTTCATGTTTCCAGGGGCTAAGGGTGTCCCTGCTGTCACCCGACAGCGCAGGAAAGGCCCCATAACAAAGGTCTTTGAGGTTCTGATCTAGTGGCAGCAGCCAGGCCTGGTACCTGACATGAAACGCCCTCTTCAAAACTTGGATGAAAGAACCGATAGTCGGGTGCATCCTGTACAGTAACAAGTGATATTTGGGTGACGGTCCTGAGGGGCTCCCCTCAGGATTGTGCTCTAATAACTAGAAAACTGGTTGTCAAAGTCTTTGCATTCATATTACTATGTTTTTCACGTGACTTTTATGGGTGATTTTTTTCAATGCCTTACACATATAAAAAAATGTTCATGTGTCACATTTATGTTTCATATTTAAAATTTACCTTTTATTCTCTTGCTTCAACTTGAGTTCCTTTATGTATTTCAGAAGCTACCTTACTGGCTTTCTTATTTGGCGGGCAGTGCAAAAAAACAGTGTCTAACTTAAGGAAAAGAAATTAAATCCTTACTATAAAAATGAAGCTCATTACTGAGGATTTAAGCCACACTGTAGCTTTCAAAAGATTTTCAATGAAATGCTTACATGTATGAAAAGACAAGCATTTAGAAATTACACTTACATGCACATCTATAAAAATGAAATGGGGCAATTCAGAAACATTTTATTGTCTTACCTCTCTTTCTTGCATTAACCTTTGGCCTTCTGCAGCATATAAACAATTCGTTTCTTCCAAAAATTTCAGTTCAAATGAATCTTTATATACCTAAGAAATGAGCAGAGTTACTGACCAATTACATTAAAGAAATCTATCTTTTGAAGTGTTGGTGTATCCCAAATTTTGAGGGAACACAGCTGCAGGTACCTGCATTAATAAGCTGCCTGTACCTGCCATTCCTCCAGCGAGACCTCGGCAGGTCAGCTCAGTTGGCTCCAGCTTAGCTAACCCCAGGGGCTTAGGCTGACCTCTGGTCAGCTGATTCCTGGCTGGCTGACCTCTACTCAGCTAACCGAGGCAGCCCAGCCCACCTCACTGCTCTCCCGAGAGCGCTGCCATGCCCTCATCCTTTTTCTGGGGAGCACTGGTCCATTGTAAGGGCTTTCCTTTTGTGGTTCCTGGTGTGGCGTTAGTCTAAGAGTCATTCCCATTCCAGGGGTTAAAAAAAAAATACCCCATATTTTCAACAAATACTAATAAGATTTCATATTTTGCACTTAAATGTTTGATACATCCATTTATTTTGGTGTAAGTAGTTAGTCAGGTATCCAGTTCGTTTTTCTTATCAATTATTAAAAAAGTTATTGGCACAGTTAAAACAATGAGATATTTACCTGAAGATCAGAGAGCATACTCAGCAGACTTCGCAATAAGCTTCGGTCAACAGCTTCGCCATTTCTTTCCCGTTCAATCAATAGCAGAATTCCATCAATAGTTTTACTCTGAACCATTTTGTCACTAATTATATGGTTTCTAAATAGTTCTAATCCCATATCCCTGTACAAACAGTAAAAAACAAAACTATATTTTAGTTTTACTTTTTAGAAGTTTAAGGTGAAGTTCCAACTACACTATGAATTTCATCCCAAATCTGTTCATTTGCTAATTCTCTAAATCCAGGTGTCAAGAATTATTATTATTTTGATTTTCATTTTTGGCCAGTCTAGTGTACTTTGTATTTCCTTCCTTATCAAGACTGTCTAATTTCCCGAGTGGCTCAGGCAACTGTCACAAGAGGAGTGTTGAGGCATTACTAGGTCAGGCATGCCCCTGAAAAGTACGTGAATCTTGGGGTGGCGGTTAGCTCAGTTGGTTAGAACGTGGTGCTAATAACACCAAGGTTGCCGCATGGGCCACTGTGAGCTGTGCCCTCCTTAAAAATAAAAAAAAGAAAGAAAAGTATGTGAATCTTGTAAAAATCTGCCACCTTCAGCCCACAGTTCACAGCCTTCTTCGTAGGGACCTGATCAGAGATGCTCGAAGCTTTAGGAACCTCCACCACCCGGCTCCACTGCCCTCACCAGCCCCTTCACATCCTTCCTTTTTCCGTCTCTGGTCCTTCTACAGAGCTTATCATCCAACTATTTCTCCCCCGGCACTTGGTTCTCTCTTCTATTTGGCCCTGTCTATTAAAGAACCAAATTTAAAATGTGACTTTAAGAGTCCATCATACTTCCTCAGCTCGTTGCCTGAGAAATTTAGGAGGAAATTTAGCTGTCAGTTATTATCCACAACAAACATGTAATAATGGACTCTCTGCTTTGCCAAACACTGGAAAGGGGGACAAAACTCAGATACCTGGGCCCAGCCAGGTTTCCTGAATGGGAGCTCAGGGGCAGTGGTGGTAATGAGCAGTAGTAGTAATGGTGGGTTGTATTAGTGCTGGTGAGTGGTAGTGATGGAGGTAAGAGGTGGTGAGCAGTAGTAATGGTGAGTGGTGGTGGTGGTGAGCTTATAACGGTGAGCAGTATTAACAGTGAGTGGTAGTCCGTAGTGAGTGGTAGTCCGTAGTGAACGGACGCTGGTGAGCATGCGTTCTGAAGAGCCCTAGCTTTGTTGGGGAACCTTCTCCTCCTACACTGTGCCCCACACTCACATTGGCCCTTTCCCGTTCCCTAGCGGAGCAGTTGGCCACAGTCTTCCATGCACTCAAAGAGCACGAAAGCCCAGTGGTTAGCACGTGGGCTCTAGCCAGCCACCTGGACTTGAATCCTGGCCCCAACACTCGCTTGCTTACTGTGACTCTGTGGCAAGGAACTTAACCTCTGTGCCTGTCCTTCCGTAACACTAAATGGGGGTCACATGCATTGATTTACGCCTGTGAAACAGTTCACATAGGTCCAGGCAGGTATCCTATGCCTAGGAGGTATTAACTGTCCACTAGAATCTTCTTCCTAAAATCTAAATCTCAGTTTAAGGCTCCAACAGCTCCTCACCAACAGCTATCAGGGTATCTCATCAGCTTCATCTCTCTGACTCTCCCACAAATGGCGCATTCCGGGCATGCTGCCACCCTACGAGGCCTGACAGTTAAGTTCGCGAACTTGTTGCAACAATGTTGCTCACCTTTTTTTGATATCAGAGGGATTAGTCATTATGAATTTGTACCAACTGGACAAACAGTTAACCAAGTTTATTATTTGGAAGTGCTGCAAAGGCTGCATGAAAAAGTTAGACAAGCTGAATTTTTCGCCAACAATTCATGGCTTTTGCATCACAATGCACCAGCTCACATAACACTGTCTGTGAGGGAGTTTCTGGCCAGTAAACACATAACTGTATTGGAACAGCCTCCCTCCTCACCTGATATGGCCCCCAATGACTTCTTTCTTTATCTGAAGACAAAGGAAATACTGAAAAGAAGACATTTTGATGACATTCAGGCCATTAAGGGTAATACGATGACAGCTCTGATAGCCATTCCAGAAAGAGTTCCACAATTGCTCTGAAGGGAGGACTAGGCACTAGCATCAGTGCATAGCTTCCCAAGGGGAGTACTTCGAAGTGACCATAGTGATATTCAGCAATGAGGTGTGTAGCACTTTTTCTAGGATGAGTTCATGAACTTAATTGTCAGACTGCGTATGATTCTAGACTGGGCTTTCTTTTTCTCTACCTCCACTTTCTATCTCAGCTGTCTAACCACTCCTGCTCATTCTGCAAAGCCTGGGTCAAGGCTTGCCCCCATTCCTCGCCCTTCCTTGTGCGCTTCTCACGATTCCTGTCGTACTGCACTATCATGCTCAGGTTTTCTGTCTGCCTGAGCATGGTATAGTTTAGTTTACTTCATGCTATAAGCAATGTTTATAGTTTATATGACATGATTACCTTAAACTATGTTTATAAATTAAGAGTTCAGGCTACGTAACCCTACAACCCAGGTACCGCAAGTTATATGAACTCTCTGTGCCTCGGTTTCTCCATCTATAAAATGGGGATGATAACAGTCATTCCTTACAGAACTGTTCTAAGGATTAAGTAAATTAGTAGGTGCTGAAGCACTTGGAACAGGGCCTTGCACAGAGCAGAAGCTTTGTGATTTGCTGCAATCAGGTTTACCATCCTTATTTCTCTGGATAAAGGTTATCTTTTCTGTGCAGTGCCTACCTTATTGTGGACATGTGTGGGGGTCTAGTACGAGATATGTAGGAGTGAGAGGATGTCAGTGGTACAAGGAACAAAGAGGGAAAGTGGTATTAAGGAAGGGGAATGTTTCAATAAGGAGAGAATGTCTAAAGGCACACAGATGCTAGGTTATATAAAATAAAGATAAAAAAGTGACTATGGAATCTGGTAAGCAGATCACCAACGTCTTAGGCAAGAGCAGCTCCTATGTGGTGAAAGGAGAAATCACATTGCTTTGGGGTAGGGTGAAAGGATGGTGAGGAAGTTGGAAAAAAAAAAGCAACCTTTTAAAGAGCTCGGGTTTAAAGGTAATGAGAGAGTACACCATCTCTTCTGAATGGGAGAATAAATTTCACATCAACAAAGGAAGAACCTGAGGATGAGACTAAGGATAGGCTTGTGTTCAAGTCAGGCAGGTCCTGTTTGGAGGCAGCAGTGGAAAGGCTTAGGGCAGTCGGGCAGAGAGACGAAGGGCGTCAGCAAAGGCTGTGGAAGTCAGTGACAAGGGGCCCAGAGCAATATGGGGGAGGCGTTCCTAATTAATACTGTCCCTAAAGATGTGTGATGAGCAGAATGAAACGACAGGCCTCAATATCCTAAAAGAAGCTAGAGCCCTGTGCCCTCAGATGGTCAGCAGGACGGGGAGCCCTGAGGGGCTTCAGGCGCTCAGGGGTCAGGACCCCACAGCAGTCACAGTCTGTCTGAGTTTCACCAGCGCACTGGAAGGAGCCATTCTAGGCTCAAACTCCAGCTGCTAGAGAGTCACTGAGACCCTCGGTCTTTCCCCCCACAGCAGAGGTGAGCAGTGTGCCGTCGTCTCCAGACAGTGCTGAGCCCAGAGCCCAGTTACACAAACGTGTTCTCACACAGTACTTCTATGCGTGCCTGCTGCCTCCACGACCCTCGGCGTGAGCTGGAGAACGTGCTAGTTTGCTCCTCCTAACTCTCCTGCCCCAGCTCCAGCCTGCCACCCTCACTGGTGACGGAGACACTCCGGGGCTAAGATCCACCCGGGCCTGGACGTGTGCACTAGTGATTCTGGCTGAGATAAAGGACCAAGACAAATAACCACGTACACATTATTAAATTAACCAGCGGAGGACACAAGTCAAACATGTGGTTTTCGTCACATCAGCAGACGCAGCTGTCCTGACTAGGACACTCACCAGATAGAAGGAAGCATGGAATTCTGAAGTACGTAAGTGCGATCCAAAAACAAGAAAATACTTCTGATCATGATCTGTAAATTAGAAAAGAATGTATTTATGTTTCTTATTAACAAAATATTCAAGATTAGGCCTTTTGAACTCTTGCTAGGAATCTCAAGTCTAGCAATAAGTGTTTCTTGATGAAAAGATGTTTCCCACCAAAACCCTCATGATTTATTTTTTTCCCTCTAAATTGTTTTCCTTGGTGTTTTTCATCTCTTTTGTCCAGAAAACCTGACTGTAGGGATTTTAAAGCACTTAGCCTAACCGATACCTTTGAAATTTGGCCATTTCCTGACTAATGTGGTAACTCTCATTAGACTGGGGAAATGCTCTAAGCCTTTTAAACAATTAGTTCTCGTTACATAAGAATGAGGCTCTTGGCCAGGTGTATGCATTGGACTCTTCTTTGCAAGCAGAGCAGGGAAGACGCAGGATAATCAGCTGCTCCCTCTGCCAGGCTGACATGTGCGCTGCAACCCTGTAATTCTCCTCTCATGGAACTTACCAGACTCTGTTGTACCGGTTTGCTTACACACGTAAACTAAACCTTCCAACAGACATTCATCTATTTCTACCATCTACCAGGTGCCTGGCCCAGAACAGAGACATATTCATTGTCTCCTACTTACTCACTTAGGAAACAAAAGAATTCAACCTACTTAGGAAAACTACTGATACTATCTTTTCTCTCACTTACACAATGAACAGCCAGGTCACACTAAAAATTTATACATAAAATCAAATTAGCATCAATACATCTACAAAGTCTAAGACTTTGGCTGTCTAGTTAAAGTTCTAGAATTCAAGCTTGATTATCAGTCATAAACTGGGATTAAGGAAAAACTTAAGAGACCCATTCAGGAATTATGGGTACTGTGAGTGAGCTATCATCTGTCAGGTTGGTTTGAAGGCCAAGTTAGCAGCCAGCCCCGTTATGGAAGAACAGAGTTCACCTTGCCCGCTTTCCCCTCCCCTGCTATCCAACTATGTTGGAGCAGGATGGTAGCATTTGACCCAAAACAGAACCCTGAATACAACTTACTATCTCAGCTCACAATCTGGCCCACACCTTCCCTAGGTGGGCGAGAGAAGATAGATGAGGCCATGCTTTGATTAAAAAGAAAAAAAAAAAAAAAAAGATAGCTGGATTAAAAGAGAGCACATACTCCCAGATACTCAAATTTTTCTGTCTAAATCAGAGGCTGAATAAGACCAAAGAGGAAGCGAGAGCAGTACCGATGAAGCTTCAGGGATAGTGCACCATGTACAGAATTAGTATTAATAACAAAAGTCGATATGCTTACCATTTGTCTGCAGTGATCTTGCCAGCACGTGTTAATCTTCTTTAAAAATAAAACACTATCTAGTGAGTCTGTGCAGACTTGCTAAGGAGAACTTTAGAAACGGCCAGTGTATTGCAATTTTAACCCCTTAATTTCAGCTCTTTTCACCACAGAATTCTACCTATCAGTTAGTCATCAGAATACTACAAAAAGTTCAAAAATCGTAAGTGCAGTTTTTCTTACCTCCACATCTCATCACCTAGCTGTAATTCCCCGCCCGCACTCCTTTGTCTTTCAGCTATTCCCGCCCATTTCTGGGTTCCCTTCCTTCTTGTAGCACCTCACTGCCTGCCGACTTCCAGAGCCCTGCCAGCCGACACCAACAACTGGGTCATGGGCTCCATGGGCCTGGGGGCCTGAACCAAAGGCCATACCCCACAAAGGGCAGGTCCTGACCTAATCCTGTACCTGAGCTCCTGGAGACACTGTCCCTGTGGTGAAGAAGCTGCTCAATGATTAACAGCACCGGGGACTGGCAGTTGCAGGGAAATGGCTGAGGTTTGACTTCAACTTCTAGTCACTGAAAACTGACACGAAGTCTCGTTCACACACCAAACTGGGAACGCTCTCAGTCTGACTCTTAGAATATGTTTTTAAAGAAACACTCAAGATGCTGTTTATAGGAATAAAAAAAAGGAATTCCGGTTCCTGGAGCAAATCATTGCTAAGTGCCTTGAGCACTGTCTTCAGTGCTTTTTGCAAAGTTGCATAGTCATAAATGTCTACACACTACTTTATAGTTTACAAAGCGCTTTTCATGTCTGTGCTCATTTAATCCTCCCCACCACATAACACAGACATTCGCTTTGTACAGATGAACAAAACAGCTTGTTGAAGTGGAAAGATACAAGTTTCCCAGGCTTCAGTACTGCTCTACCACTTCTTAGCTCGCTGACCCTGGACAGATGATAAACTGCTCTAGGCCTGTCTCGCCATGTGCAGAACACACTCCTCAGAGCTGTTCTGAGGTTGTACATAAAATTCTTAGCATGTAGAGAGGAGACAAAACACACTAGCCAGTGTGTGACGTGTACAATCAGACAGGCATTGGAAGTCTTCAGTGAGTGGGGAGGTCTGACAGAGGGAGGCATCGCCAGCGGAGGCCAGGGCCTCAGCCAGGACTTTGGGAGGGGACAGAAGGTAAGGAGAGCAGTGGAGGGACGCATGGGCACATCTCTGCCCTTGTCATGCTAGTAAGGACAGCTGCCCACAACCACAGTGGTGCTGGCCAAATGTCTTACTCACTTTCTCTTGAGGCTTCGCTCAAAAATTAAAGATAATTAGTCATAGCAAAGACCTAGTAGTTCAATGATTAACAAATTATTCTGGAAGAACCCTTTTATAATTGCTCAAAATTACAACGGCCCACTGTGTTAGAACCTTATGTTGATGGTCTGAAAAACAAAAAATCAGTCCCAAGCACATTAAGACAGGTGTGACCGCAGCAGCGACGCAGCAGTGACGCAGCAGCTCTGGTGCTCAGAGCTGAGCATGAGGCACCTGCCTCGTGGTGGACACCCTGGCAGGGCTCCACGGGCAGTCACACAGGCTGCAAGGCTGCACAGGGTTAAACCCACACCAGCCAATCTGACACCATCGGGCAGCTCAGGTGCTGCAACGAAGCAAGGCAGAGCTCTACCTGGTGTGGGGTTTCATTAGGATGGAAAGGTCCAATGTGAAGCGTTCATTAAATGAAAGATACTTTCCTTTAAAGAGCTGGGTAAAATCAATATACATCTTTAATAACTTTTTACCACTTCCTGTGGGAAAAAGTATGAAATGGGCAGCAAATACCACACAGTGTGGCTTCTACTGAGCTCCAGCCTTCAAAATATCAAAACCAATTCCAGACCCTAAGCTATAAATGTAGCCACAAAACCTCACATGAGTACTCTCAGGACATAAGACATACAGACATGCTGAGAGTTTGTCAATAGTTTATTCTTCAGGTAGGTTCTCCAGCAACCATCCTTTTTCTCATTTCAGAGAAGAGCCAATTCTAGTTAAAGGACTTACACAGTCTACTAAGGTGAGTTAGGCAAGTCTTCAAACAACAAAAATCCAATGGCAAAATGCTCATAATACACCATGAACAAACGACATATATATATGATTACAGTAGGTAAAAAAAGAAACCAAAAAGACAGCGGAGTAGAAAAACGATGGTCCTATTTTTGGTCATTTTCTAAACTGAGTTATCCTGTTTTTCTAATCCCAGTGAAGAGAGTGGCATCCAAGCTACCCTTGGAGCATTGAAGAGAGCAGGAGGTAACACTGACCCCACAACACAGACCAGCAGTGGTTACTTACCACCTGACACCCCTCAATTAGGTCCCTTTGTTATGATCACTAAGAAAAACACTGTCTTTCATATTTAAAGTTCATATTTTGGACTAGTTAATTACTGCCTCCCTCATTAGTCTACAAAGCCCATGGCTATAGGAACTATGTCACATTCACCTGTGAACCCTAGCACTAACCTGGGGCCACTCACCTGCTACGTGGCCTTCGGCTTTCTGACTGAGGGTACCTGTAACTTGGGAGTGCTGTGTGAATGTGCAAAGCTAGCTTATTGCCAGCAAGCGCTCCATGCGTGCTAACTGCACACAGGCATATGAGTACGGGCAGAGGGGCTTCATAAAGAAGCCCAAAGCCTGCTCTCATCAGCACAGATTATGAAGACAAGCTTAGAGGTAACGGTGCAGCTTCATGATTTCCCTAACAGCAAAGACTTCTTTGGTTCCTTATGCATCCTTCTGTTTTGAGGACCACACTGTTTTTGTGTGTGACTGACCACTGATGCCCCAGGCTAATTATCATTGCTGTGGCTAAACAAAGTTGTACAGCCATAAAGATGAATCGGGAAGGATAAAGTGAGTTTTATCTACAGTTATTTACAGGTTTAGATTCTGAGGACAGTTTGCTATTTTAGAAGAACTCAAGAATCTAGCCTAAGTACACAGCACGTACTTTTTTGTACACTGTGTGATGCCTGGGTCAGCACAGGCTGCTTCCAGCATAGGTGTGCACGTGTAGGACTCTGTTTTGGGGAAAGGCGTAGCACCAATCGCAGGTAACTTACTTTGAAAGGGGCAGGTAAGAATTTATCACACACACAAACAAGGGAATGGATATGGTAACCTAAGAAAATAACAGTAGATGACTGAATTCCACAGGAGTCCTTTCTCCACCTGCACACCTGATCCGGTTAACCTATGAAGGGTTTCTGGAAGTCTCCCTGAGTTCTCATGTGGGCTTCAAGAGCAGCATGCAATCAGTATACAGCAGGTAGCAGGCCTTGAATCTTAGAAAGTAATCATGTGAAATACTGGAATAGCTCAGAGGCAACAGAAATCTGAACATGTTTACCTTAGACTATTCCCGGCCCAGTGAGTATCTGGGCATCTGCAATAGCACTACTAACACTTGACCATTGTAAGACGGGGCTAGTTTATACAAAAACGAGCTCTGAGGGCAAGACTGTGCCACTCGTCCCCTACCTCCATCCCTAGTGCCCCTTACTACCTCTGCATCGCCCCATTCTCGCCTGCCCAGGCAGGCTGGCTGCTCGCTTTTTACATCCCAAGAGTTTATCTGAACCTTTTAAAACCCCGACCACATTGTTTCATAAATGTGTATCTTTACGCGTCTGTCAATCCCATTGGAGTTTAAGCTCTAAAAGGGCCAGACTCCCATTTCATTCATGTTTATTTTTCCCAGCAATATACCTGGCACATGGTAAAACAAACGTGTGCTGTTTCTGGTCTATTTTCTAATCTACCTCATCATTCTGCCAAAGTGACCTTCCCAAAACACAGTCTAATTACATTGGCTTCTTGTTTAAAAAAACTTGTAAGGACTCTGAGATGGTCCTATTTTTAAGTCCAAATTCTTAATAGTGTACACAAAGATTCAAATCAAGTTGCACTTAGCATTACAGCCTGAAATTTCACCAATGTTGCCAGGTTCCAGTCACGCCACACTGCTCCAGGGTTTCATGTACATCTTTTCACACTCCGCTTTCTGATGCCTCATCCACTCGCTAGCTGACTAGATCCTACTCATCTTTTAAGATACAGTTCAAGTGTTACTTCCTCTGGGAAGCTTTGCCCCCAAATGCTTCGTGTACTGTACTTCCTGTCCCTGACCAACAGTTTAACATTTTTGAACTCGATGCCTCAAGTTAACAAGGACATTTACTCTGGTAGTGTTTTTTTTTTCCTTTTGTAAAATAACCAATAATTTTTATAATCATGGTTTTGTCAGAGCATCCAGGAAACTGGTAATTCCCTTGCCTCTATCACAGCACCATGACTTCCTGGAGGATAAAAATCATTTCCCTATTTTCAAGTACAGTAGACAGGAAGTACTTGTTGAATGAGTAGATTAATAAACACATTCATGTAATCCATGGGGTAGGATTAATTGGCAGGAGAATAATTTGATGAGGTAATCAAAAAGTAGTCTTCAAGTAAGCTGGGACAACAACTGGATTAGGACAGTCACATGAGCTCACCCTCATAAGTGCCTATCTTGGAGAGAAGGTTTGGGAATCTACTTTTCAGATGAGAATATCCTGGCCATGGGTTCCTGGACCCAGCTCCCAGGATTCCTGAACTGGGGCAGTGAGGCAGGAGGGGTGCCTGAATATGTCTTCAGAAGACCTCTCTGAGACATGGTACACACTGGCCAGGTTCCAAAAGGCCAAAAGTGTGGTCACCATTATCCTAAATGACCTCATAATCTTTAGGACAGAGGTTTGCCAGAAAATACTGTAGTGATGTATTTGCAGATGTTAATACAACAGAACCAGAATTGACTTCACTGACCCATTTATGGAGAGAACTACAAATACTGTCCTAAACTGAAACATCTCACTCTGGACCTGGGCTTCACTGTCAGGGATAATCGAGAGCCTCAACGTCAGGCAACAGCTGCTATGGCTGCCAAGGGAGATTTTAATGAGCTCTGAATGCTTAACTTTCTCAAGGGTAAGGGAATGGGAGAGAAAAATTCCTTCAGCTAGAAAAAAACTTAGAAACGAGGATGTTCCAACAATTTCATTTCACAAATGAAGAACGAGAGTCACAAGTAGATTGTCCGCAATTATAAACCCACTTTCTAATTCCTACCTAATGAGACATGTGGGTTGCTACAGTAATGGGAGGGGGCCAGGGAACGAGATGGAGGCCAGATTTTAAAGAATTGTCTACAGGATGCTAAGGAGTTCAGAGTTTCCCTGGTAGACATCTGGTCATAGGTGGCAAAATGCTAAGATTCTCCTACCTATAACTTCCTCCCCTCGACTGTGAACAGGACTGTGAATACAATGGGTTATGTCATGTAAGACTGTCTTAGAAGAAGAGTGAGGTGGATTTTTCTGTTGGCCCAGAAGCAGCAAATAACCATGCTGTCAGAGAAGGGACCTTGTGGCAAGAAACCAAGAACGGGGCACTGAGAGTGACCTCAGTCCTACAACATATAACTGAGGGTGCTGAATTCTGCCAACACCTGAATGAGCCTGGAAGACGAGCACGGCGTCAGGCGAGATCACAGGCCAGGCACACACCTGGATTTCGACCTGTGAGACCCTGAGCAGAGAACCCGCTGAGCCAAGCCACTACTCTTAACTTACACAACTGTGGGGGGACAAATGGGTATTGGTTTCCATTGCCAAGCTTGTGGCAATTTGTTACACATCATAGAAAACTAATGCAGATGGATTTTTATAAGAATAAAGGATAGCAGAACTCAAACTTTAAGACATTGTTCAGAATGTTTCCTAAATACTTGCACCAGACCCAATGAAAGGACACTGTTTCACTTTAATCAGATCAGCAGTGATATAAATAGTAAAAATTCCACTTAAAGAGAATCTATTGTATTGGGTCGTATGAAACAAATTTAAGGTTTTGGTTCTGTAAATAAAAGGAATTTAAAAAGTTGTTTTAATATTTAGGATACTTATTAGTTCTTTATCCTATTAATGTTCAGTTTCAAAACATTTAGGTAATGAATAGAATTTCATGAGACAACAAAAGGATATTCTCTAAACTGAAGAATTTGTGCTTGGACATGATCTTCACAGACCTGGCGTAGCTGTTTGTAGAGTGTTGGGGAAACTTTGTGAGAACAGAGATTTTCAACAGCCTAGAAACAAAAGGAATAAATGAATTATTCACTATGAATAACAAATTAGTTCTTTCAAAAACATATATATATATATATATGTATCTGTAATAGTAACAGAAACAGTTACGTGATTATATGTAGCTATAATCATTTACATGAAACACCCCCCCCCATACTTATGTAATCTACAAATAAACTATTATATTTAAGTTTAGGGCAATTATTGTTGGGACACTGGAAAACAGTAATAGTTTGGTAAAAATGGTACTTAACAATAATTAATATTGAACACAAATTCAACGCACACCTATGATAGCCACACGATACCTAGGCTCCCAGGTGGTATGCTTGCACCATGTTTGAATATTGCACAATACTCCATCTTTTTCCTACTGCAATAGTCTGTGGCTGCACACCAGTCAGCTCGGGACTTCAAAACAAGTTTGATCCCCACAGCCCTGTTTCTGAATGTTCCAAATCATTAGTCGGAAGTGGGGGCCACAGGAATGTGAGTTTACTCATGATTATAATGTGAAACCAGAGTACTGTGTTTCCCCGAAAATGAGACCTAGCCAGACAATCAGCTCTAATGCGACTTTTGGAGCAAAAATTAATATTAGACCTGGTCTTATTTTACTATAGTATAATGTAATGTAATATAATATAATAATAATATAATAACAGGTCTTATATTAATTTTTGCTCCAAAAGACGCATTAGAGCTGATTGTCTGGCTAGGTCTTATTTTGGGGGAAACATGATAGGAAATCACTACTCCAGACCCTCAGTGACCACCTTCCAAATGGGGGAGAACAGCAGGAAGTCTAGTTCTTTTCACTTTCACTAATACAATGATTCTGTCCATAATGAGCTGAAGGAAAAAGTTCCATATGCTCAGGTGACACAGGCCAGGTTGCATTGTTTCCTATTTATTGTTCTGCAGGTTAGATGTGCAATTTACTTAAGTTTGTTTTAAGTTAATAAAGAAACAAGTTTTTGAGGCAGAAATGCTTTTCTTAAAATATTTTTATCCACATCAAAGAAACATTTATACATTCTTACCAGTTCTAATAAAATTTCCTTTCAAATCTCATGTACAAAACCAGCATCTCATTCAATCCAAATATGAAATACTATAAACTGAAATGTAGTTTTTCTATTGACTAATTTTGAACTATTTTTTTTTTATTAAAAAAGGGAGATATAGACTAGAAACACTTTAGAATCTAAATTTAATTTGATACTGTATTCCCTAGGGAATATATAGGGGGGGAAAAAGGTGACTTAAATTTTTAAAGATATTCATTGTAGCAATACTCTTAAGTATTAATAACCCCAATTCTTAATATTAAGAGAACTGCTACATATTAATCTAAATTAAATAAACACAGTAATTACTAACATATGAAACATGCATATTTACAAGGGTCAAAAGAGAAAGTGGAATGATGACAATTAAAAAATCATACCCTTTTTCTAGTAAGTTTATTATAAATATAACAAAAAAGCACCACCTTTGTCCTACATTTTGTCTTACTACAGATTCCTATCTACATTTTGTTTTTACATCCGTCAATTCTTTTTTGAAAGCCTTGAATTCCAACACTCTGCAGTCATGTCTTCATAAGTGAGTGAAAAATCTGCCATCCTTTTCTCTCTTAAAAAACCCAGGATAATCCTCCTCTGGTTAAAGCTGGCTTATGTCACATTACCAGCAGCAAAGCAATCCTGCAGAAGCGCTTTGCAGCAAACCAGCCCAATTTTACCATGCATTTCCCTGCCTGGTTAGCCTAGGCCTAACCGGTTTTAAAAGACAGGGAGAACAACTATGTCATCTTTAATCATTGCAGTAGTTGCAATGTATACGGGCAGGGGAGGAGGGGCTTACATTTGAAGAGGTTGTGTGAGCCAGAGGACAGACTATTAGAACAAGAATGTCTTAGTTTCTAGCTGTATCATCTTGGAAAGTTATTTAAATTATCTAAGCATACATTGCTACCTGCTTGCAACTATATTCTTACCTGAACCTTACATAAATACTGTGAACTTTGGTTAAATGTTTATAATTAAAAATATTCTAAGTCTTTTTCCAAGTATATTAACTTGTCAGCACTAATGGAAGCCTTTTATAATTTTATAAAACTCATTAACACATTTTACTTACGAAATAAAAATGATAGACTTATAGGAAATACTACCTCAATATACATTAATTTCCCCCTTGTTTGGATTTAATCCTCAATAACAAGATGTAACACAAAGAAACAAACAAACCAAAAACCCAGGATAACCTCGTGACAAAGGCTTTTGCTCCAGTAGTTAATCATTAGATAATTCCACAAACATAATTATTACAAAATAAGTTTTTAATATTATACATGAAAACACATTTTCTTTGGCAAAAATCAAGATAAGCTTAGTGATACATGTCCTTCACAGAACATCTTATGAGAACCTTTTTCTGAAAGGTCTAATTCCTGAATCAGGAGTCAATGTCCTCAAAACAATCTTTTCCCAATTGTTTCACATTGCCATTGAATTTTATAACTAGCTCTTTCTAGCATATGTCCTGTTTGGCACATACTATTTAATGTGAAGCACACTGAGATTAATTTTGTTTTAAAATTGTAAATTTGGGCACCTCTTAAAACAACTGGCCAAACCCTGGGGTGACCCGGGTTTGCTGCGGGTGCCGTCATTTCTCCATATCTTTTGCTGAGTCACTGCTGGTGTCTTCATGTTACAGGCACCTAATTACCTTAGAAAACAGGGGGAGGCCCTGCTCTCTACCCACGCTGGCAGGGACCCCGGCAGGCTTTTTTATACTGTTACAGGAGAAGCACAACACAGGAGCCCCCTTCCCAAAACAAGTTTTGGAGGTATAGTCATATTTTGAGATTAAGAAATGCCTTCTCTAGGTGTAAGAAGTGCTGACTCTGACCTGTCCCATGTGTTTTCTATTAGGGTGCTGTTGCTGTTCACATCTTTAAGAGTAATTGCAGAGAAAAGAAATTGAATCCAATAATCGGAAGTGAGGAAGCAGCGGCACTTGGGTTCTACTAGTATTAGGATAAAGACGTTCTTGTATCAACCTAGCTAAGTGGGAAAACTGTGCTCGTCTGAATTTTCCCCGCATCACTGCTGCTCTCTAATCAGTAGGTCTGCCAGGTCACCACGCCTGAGTTCTTCAGATGGTTGTCCCTATTAGGCCTGACAAGTGTATTAAAGCAAAACAGACAAGCACATCAACCTCGACTGCTTGTCTACTTGTAGTGCCAAACCCTTACCCCCAAGTGCACTCATCACTGCTAAACAAAATGCTTCTCCTCCAGCACGGAATACCAAAACAGATTAAAGTGAGCTGTGGGATAAAAAGAACTATACAGCATTTATGAAATTAGGGTGGACCAATTCTGGAAGATTACCTGTTTTATGTAAAAATCTTTAGGGCTAAAGTTGAGACTAGAGAGAAAAAGGAGTGAAACATATCAGAGAGTGAGAAATCATAAAAAGGAAAAAGCAGGCAAGTACTAAGAGTTATTTATACAGAGGAAAGTGAAAAATGAAAAACAACCAATTCCTGTCACCCCCTCCCTCGCAAGCCCTTGGGAAAACCATGCTCCTGGTCCACTATTACAAACAAAGATGTATTGGCTGGGGCACAAGGCATAGGCCACACGATTCATTTCACAGTTAAAAGGCCAGCACAGGATTCTGAGAGACATGCGCAGTTCAGGACTGAACAAAATCCCTCCGCAGTAACAGTCCCTCGTTAAGCACTAAATAGTCATGAAGACAGACCCTATTAGAAGGCGGGTCTATTTACATGGTGACCTGCTCACCACACGGGGAGGTGAGGAGAGGGCTCTACCCTTCCAGGTTCCTACCTCTAAGAAATGAGTAAACAATGTAAAAACTAAATTAGGACTCAAGTCTCAGTGAGGGAATAAATATGAGAGGAAAGTTTCCTAGGACCAGAGCTTTAGGAAAACCAGTCGTCTATGAACACTGGCTGCACAACAGATTCCCAGTTCCAAATGTTATAAGTAAATCACCTAATACAAATGACTAATTTTACTGAGTGATGAAAGTTGTTGAATTACGAAATCCTTCCTACTAAGCCTGATATATTTGACTTTGAATATCCTCCTCAGTTTTTTGAATAACTTATGTAGTTGAATTCACACTCAATTAACCTGTTTCTTTCTCAAATGGGTTCATCAAATAATATGTCTGTTTGCCTACCATTTTCTGAGTTGTTTTTTCCCCCCACTTTTTCTAATTAGTTTTATCCATCCTGGTAATACATTCAATACCGAAATCTATTCCACTCTCCTTCAGTAAATTATCATCAAGTAGGAGGATTTCATAGAGATATTACTGCACGGCTTGAGATAAATAGCAGGGCTTTCCTCAGAACCTTCAGTCCTCTGTGGTAAGTTTGTTTTGTGCATCAAAACTAGTGTGAAATCAACACTTAGCCTTCCTCTGAAACCCTTCTCAAAAATTGTCATCTTCAATTTTCTAATGTCTCATTAAGCTGACAAGTATGACTAAAACATACAGACGTTAGACGCACAAAAACACTTTCTTCAGCAAATAAGTGATTACAAATCTACATTCAGGTCACTAAAAACAGACAGAAAAGATCTATGCATTCCAAATATTCTCCTCTTGCCATTAGAGGAAGAAAATGACTATGGGTCATTCTATGTTTGTTAAGACTTTTTCATCACCATACTTTGAATCTCCCTTTTTACCAAACAAGAACAAAGTAACAAACAAATAATAGGCAGGCTGCAGCAGACACACTGTAATTGTTTTCTCCTTCTAGGTAAGCCTCCTAAAGTGCCTATATGGGGTAGAGGATGCTTTGACAGGTAGATAAGAGACCTTGAGAAGGGAGATACTAGACCTCTCTCTGAGGAAACTGATCAATATCAAAATATAAGAGGTTTTCCATCAAATCATCCTGAAAACTTCCTTAAAAGAAAAAAAAAAAACACTGGTGAGAGTTGTTACTTTCACCTAAGTGTCTTTGGCAAAGTGTATACCACACGATCGCTGCAAAAACTTAAGACTATTTTGAAACATCAAGTCAAATGCATGTCTAACTACTAGATCAGAGATCAGGAGTGGTCAATAATTTCACAATGACATCACTTACTATTTGCTTCCGTAAGATCTGAGCAGCTAACTTTGTAGAAATGTACTCTGACTCCTCAGTACTTCTCTGGACTGACCAGGAGCCTGCTTATGCACATGCCCCTCCATAAGCTCATCAACGCATCCTCACACGGGCCCTTCTGAGATGTCCCCTGGAATGTGTGAGGCCATTTGGGGTAAGCATCCCAAAGCCCTCAAGGTCCCCAGACTCGCATATGGACACCCTGGACATCTGAAAACACTTCATGATAACATCTGTAGTGACCATACAAGACATAGCACTGAGGAAAAGGCACAGCAAAGTCATTCTGCTAAGAAGATGATGGGCAACTGATACTAGATAGTCCAACCTCTAGGAAAAAAAGAATAAGCCCTAGCTGTAAGATACACTATTTTATTAAAGTAAAAACCTATGAGTTTAGGCACTGGTGGGACTGCTTCTGGTAAAGATGAACTAGACTAAAGCTTTTGCCTGAATTACCACCCCCCTGCTCCAAAACGCCACACACAAAATATATGAGACAACAGTTTTCAAAGCAATGTACGTTGGGCTATGAAAGAGTGATCTCTGGGAGTCAAGAAACAAACAGGCTCCAACAGCTCCCGATTCCTGCAGCCAGTTTCCAGGCTGCAGAGCAGGCACCTGGAGCTAAGGCTGGAGTCTGCACATGAAGGCCCAGAATTGAGAGATGCAGCCATGGTGGAGCTAGAAGATACGCAAGGAGCCCTCCAGGGTCTACCTAGAACAGTCAGCAGAGTGTGTGTGGGTAAACTACCAAAGCCAGGAGGGAAAGAACCACACAGAAATTTAGACACAACAGTGTCTGCTGCTCGCACAGGGCCTAGAATAGCAACTTCCCACCAGCCAGACTGGAAAACCACAGGACACTAGCATTCAGGAAGGTTTTGCTTCAGTAGTGGGGGCAATTAGCCCTCGACAAACACTGCTCTAGTCTTGCCTAACGAATCTTAAAAGCAAGACTTCTAAGTCCAGAATAAAGTTCAAGAATATTTATAGGAATACAAAAATACCACACAAGTCAAAATACACAATGTCCAACATCTAATCAAAGATTATCAGACATGCAAAGTAGAAAAAACAACCCTTAATGGGGAGAAAATCAGTCCATCAAAACAACCCAAACTGACAGAGATGATAGAATTGGCAGGTAAGGACAATAAAACAGCTATTATAACTGTATACCATATGTTCAAAAGTTAAGTATAGATAGAGAAGATACAAAAAAAGACACGAACACCTAAAGAGAAAAATAACCAATGAGATAAAAATTACACCAGATAGTGTTAATGGCAGATTAGACATTACAGAAGATTAGTGAACATGAAGAAATGGTTAACCTGAATAGGTCTATATCTACTAAAGAAATATGTAATTTGAAACCTTTCCACAAAGAAAGCCAAGATGGCTTCACTGGGGAATTCTCTCAAACATTTAAGAATAATACCAATTCTACACAAACTCTTCTAGCAAATGAAAAGGAGGGAATATTTCCAACTCCTTTATGAAGCCAGCATTACTCTGATACCCAAACCAGATAAAGATATTACAGGAATAGAAAACAACACAAAAACCTTTGTGGTCACAGATGCAAAAATTAACATAATGTCAGTAAATTGAATCCAATATATAAAAAAGATAACACCTCATGACCAAGTAGGATTTATTCCAGGAATGCAAGATTGGTTTAATATTTGAAAAATCAATCAATTTAATAAACTGAAAGGTAACAATTATGTGATCATCTCAATATTCACAGAATTTGTCAAAATCCAACAAGTATTTGATAAAAACTCTCAGCAAATTAGAAACAGAAAGGAACTTCCTCAACCTGACAATGGCGATTTTTGAAAAACTGATAGCTAATACCATATTCCATGACAAAAGACTGAAAGCGTTCTCGCTAAGATCAGGAGCAAAACAAGGACGTCTGCTTCCTCCACTTCTATTAACTATATTGGAGGTTCTAAACAGTGCAGTGAGGCAAGACAAGGAAATACATAAAAGGCATGCAGGAAGAAGAAAAACTATGTTCACAGATGATGCTTGTCTATGTAGAAAATCTGATGGGATCTACAAAAAGCTACTAGAAATAAGGGAGGTTAACAAAATAGCAATATACAGGACCAACATATAAAAGTAATTTGTATTTCTATATGTAGCAAGAACCAGAAATTGAAATTATAAAACCCTTTATAATACATCAAAAATATGAAATGCTTAGGGATAAAATTCACAAAAGATGTACAAGACATGTATGAATACTAGAACTAAAAAACATTGCTGAAAGAAATTAAGGACGATCTAAATAAACAGAGAGCTATTCCTTGTGATCAACTGGCAGATTCTGTATTGTCAACATAGCAACTCTCCCCACACTGACCTATAAATCAACGCAATCCCAATCAAAACTCTAATAGGCTTTTTGAAGAAATTAGCAAACAGATCCTAAACTTCATATGGAAACACAAAGAATTTAGAATAGCCAAAACAACTTTGAAAAAGATAAAGTTGGAGGACAACTTGATTTCAAGACTCATTACACCCAAATGCATATGGACAATGATTTTCAACAAAGGAGCAAAGGCAGTTCAGTGGGGGAAAGGATAGTCTCTTCAACAAATGGCACCGGAGCAACTGAACACCTACAGGGAAGACATTGAACGTAGATTTCTACCTCAACCATATACAAAAAAATCTAAAAATTTGAGATTATAGACCTAAATGTAAAACCTAAAATCCTAAAATGTCTAGAAGGAAATACAAGAGAAAATCTTTATGATTTTAGAGTAGGCAAAGATTTCTCAGACAGATACTAAAGGCACAATCCATAAAAGACCAAACTCTGATATGTAGACTTCATCAAAACTTAGAACTTATGCTCTCTGAAAGACATAATGAAGAGAATCAAAAGATAAGTTGCAGGCTGGGAGAAAATACTAAAATACAAGGCAAATATCTGGTATAGGGATTGCACCTAGTACACATAATAAACTCAAACATTTGATAGTAAGAAAATAAAACAACTGCATACAAATGAGCAAAAGATTTGAACACACACTTCATTAAAGAAGGTATGTAGTCACCTCACCCCAGTCAGAATGGCTATCATCAACAAGACAAATAAGTATTGGAGAGGCTGTGGAGAAAAAGGAACCCTCATACACTGTAGGTGGGAATGCAGACTGGTGCAGCTGCTACGCAAGGCAGTGTGGAAGTGTCTAAAAAAATTAAGAATAGAATTACCATATGACCCAGCAATCCCTCTCCTGGGTATATACCCCAAAAATCTGAAAACATTTATCCGTAAAGATATATGAGCTCCAATGTTCAATGCAGCTTTATTTATGGTGGCCAAGACATGGAAACAACTAAAGTGTCCTTCGATAGATGAATGGATAAAGAAGATGTATATACACAATGGAATACTATTCTGCTATAAGAAAAGATGAAATAGTACCATTTGCAACAACATGGAAGGATCTTGAGATTATTATGCTGAGGGAAATAAATCAGACAGAAAAAGTCAAGAATCATATGATTTCACTGATATGTGGTATATAAAACTGAAAACAACAAAAAGCAAGACAAATGAAGAAACAAAAACTCATAGACACAGACAATAGTTTAGTGGTTACCAGAGGGTAAGCGGAGAGAAGGGTGGTAGATGAGGATAAAGGGGATCCAATATATGATGATAGAAAGAGAACTGACTCTGGGTGGTGAACACACAATGTGATATATAGATGATGTATTACAGAATTATACATCTGAAATCTACGTAACTTTACTAACAATTGTTATCCCAATAAACTTTAATTAAAAAAAAAGAAAGGTATGTAGAATGGCAATAGGCACATAAAAAGATGCTCTGCAACATTAGGGAAATACAAATTAAAACCACAGTGAAATTCCACTAATAGCTAAAATTAAAAAGACTGACAATACCAAATGTTGACAAGGACGTGGAACAACCTAGAATTCTCATATACTGCTGGTAATCTGCAAAATGGGACAGTCATTTTGAAAAGCAGGAAATATCTTATAAAGTTATATATACACTTTCCATATAACCATGAGAATCTACTCCTAGATAATTACCCACAAGGAATGAGAATATACGAAAGGTCGGACAATTAAGTTCACTTACACAGTGGAAAGTTTGAACTTAATTGTCCGACCTTTTCGTATGTCCACACAAAGACCTATTTGTTATTGTTCACAGCAGTTTTATTCATAATAACCAAAAACTGGAATCCCAAATAACCATTAACTGGTGAAAGGATAACCAACTGTGATACCTATGCTACTCAGTAACAAAAAAACAAATTACTGTCACATAGTATATGCATGAATCTCACAAGCACTACCCTAAGGGAAAGAAGTCAGGTATAGAAGCAGCCAGATGGCTCAGTTAGTTAGCGCCCAAGCTCTTAACAACAGAATTGCCGGTTTGATTCCCACATGGGCCAGGACAACGACTTGGAGCTGATGGGACCTGGAAAAACACACTGTTCCCCAATATTCCCCCCCAAAAAAATGTCAAGTATCAAAAAGATTGCAAAATCCATTCAAATGAGACCCCAGAAATGGCAAAATATACTGACAGAAAGCAAATCAGATTGCCAATAATTGGGAGTCAGGGGAGAAGACTAAATGGAAAGGTGCCTCAGGAAACTTTTTGGAGTGGTGGAAATATTAATAGTTTATATCTTGATTGTGGTGGTGGTCATAAAATTGTATATATATGTTAAAACTTATTGAAATACATAGTATATGTAAAATTATACCTTAATAAAGTTGAAAAAATACAATACACAAACTTAAGACAAAGAAGGCACATATATCCATCAAACTGTCAAGAGTAGTCTTCTTTGGAACATAAATGGTTTTTATTTTCTTCTTTGTACTCTTTTTGTAGTTTCCATAATTTTTACAATGTACTCACTTATGTAAACACAAAAAATTTTTAAATTCATATTTCTTAACAGGATATCATATTGCTACCCAAAATGTGAATATTAGATTAGTTAACAAATGTTATTCTTTAAAAACAAAATATCAGAAAAACCAGTCTGCTTGTAAATGGAATATCCAAATAGTAAAATGTACTTTTGACCATTTTTTATGTTAGAAATAGAACATCATTACTTTAAATTAAATACATCAAAATCTGTTTTGCATTTGAATTGCAACAAGTAATCAGAAAACACAATGAAGTGGGAAAAAACATCTCTATTAACAAGTGAAACCATAATAAGAGTTTTATATATAACATAATGGAATTATAACATTAATTTGCTGCGTATTTGGAAAATATTAAGTCATGTGGCTCTTAGAAACACATCTCTCTCCTTTAATGGAATAACTTTAGATATCTTTCTAGGAGCTTAAGCCTGAAAACATAAAACAAAAATCCCAAAACCACCAAAAAATGAGAACACTCATTGACTCCGGACATGCTGTCATAGGACTCCTGTCCTTGTTGGAGGCAAACACTTGGATTTCTAGTATTTCCTTCATTATTGACTCTGAAACAATACCGAGGACCACATAATCCACGTCTGTATCACATTTCACTAGAGTTGGATAATCATGTGATTCAGACAACTATAAAAACAACTAGGTAAGTGAGACAGACACAGGATGCTGGCCTCATCATGTCCTGAAGATGTCCTTGTCTAAGAAAATTCAGGATTTATATCTCAATGAGAATTCTAACAAGCTCTACTTTTTGCCATACATGGAGCCTTACCTGGTAGAGCTCTTCCAGGTTGTATTTGATGGAAGTACTACTTTGTATGGCTTTCACTGCCTCATGAAGTTTCTGCCAGGTGTCCTGAGTGTAGTTATCAGGCAATTTGGGTCTGTCTGTAAATACAGATAGTCAGTGAGGAATGACATGTATGCTAACAGTCATAATCTTTCAAAAAACAGTCTATGAAAATGTACGTTAAAAGACACACAGGTAAGGAACACAGAAATTAGGTTTTTTCAATACAAAGTATCGTATTTATAAATTTGTTAGGTTACAGACTGTGCAACTGTAACATCTGTTTGCCTAAATACACTTCATATTGATACTTAGGATAAAAACACACAGGAAATATACAAATCTTAGTGTCCTTTCACATAAGTTGACTTTACAAACGTATACATGGACTAGTTAAGTTCTATACAACATTTAAAGTCGAGTTAAATTGTTCAACGTTGGGAGGAAGGTGAAGAATAAGCTTATAATTGCTATCTCTACATCAAAGGTGCTTCTTATTTTGATAGCATCAGTGATACAACTGATGAAAAGTGGAGGAAGTAATAAAAATTACATCACGAAGAGCGTCAGTAGCTGCTACTTATTCTTGCTCTGCCATGCCAATCAAGATACTTGAATTATTTGGCCTATTTTATTCCAACTGGACCAACTATACAGATTAAGGAGAACGCTGCTACCAGTAAACTCAACCCGCTGCCCTCACCGCAGCTTAAGCCGACATTCGGAAAGGCCCGCGCCCTCATCGGGGGGAGCCCGGGGACCCCTAACCTACTCTGAGAGTCTAAAGCCGGGACCAATGACCGCCAACTGGGAAGGAGGCGTCCGAACAGTCGGGAGTCCAGCGGACCACAACCCCCGCAACCCCCACCGCCACTGGTGTCTTGAGGCCGCTCCGCCCAACACCTCCAGCCCTCGCGTTGCTTCTCCCCAGGCCGACCCCCAGCTCTGTCCCGGGCCGCCCCCCCAACTCCATCCTCGGCCCCCAGGCTCCTCCCTGTAACTGTCCCCTCCTCCCCGGCCCACTAGGTCTCCCGTCCCTAGGCCGCTCCCCGTACCCACCTCGGAAATTCTTGATCACTAGTTTCTTGGAGCCGCCGCTGCCCCCTGGCTTGGAGGTGACGGCGGCCGCGGCGAGGGACGCGGGCTTGGTGAGGCCGTTGGTGTGCCCGACGAGCGCCGAGAAGTTGCCCTTCCTGGGGGTCTCGTCGGCCATGGCTGCGGCCGGGAAGCAGCGGGCGCCCCGCCCCGTCCGGCCGCCTCCTCCGCCTCCTCTCCGACCCGCGCGGCCGGGCACCCGGGCCTCTCCTCTCCTTTCCCCTCAGCAACTCCAGGCTCCGTCAGCGCCGCTCAGTCCTGGCCCAAACGCCGCTTTGGCCTGGCCCAACCGCCGTCCGGTCTCCCCCCGGCCCCAGCTCCAACGCGACCGTGGGCCCGATCCGGCCCACGACCCCGAAGCTCGCGAGCGCGGCCAGTCCGCGTCAGCCGCGGTCCGTGTGAAACTTGCAACAGTCGAGGGGGCGGCGGAGCGCAAGCCCCGTCAGCTCCGGGGGCCCGGCGTGTCCCGGAGCACTGTAGGGGCGCGGACGAGGCGTCCTCGCCGAGGGGAGGCGGGGGAATCCCAACACAGAGACCCCAGCCTTCCTCAGCCCGGGCGCGTTGCCATGCCGGGTCGGGGATCACGCTCCCGCAAAGACTCCCTGCGGAACCGAAGTTCGGGGAAAGTGGGGTTGGAGGCGCGGGGCGGAGAACGGACCGCGGGCCGGAAGTGACGGGCCGGCCCGGAGCTCAAGCTCCGCCCGGTCCTGGGGGTGGGTACCGCCATGGCGCACATCACTATAAACCAGTATCTGCAGCAGGTAACGTTCGTTGGGTCCAATCGCGCTCGGTCTGCGGAGTCTTCTCCTTCCCTTGGCCTGCTGGACTTTGGGGTCCAGGTGGGCGGCCGGCGCGTGCGTGGCCGGGGTCGAGGTATGCGCTGCCGGCCCGGCTGAGCCTGAGACCTTGTTAGCCAGGCGGGACGACTGAGGCAGACACACCACTGTTTCTTAGGGACCCCGAGAGTGCACCGGTGGTCGCTGCCCTCATTTAGGGACGTGAATATATGTGTGTGTGGGGGGGAGGGGGACTTAGTCCTAGCGGATGCTGAAGGGCCCGTTAACCACTCGAAGAAGTAGGGGGTTCAGCCCCTGTGTAGTCACTAAAGGCCTGACTTCGAGTTTTGTTTCGGACAGACACTGGTGGAAGTAGGAGATGGAGATAGCAAGTCATGCTGGCTGCGAGCCTCTACTCATAGTACCACAGTAGACCTATCCTTAAATAAAAGGTCTTAGGATAGGTCTACTGTGGCCTTGTCTTTGCAGAGTTAACATTAAGTTGAGCAAGGACATAGACATTGGAGAACCAATATGACTATAGAATCTCTCCAGAATGTTTTTGTTAACCTTTTACAGTTTTCTTGCCCACTCCTCGTTCCATTTCTTTTTTCCCCTTTTTTCATTCAGGGTGCTTGACTGGTGTCTTACTCATGTGGACGCTGAATGTAATTTGTCGTCTAGATAAGTGGAGGCATATAGAAGGGTGTGAAGCTCGCCCGTAGGCTGGGTGGTAAAGCTGAGTGATTTGCCAGTGTTCAGACCTACTCATTCTAGTGAGGAGTAAAGGTAGTATTCATGCTGGTCTGTCTGACTCTGTTTCACCAAACTACCTCTTGGTCTTGTTCTCTGCATTCTCAGAGGACCACAATGAGAATCTCCTTCAATTGTCTGTCTTATTTGATGAAACCATTTGGGGTGATGATGAGAAGAAGAATGATAGTGCTTGTTGAATAGTTACTAAGAATCAGTTCTTTAAGATAGTTGGTCGCCATCCCTGTTCCCCTCCCCCCACACACACACACACACATGATGGGAAATTTAGCATCCTTTATCAGCTTCCTTGAGGCAGGGGCACTGATGGGACCAATATTTTATGATTACTCAGAATGCATCAACAAGTAACCCTGCACAAATTTATTTCATATTGTAAAGTACGCTGGATTGCTGGCTCAAAATGTAAGTGCTTACATAGTTTTGTTGAATAGTCAAGTGGCAAAATCTTCATTAGATAGGGTAGTGTAGACTTTCCCAGTTGATGCCCTGAGTGGTACAACAGATGAGGAATTGGGTCCTTTTGGTGTCCTGGTGATTTATGCCCCATTTCTTCTGGCTGCAGGTGCCTGGGCATAGGATTACTGCGTCGGGGAGTAGGTGTATGCGCTCATTAGTAGGTACACCAGTGTCTCAGAGTGGCTGCCACTTCACCCCTTCCCTAGCAATGCATGAGAGTTTCAGTCACTTTATATTCTTGGAGCGCTTAGTATGGTCAACCTTTTTAATTTTAACTCTTCTGGTAGATGTGTAGAGATATCGTGTTGCATTTCACTTGTGGGTGAGATGTGAGCTCCTTCTCATTTGTGTACCCTTTGGATATTTTCTTTACGATGTCCCTGGTCAGAGTCTTGCGTGGGTATAAAGTTTATATATGTAATTTTATTGTAGATAAATTACACTGTATATGCAGCTTTCTGCTTGGCTTTCTCCTCACATTGTTAGGATTTTTATGTCATCTTTGATACACGTAATTTAAAAATAACATTTGGTTTTCTAATACAAGTGTCTACTATAATACAGTCTTCCAGTATAGAAATATATAAGATAAAAGCCTTCTCAGCCCTCACCCCAAGGGGTCAGCTGGTGTGGTGTGGGGCCCCGCACTTCTTTCTGTGCTTGCGTGTCAGACATAGTTTGTCTTTTTCTCCCAGATCAAGTTATGCAGTTTTCCTGTGACTTTTTTTTTAAACAGAACTTTATTGGGGAACAGTGTGTACTTCCAGGACTTTTTCCAAGTCAAGTTGTTGTCCTTTCAATCTTAGTTGTAGAGGGCGCAGCTCAGCTCCAGGTCCAGTTGCCGTTGCCAGTTGCAGGGGGCACAGCCCACCATCCCTTGTGGGAGTCGAGGAATCGAACTGGCAACCTTGTAGTTGAGAGCCCACTGGCCCATGTGGGAATCAAACTGGCAGCCTTCAGCATTAGGAGCACGGAGCTCTAACCGCCTGAGCCACCGCCTCCTGTGACTCTTTTTTTTCTTTTTTCTGTTTTCTTTTTTTTGCTTAACGGTAAGCATATTGCGGACACTTTCCTGTTATTACGTGTAGATCTATTTCATTCTTTTTCACAGCACACTGTGACACCATTTATTTAGCCATTGCCATCCAATTTTTCTTTTATATTTAGGTTGAATAGAACCGCCTTTTGAATGTTGGAAATAAATGGTTTATAAGCGCTTTTTTTTTTTTTTTTTTTTTAAGATTTTGATTGGGGAAGGGGAACAGGACTTTATTGGGGAACAGTGTGTCCTTCCAGGACTTTTTCCAAGTCAAGTTGTTGTCCTTTCAATCTTAGTTGTGGAGGGCGCAGCTCAGTTCCAGGTCCAGTTGCCATTGTTAGTTGCAGGGGGCACAGCCCACCATCCCTTAACGGGGTTCGAGGAGTCCAACCAGCAGCCTTGTGGTTGAGAGCCCACTGGCCCATGTGGGAATCGAACCGGCAGCCTTCAGCGTTAGGAACACGGAGCTCCAACTGCCTGAGCCACCGGGCCAGCCCCTATAAGCGCTTTCTTTTCCCTTAAGCTGTGTAAGTGAATTTTCAAATGTTTGCTTGTGTGACCGAGTAAAACTAGAATAAATCACCTTCATTAATAACCAAATAATAAACTGGCTTATTCTGCCCTCTCATTGTTTTTCACAGTAAGTCACCTGTTTATTTGCCTCCAGAAGATCGCATTTTGAAATGTAGTTATTGTTTGCTGGCTAAAGACAATATTGACTATTATATTTTGATTATGCTGACCCTTTCAAAGTAGGGAAAATGAATTTTGGTGGTATACAATGTGTTGTTTAGGTTCTATTAGAATAGAGTGTTTTATTTTCTACTTACCTTTTCTTTTCTCCAATGCTGCAGGTCTATGAAGCAATTGACACCAGAGACGGGGCATCCTGTGCGGAGCTGGTATCTTTCAAGCATCCTCATGTTGCCAACCCACGGCTTCAGGTATGTGAAAAGCGTACACACACAAAGGGGTACAGGCTATCTGGCTTCCTAAGAGAAGTTTAGAGTTTGAGCTTCTACATTGCTGATTATATTTCGCAGTGTATAGGCTATACCTCAAACTGTGTAAACCAGTTTCTGGAGTAGAAGCAGGCATCTATCTATCTATCTATCTATCTATCTATCTATCTATCTATCTATCTATCTATTTTTAAATTTAAAGTCCCCTAGGTTGTTCTAATATACAGAACATATTGAAAACCATTGCTCCAAATAGAAATTAGTGCCAGACACTTGAGGAGACTCAGGTTCAGCTTGCTAGCCAGACACTCCATAGTTGGTGCTATGTGTTTTGTATTGATTGCATCAGGGGCCTGCACGTCTGTTTGCCCATTTGTACTCTAAGACTGAGTTCTTCAGTACAAAATTCCCTGTGAACCTTCCATCTGATGGTTCCACTCACTGGTGGCCATTGCCTGAATCAGTTATTTCATTAGGGACTATAGAATGATGGTTTTTCTGATGTTGTTATTTTTCCTCTCCCACATTTATATGTGTATTATATCAGTATCAGAGTGGACTCATTGATTCCCCTTTTTTTTTTAAGTTCAGTGTGCTAAATATAATCCATTATGATGCTCATATTATCTAAAATTTGGCCATTGAGAAGAAAGGAAGAATTAGAAATAAATGTCAGCTAGTCTAGCCCAGGGCACAGAAAGGGTGGTTCTATCACCAGGCACCTGAGGAGTGATTCCTAACATGGCATCTTTAATTCATTAGGCCTTATTTATATAAGGTATTGTATGCCTTATTTATTAAGCACATAGTAGCTACTTACTAAATATTTCTTAACTAACTGGCTGTTAAACATTAAGATATATATGAAAGTGCCTAGACTATTTCCTAGCCTGTGGTAGATAAAACATTGTATTCATCTAGTGCCCTATACCTAGTTCATGCTTGATGAATAGTTGAAGTAATGAACCTTTTGTTTAGACGTGCTAAAGTGTAAAGTGTTACTGTTAACTGTAAAGTGTAACTCCTTTTGAAACACAGGTTTGTTTAAATATCTTTCTACACATTGCATTCTTTCCATGCCTGTTAATTTTATTTTTGCCATTTTCCTTCATATTTAATTTAGTTGGCCTCTCCAGAAGAGAAGTGTCAACAAGTTTTGGAACCCCCTTATGATGAAATGTTTGCAGCTCATTTAAGGTGAGGAAGTAAAACAAGCAAATTTTGAAATTGCTGAATTGACTAAGGATTTTATTTAACATCATCTAATGCTTGAAGCAGTGAATGATTTACTTTGAAAAAGTAGAAAAGTGTGTTTATAATTTTACTTTGGTAAAGCCTGTGAAAAGCGTGATATTTAAAAAACTTTAAAATGTTAATAAACATGTTTTTCATTTCAAGGATCACACTTGTTTTTAAAAGTTAAAATTGTATTGTGATCGTGTATCTTCATATGTCTATTGTGTGATACCATTAAAAAAAAAATCTCTTGATAACCATCATATTGGCTATATAGTGGCCTTTCGTTTAGTAGGGTGTAGAGCCCACCATTGACTTGGATTTTTCAAGGAAACATGCCCACCTCATTGCCTTACTGGGAAAGAAACTAGAGCTGAGCAAAGCAAATGAAATACCGCTTTTTATTTATATTTCATTTCTACTATATTTATCTCTAAACCATCAATTCAGGCAAAGCTTTATATCCTTAAAGTGTGTGGTGTTTGAGTGCCTTCTTGCCTGTAATACCTCTAGTGTTTCAGAGAGGCTGGCATGCAGGGGGCAAGGTGGGGTAGCCCTGTAACATCTTTGGAAAAGTTGGAGTGCCAATGTGTTCTTTGTAGCGTGAAGCTGTTATTTTCTAGCTCTGTGCAGTGTGCCATGGGATTCCAGATTTGGTGATGAGCTAATACTGTCTCTACCCAGCTCGGCAAGTTAGAGGGTCATCATCCATAGATACAATAAAAGTGCCATACTGTATTATCAGTGCATATTACTAATAAAACCTGCTGGCAGCTAGGTTTCTCCTTCTGGGACTTAAAAGAGTAGTCTCAAAACTTAATGTGGAATTTCATCTTACTCCAACACATTTTACTTCAAATAGTTATTTGTGTGTTTCTTATCTTCCTTCAACTTTTGTAGCCTGCAAAGCAGGAGGTCCAGCTTTCATTCTAGGATCAGCTGAGAACTAAGGTGTTTGTGATGGAAGTAAGATGTATGGTCTACCTAGTTCACTTCTAGGTTTTCATCTAGGTTCACTCTAAATGAACATTCTGCTGCCTCTGTCCTCAGTCTCCAACATTTCTTTTTCAGGTGCACTTATGCAGTGGGAAACCATGACTTCATAGAGGCATACAAATGCCAGACTGTCATCGTCCAATATCTTTTGTCATTTGTGTTAACTGTTCAATTTATTTTTATTTATTTATTTTTATTTTATTATTTTTTAATTTAATTGGGGAACATTGGGGACCAGTGTGTTTTTCCAGGACCCATCAGCCCCAAGTCAAGTCGTCCTTCAATCCAGTGGTGGAGGACGCAGCTCAGCTCCAAGTCCAGTCGCCGTTTTCAACCTAGTTGTGGGGGGCACAGCCCACCATCCCATGCGGGAATCGAAATGGCAACCTTGTTGTTAAGAGCTCGCACTCTAACCAACTGAGCCATCCAGCCGCCCCACCAGCAGCTCAGCGGCAGATTGTCTTCAATCTAGTTGTGGAGGGCACAGCTCACTGGCCCATGTGGGAATCGAACAGGCAACCATGTTGTTAAGAGCTCGCGCTCTAACCAGCTGAGCCATCCGACCGCCCAAACTGTTCAATTTATAACAAATACGATGCATTATTTGGGGTTTAAGATCTTGAAACATTGGGCCAATTTTATTCATCCTTTTAATTAGAAAAGAACTAAAAATTTTTGGAAGAGAAACTCATTTAGCTATTTTACTTGATCCATACTTAAATTTAGCATGGATCTTAAGACTGCCATCCAGTTACATAAGGGAGAACATTGGTTATGATTAAGGATTTTATTTAGTTCTCTTGTGAAGAATAATAATGTATTGCCCTTAAGTCATTAAGTATTGTTACAAGGACTGGGTAAGTCCCCTTGGCGGAATATCAGAACTCCAAAATCCAAGCATAGATGGACGAGAGTGGACTCAACACATTGTCATTTAATTGCTGTCACTGAAGACTTGAAGCCATTTTCTGATTTAAATCATTTAAGTATTACCTCCC
Source organism: Rhinolophus sinicus (assembly GCF_057876585.1). NCBI lineage: Eukaryota > Metazoa > Chordata > Mammalia > Chiroptera > Rhinolophidae > Rhinolophus > Rhinolophus sinicus. The sequence goes on from NC_142516.1 coordinate 137,647,623, forward strand.
AGCTAAGGCCCTAGTCAGTGAATGTCCTTGTATTTATATGTATCTCTAGACTTGAATTGGCTTATTTTTTTACCATTTTGTTTATACGCAGAAGGGAGTTGGTTCCAAACAGTCTCCTTTGAATTCAAGAATCTATAATTGATGAATCAAACTTTATACTACATATTCTTCAGCCCACTACTTATAACTTGTGATCATCTGGACTCAGAGAAACCAAATAAAATGTTTGAGATTGCCCATGTAAAAAATCTCATAACCAGTCTTTTTCTTAACTTTGGAGCAAGTATGTATGAAATAAATATATTTAGTATACTTATACCTTACTTATGATACTCAGATATTTATAAATGGGCTTTTATGCTTTTTTCCTCAAGAACTTACTGCTGTGGGTTCACATAATTTTCTAAATAGTGAGCTATACTCCTTAAAGTTTAGAATTCTTCTATTTATTATCATTAGTAGTATTATTTGAATTGTATATGCCATATCTTCCTTAATATAATACATCATTCCTGCGGGCATTTCAGGCCCACAAAGAAGAAAACTGGTAAGTATGAACAAAAACAGCTAGAAATTAGCAGAGTTTTTTTTTTAGCAGATACGTTTAAAAAATTTATTCTAAATGAATATATATTATGTTTTCTATGTGGACATTTAAAATCGTGTATTAATATAAACATGGATAATGGAGTTTTAATAGTCAATGTAAACTTAAATGGCAGATCAGCCAGATTATTTGCAGTGTGTTTATATAAATGGGAAATATTTTTATTTCAACTCTTTCATGCCCCCAAATATTCACTGAATACTATTTTTGCCCTTTAATTGTGAATTTTGAACTTACTTTTGGTTTTAAACTCAGACAAAAGAGGTAGATCAACTACAGTTCATTTCGGGTAATATGATACATAATTGGGCTATTTTAAATTGCTCACCAAACTAATTCTTAATTTTATGATTTTTGATTTATTAAGAAACTAGGTGAATACTGAAATTTTGTTTATACTAAAATACCTAGAGGCTTGCAAATACCTTTTACTGGAAAAAACAACCAAAAAAGACAACAACACCCCCTTTTTAAGTAAAGGCTTATCCATGAAAGGAAGACCAATACTGCCAACTAGATTTCTAAAAAATTGTTCTATAACATTTGTCTGTTGCATACTCTGGTTGCTGTTAGGAACCTCCTAAACCACACCTTGTTTTAATGGAGCTGTTTGGATAACAGTGGGGGCTTGTGGGACAGGAGGATGTCCTGAGATCAGTGTGAGGAGATCCCGCCTCAGCCTGGGGACACCTGGATGCCTCAGGCTCTGGGCTTCTGAGGAGGGTCTGGGGCAGTGGGTGTGGAGCTTCAGTGTCTGGCCTCTGTGTGGGTCAGAGCCCAGGGACTGCAGCCTCTGCTGATGAAAGGTGAGGAAGATAACAGTAGCCTGTTGGATTTTTGCGGGGGTACTGACTCCCATTCCAAGTCATAGCCCTTGGGGACGGTCTCATTCCGCTTCTGGTAAGAGACTCTCTGACCTCATAGCCTCTTCAAACATGCTTGCTTTTTTGCCCCTGTAGGGCTTTGCCTGTTATGTATGCAGTAGCACTTGATCTTCGAATATTTGCCAATAATGTAAGTTCAATTTTTATCATGATTGTTTTAAAACCCAGACTTGGTATCTGTTGTTTATTTTCATGTCATTCTTTCCAAAAGTTTTGAGGAATGGGTAGGGGTTGGGATATAGCTGGTACAGAGAGCACAGAACAGGGGATATCTTAACTAATTGTTCTTTTTGGGTTGATGTGAACAGATTTACATAAATATCGATTTTCATACTGTCACTGTAGAAGGAGTTGTCTCTGTATATGATTAACCATTAATGGCATGTGATTTTTTTTTAAAGGGGGTGAAGCAATAATAGATGAGCGATTCTGCATTCTCTTCTACTTTTCAGATGTAGTCTGTCCCCTATCTTAAGGAATTCTACCTTAATGTAAATTGAGATAATAGCTAAGGATTTCTCTGGTATGAGGATGTAAAGATCCTTAGGGGTCAGTATAAGCCAGTTTTGGAGCAGCATTTCTCAAGGTTTTGGTCCTAAGGGCCCTTTACAGTTTTAAAAATTATTGATGATTTCTCATCCTGGATAAGATGGAGTGGGCACATTTTTCCCATTCCTCCTGCTGGGAATTTTAAAGCCAACATGGCTCTGAGAGGTGGAGAGAAGAAAGGGACTTGCAAAAAAGCTAGCAGTGAGTTTCCTGCATTTCCTTTCTGCCTCCTGTCTGTCCTAGCATGGGTCCCAGAAACCCAGAAACACCAATAGGCAGAGATGAAGAAGTCCCAAGAAGAGCAGGAATGGGGAAAGCAGCCCATCAGGACAGAGCTGTTCAGCAATCCCTACCGTGTTCTACACACAGTCTGCAGGTCCCCACCCACCTGTCAGCAAGGCCCATGGGGAGCCAGCCCCCCTACCCCACCCAATGCCAAAGAGATAGAGCCTCTGTTTCTCCACTAGCATGGCATCAGCGGAGGCCTGCTGAAACAAGAGAAATAAGTTCCATAGTCTCATAAGGTAGTAATACCCGAATATCCAGGATATAATTGAGAATCACTTATCATACCAAGAATCAGGAAAATCTTAGCCTTTGAGGTTTTGAATGAAGAGAGAGACTCAGTAACACCAACACTGAGATGACACAATGTTGGAATTCCGTGGTAAGGATTTTACATCAGCCATCATAAAAAGCCTAAAGGAGCAATTACAAACCTGCTTGAAACAAATGAAAAGGTAGACAGTCTCAGCAAAGAAGTAGAATATTCTGGGGGTGCCAAAAAAATGTATACATTTTAAGAGATGTTATCTATATATTACTTTTTGAAGTTGAATTGAATTATGGTAGCAATATGTAGTATGATGTTCGCTCAAAAGATGGTGTTAATCAAAGGAATACTAGCACCATTCATTATATTACAATTTTAATACAGTTTTTTCCTTTCTTAAAATGTGTATACATTTTTTTGGCACCCTCTATATATAAAGAAGAACCAAATGGAAATTTTGGAACTGAAAAATATTATCACTTAAATAAAAATTATTGAAGACCCTCAGAAGCTTTTGTTTGTATGTATTTTATCTATTTATATTTACTGTATTAGAAATTTTAATTGGGAAAAATTTTAATATTCATTTAAAATGATAAACCTTTTACATGGTAACATAATTGTCTTTTAAATAAAAAATATACTTCCAGAATGAACAAAATGTACTAAGAAGAAGGTGGCATTCTTTTATAGTTTAAACTCTTTAATGTCTGGCTTAACAGAAGCTACCCAGATTCTCATATCTGCTTCTGCATCCACTCTGTGGCAATATGTTGTTTTGGTTGAATATATAAAGACAGTCTGGACTCACACAAATGCAGATGGAAAAGGGAGGAGTAATTTAGTAGTCTTTTCAAATAATTGTATTTTAGTAACCTTTTCAGATAATTCTGGATACTCTTCTTTGAGCTATACCTAAACTCGAAAAGGTACCGTGTTTCCTGAAAATAAGACCTAGCCAGACCATCAACTCTAATGCGTCTTTTGGAGCAAAAATATAAGACCCGGTCTTATTTTAATATAAGACTGGGTCTAATACAATACAATACAGTACAATACAGGGTCTAATATAATACAATATAATAATACCAGGATAATATAATACAATATAACACACTATAATATAATACTGGGTCTTATATTAATTTTTGCTCCAAAAGTCGCATTAGAGCTGATGGTCTGGCTAGATCTTATTTTCAGGGAAACATGGTAGTTACAGTGTGGTTCTCTGAAGCATAGCAGTGACCTTTTTCCACTGTTACATCAGAATCAGCTGGTTTCTTGCACTTTGAATGGCTCTCTTACACTTGCATAATTTTGTAACATTCGTTAAACATTTGGAAAATTTTAATTCACTGAGTATGCAGATGTTCCAAATGTTTATATATTTCATTATGTAAGAAACCCCGAATCAGAAAAGCTCTCCGTTTATTCATTTACAGTGACCTCATCAGAAAAGCTTTGGAAGTAGTGGAAAGCTGCCACGTTTACGGTGGTCAATACAAGTTTTCCAAAATTCTTATTTTTTCTTGAAAGCACAAATATTGTCATTGGCAACAAGTACTGTCAGTAGTTTGCCTGGAAGAGACATACTTCTTTCATTCGCTTTGGAGCATATGGCCCTCTGTCTACCCATGCCTGGATTGTTTTGCTTGTCGATCAGCCATTTGTTCCTTGGTCCAGCTGGCAGCTCCAGCAGCTGCCAAATACTTTTCCTTAAAACAACCATCATACTTCGTTTCGGTATGCAGTAGACGTGCTTTGTATATATTTCCCATTTCGTCAAAGAATATTAAAAATTTATGTACTTGAGGACCAAGACTTAATAAAGTTACTATTTACTGTATCATTAAGGACATTTTAAAGTGAAATTAGTTTTACTGGTTGGTTGATTGATGGATTGTAGGTACTTGGTGTTAAGACTGGTGACTACTAGTTTATGCTGGTGCCTCTGGGAAGGCACCAGTGGTTTCACCTACCATTGTTTTTGCACCATCAGTCCAAATGTCAATACAATAAAAAGACATAGTGGCTTAGTGTGATCATGAGAATAGTTTGTCCATGTGGATCTCAGGAGCTCATGGGCCGTACTCGGCGAACCTGTGGTAGGGAGAATATGAGTGGGAGAAAACTGGTTTTCTTTAACCAAGACTATCCTAAAAATAAGGGAAGAATCAAACTTGGTAACAATTTTGCTGTCTATCGAAAGTGTGTTTCAAGGGTTTTGACTAGCCATGCATAGGAGAGAGGAAAGTCATTGAGGTAAGAAGAGGCTGCTTAGCAATACAGGGCCACATGTGAAGCAGGCTTAAAAAATTGGGAACTGACTTAGTAGCTTGCATTGTTTGAAGACATATTTGATTTGTGGAAGAGTTGGAATAAGCTATAGATTTCTCAGCTTTTAAAAATATCAGTATAAGGGTGGCCAGTTAACTCAGTTGGTTAGAGCATGGTGCTAATAACACCAAGGTTGCTGGTTCAATCCCCGCGTGGGCCACTGTGAGCTGCGCCCTCCTTACAAAAATAAAATTTAGTTTAAAAAACAAAAAAATAACGTACTATAGACTAGATGATTTCGCCAAAACCTTTTGGGACTTTGACTCTTAGTTGTAGACATATTTGCTTCTAGCTGCACTGTGATTTTCTTTTTAATTAAGGATTCTAGCAGAAATGAAAAGTAAATGTTTTTATATTCTATTAGGCAGATCAGCAGTTGGTAAAGAAAGGAAAAAGCAAAGTCGGGGACATGTTGGAAAAAGCAGCTGAATTGTTGATGAGCTGTTTCCGCGTCTGTGCCAGTGACACGTAAGGTTTTGGAGACTGAGATATTACCAGTCTCCTATCCCAGCACATTGCCCCTTCCTAGCCTTTGTTGTTGACTTTTGTTTTACTTCTACATATGTTGTAAACCCACAGTCTTTTTTTTTTTTTTGCTTTAAATGGTCCATTTTTCTATAAGGAAATAAGAGAAAAATATAGTCTTTTACATTTACCCACCTATTTACCATTTCTGGAGTTCTTTAATACCTTCTGTAGATCTAAGTTTTCATCTGGTACCATTTCCCTTTACTCTGAGAACTTGCTTTAGCATTTTGCTTTTACTACAGGTCTGCTGACAATGAAATCTCTAAGCTTTCATTTTTCTGAAACTCTTTGTCTTAATTTTTAAAGAATCTTTTTGCTAGATGAAGAATTCCATATTGACCTTTATTTTCTTTTACCAATGTCATTCCATTATCTGTCTTAGGTCTCTGATGAGAAATCAATTGTCATTCTTATCATTGTTTCCTGGTATATAATGCCTCTTTCCTCTATTTTTTCTCTTCATTTTTGGCTTTCAATAATTTGACCCTGATATAACCACACGTTTTTGTATTTCTCATATTTAGGATGCTTTGGGCTTCTTGGATCTCTAAGCTGATGTTTTTTATTAGATTATTTATTTATTTAATTAATCTTTCACATTCAACTACTTTTTGGTCCCATTTTTTCTCTTATCTTTCTGCTAGTCGAATTACATGTATGTTAGACTGCAGGATATTATTCCACAGGGCACCAATGGGCTGTTTATTTCTTAATCTTTTTTTTCCTCTTTCTTTCATTTTTGGATAATTTATGTTGACCTGGTTTCAAGTTGATTAGTATCAGTCACTATTTATTTTTTAATTCTATACTTTCCATTTGATTTTACTTTAGAGTTTCCATTTTTCTCCTGAAACTCCCATCTCTTCACCCATTATAAAATCATGGCTATTGGGGAATTTTAGGAAATTGTAAAGCAAAGAAATAAAAAGTAAAGCTTTTCATATATAAATAAACAAATAATCTCTTGTTCCCAGAAAGTATTCGAGCTTCTCATTTCTCACCACTGGCCCCACCAACTCCATCTTAAGACATTCCAACCAAAAATGGACTTAATTCCTCAGGGTACCGGGATACTTCCCCACTGAAGCTTTCCAAAAATGTTGTTTCCTTTGCCTGGCATGGCCCCCCAGCTCTTCATCTGGCTGTCTCCACTCGTTTCATAGCTTTCAGCTTCTCTAACACTTCTCATCACCGAGCCTCAGAGTAGATACAGTTCTCCTTTTGTAAACTTTCATAGCAGGCTGCACTTTGTATTCATTGTACTTATTTATCAAGAGTAGTTATTTGGATGATGTTTGTTCGGTTGCAAAGTCCATGAGGGTACATATGTTGCTTTCACATAGTGTCTCTCACTCTGTGGTATTATTCAGTAAATATTCATGACATGGAGACTTGTAATTGTCTTTGTGTAGTCCTGCCCAGCAATGATCATGACCTTGGATTTGGCAGTGGTTTCTTTTTTAAGCTGTGACACCATTAGCACAAGCAACTGGAGAAAAAAATAGATAAATTGACTTCATCAAAATTAAAAACTATGTGCTTCAAAGGACACTATCAAAGAGTGAAAAACAACCATAGAATGGGAAAAAAAATATTTGCAAATAATATAACCGGTAAATGTCCAGTATCCAGAATATATAAAAACTGTTATAACTCAACCATAAAAAGACAAATTATCCAATTAAAAAATGGGCAAAGGATTTGAATAGACATTTCTGCAAAGAAGATAAACAAATGGCCAATAAGTCCATAAAAAGATGTTTACCATCGTTAGTCACTAAGGGAATGCAAATCAAAATCACCATGAGCTGCCACTTTACACCCAACAGGATGGCAAGAATCAAAAAGACAGACGAGGCAAGTGTTGACAATGATGTGGAGAATTTAGAACCCTCATACATTGCTGGTGGAATGTAAAATGGTGCAGTCACTTTGCAAAGCAGTATGACAGTTCCTCAAATAGTTAAACACAGAGTGACAATATGACCCAGCACTTCCACTCCTAGGACTAGACCCCGGAAACAAAAGCAAATTTCAGGTGACAGTCCTTTCCCTTAGGCTTTGCTTTGTCACATGTCTCCAGAAGAGGTCATTGTCCCTGGTGCCAGAGTGGTGAAGACAGTACCCTAAGAGAATTTTATGTAAGTTACAAAGTACACGGATGTCTTTTTTTTTTTTAATCATACCTTTTAGAGGTTGGTAGAACAGTATTATTTATCTCCATTTTACTGGGAGGAAAATGAACCCTAGAGAGAGAGAAGATATTCTTGTTTGAGGTCATACTACTAGTTAGTGAAAAGAATCATATTAAGAAGCTGGCAGTTATCATAAAATAGACTTTGATATTTTAATACTAAATTGTGTTACCTTATTTTAAGTCTTTCTGTATGGGCACATCTGGATCTTAAGGAGCAATTTGTTTTTCCCCGGCTTGTAAACACCCTGCTTGTTTCTATATTGGGCACTTTTATTTCATTGCACTTTGACTTCATGCTGCAGGATTTAGTGTTTCCAGGCAACCTGCCATTGGCCCTCTTTCTTTCTAGCACCACTGTCTGTGAGAGTCTGCAAGCTCTGCCAAGAAGAACCATCGCAGAATGCAAACACATGGCACACTCAATTCTGAATTGTTTTTCAACTTTGTATCATAAAAATTTTCAAACATTCAACAGTTTAAAGAATTTTACAGTGAATACCTATAGACCTACTACTTCTATCATTAATATTTTACTATACTTCATCATCTGTTCATGTGCTTTCCCTCTATCCATCAGTTTAGCTTTTTGATGCATTTCAAAGTTATTGCATACATCAGTACAGTTTCCCCTAAATAATGCAGTACGCATGAGTAAACTTTTCCCTAAATACTTCAGTTTATCTTTTGTATTTTGAGGTAAAATATACAGTGAACCACACAAATCTTAACTGTGTATTTGCTGAGTTTTGATAAGTACGTAACACCTGTATAACCCAAACCCCTATTGAGCTATAGGATATTAACATCGCCCCAGAAATTTCCCTCATCCCCCACCTCAGGCAGTCCCTCACCACGGTTCTGAGTTTTCCCCACTGTAGATTGGTTCTACCTGTTTGGTAACTTCATATAAATGGACCCACCCAGTATGTGTTCTGTGTCCCACTCTTTTTGAGATTCATCCATGTTGTTGTCTATTTTAGTAGTTCATTTTGTTGTAATGATAAAGGAAAATACTTTATCCATTTTTCAAAAATACTTTATAACAATTTTTACATAATATTGCTGCAAACAAAGCAGTTTTCAGCTGCTGCAGCTGGGGGAGAATATTGCCCAAATATTTAAATGGAGGGTTAGAATTCCTGATTTGGATTTTTCAATTTTACCCATTACGTAATACATTTTTTGTTTCATTAATGTTATTTTATTTCATAGATAGGCCTTACTTAAGCTGTGAGATTTTTATCTCAAGATATTAATTTGGGTGGGCAGTTTATTTTGTGATTTATAAATAAAATTTTTATTTCCTATGTAACTATAAAAAATTATTTTCCCATAGTCGCGCAGGTATAGAGGACTCTAAGAAGTGGGGGATGCTGTTTCTGGTGAACCAGTTATTCAAGATTTACTTTAAGGTAGGCTTCTGTTTGAATATTTTATAATTTATCTTTATAAACTTTATTTCTCCTAACCTTCCCAGGTACCATTTCTATTAATTGTCAGCTAGCCTCCCTAGCATTGCTTGGGAAGTGATCATTACCTAACCATATTTATAATCCTAAGCACTAACATTTGCTGAGCGCCTGCTAAGTGCCAGGCACTGTTGTAAATGCTTCTTGTGTGTTGTCTTATTTAAACCTCAACACTATGAGGTAAGTGCTGTGGGCTCCAGGGGAAACTAAGGCACCCACATACCAAGCAGCGTGCCCAGTGTGGTGCAACTGGGCTTTAAGTGAGGGGTTTCATTCCAGAGCCTTCTACTGCTATTGTAATAATTAACTGTGGAACAGATGTGAGTGCGTATGGGTAAAGAAGTCCTTCTTTGCCACATGAAATCAGCCAGGTGAAGAGCAGCTCTGTTACACACTAGCGGCTGGGACCTGGCCCCTCTTGGTGGGCCTTCCATTCGTGGGGCACATCTGCCCTGGAAGCAACTCTTCTCTGAAGCACTTCTTACGGCCTTCTAAAGTGGATGTAATCTATGCCGTGCAGCTTGAGTTTTCGTTTTCCGTATTAAATAATCAATTTTGATAATATATTGGGTTTTGTAATTCCTTGTTTAAGGGAGCATATGCTTAGTAGAGTAGCAGTTTGTCCTCCTTTTTTGTTTTTGTTTTTTATAAGTGGATTGTTATTTGTTATAGATCAACAAACTCCATTTGTGTAAACCCCTAATCAGAGCCATTGACAGCTCAAACCTGAAAGATGATTACAGCACTGCACAGAGGGTGACATACAGGTACTATGTTGGACGGAAGGCCATGTTCGATAGTGACTTTAAGCAAGGTATGTTGTTAATCTTGTCCCCAGTGTTTTCAATAGATTGCTTTCTGAACAACTTCTGTGATACAGTTTCAGAGGACACAATTATTGCATTTTATTACTTAAAGTGGAGTATAGGTGTAAACCAAGTCCAAGTTATATTTTTTGATTATTTTTTTACACTAAATTTGGTTAATTCAGAAGAAAATTCTATTTGAAGTTACTTATTCCATGCTGGGTCTCTGAAATATGTGTCGGAGTCTCCGTTATCGTGGACGTCTTTTTTGTGTGAGGTAGTTAAGCACCGGTATTCTTGGCATTGAACATAAGTAGTTGTTTTCTCCTTTTGTTTGTGCTGATCGTGTTGACATAGGACATGGAGATAGGGCAGCACTTAGCTCAGCTGCCGACTTACAGCTTATAGAAATCCCACGGGGGACGCCCAAACGAGCAGTGGGAATGTATCTTTGGACTGGTGTCATCTTGGGTGTTTGTGGCCATGGATGATGGCGTCATTACCACCTCAGAGCGACGCTTTCATGTAATCACATTATTACGTAATTATGTCGTTAATTTTCTCAAGAACATGAAGCCAGTTTTTCTCTTTTTAAACTTTTTGATTAGCTGGCATGAGGTGGTTCTTTATTGTATTCAGACCAGACTTTTTAAACTCACTTCAACAGCACACAAAACAACATAACTTCAGGCAATACAAGATACATAGTCACTTTTCTTTCCATGTGTTGTAGCCATGGATTCTCTGATGACAAAAATAACAGCTCTTTCATAACAATTACTCTGTTTTTTTTATTCTATAGACTTATACAGACCAACTTTTCATTTTCTTTCATAGATCTAGGGCTTTTGAAGAAGGGCTTTCCTTGGTTATTCCCCATCGCTGCTTTTTTCCCTTAAAATATGAAGCATAAGAATAGAAGCTTTTAAATTATATTCTATTGAAGTCTATTGAGATACTGATTTGTGCGTCCCCTGAAGATTCATTGAGTAGTATTTTTGAATACCTAACAGCAAGAAATCATTTCTTAGTATTAATGGTACATACTTGTAGTTTCTGAAAACGTTAGAGCCTTTTGTGTAAGGATAAAAGGTAGAATAAGGAACAGGTTGGGAACTTGAGTGACTTTGTGTTTCATAGAGCGTACAAAGCCTGGTTAAAATGCTGTTGGTCTGACCTCGTTGGTGTCTCTGCAGCCGAGGAATACTTGTCCTTTGCCTTTGAGCACTGTCACCGTTTAAGCCAGAAGAACAAAAGGATGATTCTGATATATTTACTGCCAGTAAAAATGCTCTTGGTAAGTGATTGTTACTCATTTCTTACAGAGCTTGTTTCTTTGAAGAAGTTGATAGACTTTTTAAAATACAGCAGATGGTGTGTAGTTGATCACAATCTCAGATGCATATGAGCACAGCCCAAAATGGAAGAAGAATAGCTTGCGTGTAGCCTGAACCATGTATCTTCATGATTGACACTTTCAGATCCTTCTGTAAATGCTTTGTCTGTGCTTTATTTCTTTTTAAAGTATCTAACTCAAAAGTTTAATGTATGTAGGACAAATAAAATAAGTACATATTATTTCTATCCCCCCTAAAAATCTAAATTAATAAAAATGGGTTAGCAATAAAGAAGAAAAAATATCATTTCAGCCTGTCTGTAGGTACAAGTATCGTATCACCAAAAGTCATTTTTGATACCTGAAAAGCAATGACAAATAACTAGCATTTTAATTGATTAAAACATCCTCAAAGTGTTAGATAGAGCTTCCTTTCCTCCTACTTAAAATTTTAAAAAAATTATTAAAACAATACACACATTTGGTTAAAACTTAAATAGTTCAGGATAGCTTATAATGGAAAAGCAATGATATTGTACCTACCCCTCTCCACTTCTAACCCTACTTCACAGAAACAACCTATTTAAATTTTTTAGATGATTCTTCTAGATGATGTTTCTGTATTCCTAAATCTCCTACTAGTATTTCTTCAGTTACTAATCACCTCCTATGATCTAAAGGTAAGAGACACAAGAAGGTCAAGAAAAAGGTCATATGTAACTGAATGACAAAACTGTATTATACCAAGGTTTTCTGATTTCTATATCAGCATTTGTTTTTTTCTTTGGTATGATGTTTTTAATTTTTGTTCAGCTACTTAGGAAGAAATTCTAAGAAACATAAGGTTGCAAGTTTTTAAAACTTAATTCCTTGATAAGAATTTTATCAAAAACAATTCTATTAAAATGAAAGGGCTCTTATTCTGGAAAATTAATTCTTTATCTTAGGGTCACATGCCAACCATTGAGCTTTTGAAAAAGTATCATCTCATGCAGTTTGCTGAAGTAACCAAAGCTGTAAGGTAGTATTTTATCCTTTTCCATTTGGGATCTTTTAAAATATGAAATTAATACAAATTTCACGCACGTTCTGGGAAAGGTAATTGCTTTTTGATGCGATCTCGTCCTGGGAGTTTGTTTTGTGACTGTGCTTGTGCATCTTTCCCCATCACTCAGTGAAGGCAATCTCCTTCTGTTGAACGAGGCTCTGACAAAGCACGAGACCTTTTTTATCCGCTGTGGTATCTTCCTTATTCTTGAAAAGCTGAAGATCATCACCTACAGGAATCTTTTTAAGAAAGTGTAAGCAAAGTGTTTTTAATAAATTAATCTCTTAGTATGACTCCTGCAGTAGAGTTTTCAGGTTATGAAAACTTACAGTAACAGGTGCTGTGTCTTCTAAGATGGGATTGTCAGTCTGTGTAGACGAGGTCCCTTCACCTTTCCTTTCATTGTGTGGAATAAAATAAACCTTCCGAGGCCGGCCCACTGCCTTATGGGCCTTGGTACCACACAGGTGAGTGAGCAAAGGCTCACTTGTGGGAGGAATAACTGGGGTTATGTGTGATCAGAGAACTTTGTAAGAGATACTTTAAAACATGAGCCCTAAGAATCAAATATTTCACATTTTATCAGAGTGTGTGGGACTAATTGTTCATTTCCTTTATTCATAATCAACTAAACCTCCCCCTGCCACTTTTATTTGTCAGAAAGTTGAATTCCACAATTTTTTTTCTTCCATGTAACACTGGAAGTTGACTCTTCTCCAAGGCCTGGTCCTAACAGGATCAAGTTAATTAATCTTCAAACAAAGGCAGACTTTATAGCAGTGGGTAGTATATCAAATATAGTAAGGACGTATTTCATTGAATCCATAAGACATTATCCATTTTAAGATACATCCTTATTTCAGAGATATTAAAATATGAAAATACGTGCTTCTTAGATTTCATGAATAACTCAGTAAATAGAAAAAATTATATTTGTACTAGTGGCTTTTTAGAATTGAAAAGTCAAAATTATATTTAATATAAATATATTATTTTTAGAATGTATCTAAATAGGTGGTATATTTTTTTTCATCCTTTTGAACAATGGTTTGTTAGAAGATATGTTTTCTACTGACTCAGTGCATCTTTTCTTAACCTTCAAAGTATGTACACACTGTTGGTAACTAGCATGGACCTCTGTTTCCCTCTTTCAGGTACTTGTTACTCAAAACACACCAGTTGTCTCTGGATGCTTTTCTAGTTGCCTTGAAATTCATGCAGGTGGAAGACGTGGACATTGATGAAGTCCAGTGTATTCTGGCCAACCTGATATACATGGTGTGTGAGCTCCTTGTTCAGTGTCGGCAGCTCTTCCCAGTAGGACTTGGTCTAAAATGTGAAGCTTTGATGTAGTGGTGTTAAAAGTTATTATCAGGCCCTTTGCTTTCGTGAAGGTATTTTCTGGTAAACTAATTTTATCCCAGCAAATACTATAATATTCACAGGGCTTTATGGGGGTGCAGGTGGGTGGGTGTAACATATATTTCTATATTCTCCACTATATATATATTTATTCATTGTCCCCCTGAGGACTTGAATTGCACTCCGATTGGGGAATAATACTTACGCCATGGAACTAAGTAATTAACTCACCCAACATCAGTGATGTGACTCAGAATCATAAGCCAACTGTGTCTTTCTCTCCCACAGGGTCACATTAAAGGCTATATATCACATCAGCATCAGAAGCTAGTTGTCAGCAAGCAAAACCCGTTCCCTCCGCTGTCGACAGTGTGTTGAATGTATAAACGGTCCTGAGAAGAAGTGTATTCCTCTAGGTTTTTATTGTGCTGATGAAATCATTCCTGTGCCGTGATTTTATTCTCTGCAACCAGAATCTCTTTGAGGCTCTTTACCCAGGGATGCTGAAACTGAACTTGCCACCACACACGGACACCTTGAAATCTCCGTCATCACTCATAACTAATGTCAACCTCACGGAGACCTGGAATTCCCTTTTCAGATAGTGCAGACCCCTCTCTTGGTTCTGGAGTTTTGGTGAAACGTCTGTGAAGGAAGCTCTGTCTCAGGCAGCTATAGTTTACTTCTCCATAAGTGTTGTTCATAAATGCATCTTTGTAACTTTTTATATAAGTCTTTCTATAAAAGCATTCTGAATTTATACAAATGTCATAGTCTTTATTATATCTTCTAGGATAGCAAATTTTGCTAAGACTTTAAAATTCGCTCTTGATCCCCCACTGCCCTCACCACTAGTCTGCATTAGATTAGCACATTTATTTTTGCAAAGACCTGGTCCCAACAGGATCTCAGGTAATTAAACTTCAAACAAAGACAGACTTCAGAGAAATGGGCCAGCGCATCAGCAGATTGCACCCCAACACATACAAAAAAGTTTAATTCTGGGGCTAAAGTATAATATCAGAAATGAAAGAGATACTTAGTGTATTTTAGAACTGTCAGACTGAAAAATCTGAATTGTATTTAAACTCCCTGTAGTTCACTCAAGAGTGTCCAAATCACCTCACATTTTTAATCCTTAAAATAATCCTCTGCTCTTCAACAATAAGAAGGCCCCGGCAGACCACAGTCACCCATGCACATGCTTCTGGAGTTAGCGGCCCTCTCTCCACCATACCTGTGGGTCTGCAGAGCCGTTAGCTTATAGGTGCTTTTATTTCTCTCGGGAAACTGGGGGACTGGAAATTATATACACTTAGTTGAGGAGCAGTTCTGCTACTTCCTTAAGAACTAAGAGATTAACCTAAAAGTAAACATTTTCATCCGTTTGCGCTCACTTTTCATTCTGGCACAAACTTGGACCTCGATGTGGAGTTCTGCTCTTCAGGGAAGCACAGTTTTGGGCTGGACGCGAGTGCTATTAGGTTGGTGCAAAAGTCATTGCGGTTTTTGCAATTTTTAACCTTTTAAACCGCAATGACTTTTGCACCAACCTAATACTCTTCATCGTGATACTAATCACTGTGGTTCAGTACTGTTCCAGCTTTTAACTCGGCCCCGTTTGGTAGATCACATCTACCCTGGGATGGATTTTGTGCCCTGGGATGTGGCACAAAAGTGTTAAATAACAGAGTCAGCGATCTGGTTCTCGGTGCTGGCTCTGATCCAGCAGCTCCCTAGAACCTGCCCGGGAGTTTTCCCTCCATGGGAAGTGCCTCTCCGAGCACACAGCCCTATTTAAAGGCCCTGCATTTTCTGTCTTCTTTCAACCTCTTGTGCTTCCTGATTCTTTCTCTAAAATTGTTCCGTGTAATATTCCTCTCAGTATTATTTTTTTCTCCCGTGCTGTCTCTTCTAGTTGCTTCTTCTAACACCAAGTAACCCTTTCATGCACACTGGCAATCAGCGAAGCTGGCACAACTGTGAGGTCACGCTTTGTCTGTAACTAGCAATTCTTAGCCGCTTCCATCCCAAAGACATACACTTATGGTATGTTTGTTGTTAGACTAAAGCTACGTTCATTGACTCAATAGCATCAGAAAGCATTAGATTTGGAAAAGGAGAGTGTTTTTAAGAAACTGGGTTATGATCAACAGATACATTTTTATTATTTAATGTATCTCAGATTCTCTGAAGGTCTGTTTAGATGAAAAAGTCCCAAGGAAAGAACTGTCACAGCACTCTGATCTCATAAGCGGTAACTGATGATTTGTAGACTGGGTGGGTTGTTCAGAAACTGTCACAACTATTTTGCTGTGAAATTTCAATTTAACTCCATGCTCGCAGTTAAAATTTGGAATCCCACTGCATATTTTGTTCTTTCTAGTTAGCTGGGTTTAGTCAGTTCATGATTTGTCTAAACCAGAGTGAGTATCTTGAAACCTTGGTGAAAAGAAACACACGTCTGTACTCCTCTGCGGGTGCTGAGCACAGAATCCCTGTCAAGAACCAGGTACCTTTGTGTTTTCTGGCGACTACACTGCCCTCCACCCACTGCAGCCCTGTGGCCGCTGCTCCGCTCTCACAGTACGTCCTCGTCGTGACTGTCACATTAAGGGCTCTGCCACACTCCTCGCTGTCCATGTGTGTAACTGGCATCTGTGTCAGTGTGTTGCCCAGCTCAGAGCCATTGAGTGTCCAGCCAATGAGGAGGCCCCCTGTTTCCGGGATGAGGATATGCTCTGCAAAGTCCCCCTCGGGCTTACAGATGGGGAGCCCCACGTCCGGGCACTGGATGGGCAGCTCCAGCTCCAATAGCGAGATGTCATTGTCCCCTGTCTCTTCCTCGTACCTCATGTGCACATGGATGCTCTTCACCTCAATCATCAGTGGGTCCTTGTTTGTTCTGGGAAAATCTGAAATAATGGACAATAGCTGGTTTCTAAAGCCTGATTTTCAAGCTTGCAAAAATAATAAGAAATTCCTCAGTGAACCATGTCAGGCTGGACATAGTAAAACAGGCTACAGCTAATTGCACTGATCTCCTTTCTTCATCTGTGGACTGAAAGGGAAATCACAGAATGAAGCATTTCAACTAATTCCCATGGCCTTGCCTCATACTCTTCTTTAAAGAAAAAACATCAAAATGAGTTTTTTCGGGTGGTTTGGTGAAATAGTCAAAAAAGTAGGAAGAAGTTATGAGCTAATCAAAACTTGGCTGTTCAGAAGTAATTTTTCAGGCTAACATTTTGTTGACTGAAAAGTATTCAAGGATGAGGTGTAAAATGTACTTAAGTTTCTTCAGAATCATTGTAGGGCACTTGCACGGATTATCACAGATCCTTGGCGACCTCCCTACAGGATAGAAATTACTGCCCAGTTTTCACTGATGAGGAACTCGGCATGGACAAGCTGAGTGGTGAGCCCCCCGTCACAGCCATGGTCTCAGGTGGCAGGGCAGAATCTGAACCCAGATCTTCCTATTTTCAGCCAGTTATCTGTCTCCTATACCACAGCCGTTCCATTTTAGTGTCAAATGAAGTTACATTTTTATTGGCTATGCCCTATACTAGCATTCGCCTGCTTGCTATGCCCAGACATTCTGCTAGGTAGTTTATATATGCTTTTCTGATTTGATAAGTATCTCAGTAATATGGATGCTAAATTCAGTTCTCTACTGCACTGGAAACAAAATTCTAGTTTTTAAATTTTCATTTCATTTCCACATAGGATAGTTTTTATTTCCAATGTGATCTTATAAAAATGAATGCTAAAATACTTACTTGTTTTCACACTAATATTTCTGTGTAACAGTGAACATTTTGCTGTTGTCAGTACAAAATTTTCCTGTATTATAACACCACCACAGAAGTCTTTTCCTTTGGAATTTGTTAGTTTTACCTTAAAAAACCAAAACACAATAAGTAGCTAGTGACAATATGCAGGATTGGGGTATGAGTAGTACAGTTAAGAATATGGGCTCCAAAGATGGAGGGAGTGTGATATAAGCTCAAGGTACAATAACCTATGATAAACCAAAGGTGGACACTGTACCCTAAAGCAGCCACTGAAAACAATTATGCCTAATAATCTGACAAAGAAGATAAAGTGGGATCATAAAAAATACATAAGTAATCCAATGGAAGGCAGAAAAAGGCGGAAAAAGAACAGATGGAGAAAATAGAAAGCCAATAGCAAATCTATGGATTTAAACCTAACTAAATACAAAATGGTCTCAATGCCCCAATTAAAAGGAAGGGATTTGTCAGACTGGATAAAATTAAAAGCCAACTATATAGTGCCTATAAAACACACTTTAAATATAAAAATACAGTTTAAAAGTAGAATATTGGCAAAAACATTACATGCTAACACTTATACATAGCTGAAGTATCATACCAGATAAGGAAGATTTCAGAAGAGAATATTACCAGGGATATAAAACATAAGATGTGAGGTTATTGTGAATATTAAATGAAATAAAGCATGTACCCACATAGCACAGGTGCTGGCTCAAGACATGTTACTTATTGCAGTTTTCAGTAGCTTAATGGAAAATGCTGAGCAAAGTATAAAAGTTTCAAATTGAATGTATCCTCATTTCTGGAAATCTTAAGTGCTTATTAATAATAGTTGCCATATATTGACTACCTACATAAGTCAGGTACATTATCTTCAGTCCTCACTACAACTTACATAATTATCTTTATTTTACAGGTAGATAAAAAACCAAGTTTGGGGCCGGCCCCGTGGCTTAGGCGGTTAGAGCTCCATGCTCCTAACTCTGAAGGCTGCCGGTTCGATTCCCACTTGGGCCAGTGGGCTCTCAACCACAAGGTTGCCAGTTCAATCCCTCGAGTCCTGCAAGGGATGGTGGGCTGTGCCCCCTGCAACTAGAAACTGCAACTGGACCTGGAGCTGAGCTGCGCCCTCCACAACTAAGACTGAAAGAACAACAACTTGAAGCTGAACAGCACCCTCCACAACTGAGATTGAAAGGACAACAACTTGACTTGGGAAAAAAAGGCCTGGAAGTACACGCCTGGAAGTACACACTGTTCCCCAATAAAAAGTCCTGTTCCCCTTCCCCAATAAAATCTTTAAAAAAAAACCAAGTTTGAGGGAAGATGGCATTTTCAGCATTAGTCAGCTGGACTTGTAAAATGCAGTGGAATGCAGTGTCAATTTCTTATCTAGAACGTAAGAAAGTTTTAAACTCTATCCTAGGCCAGTTAATTAATCCTGTTAAATAACTTCAGTATTGTTTATTGTACCAGAGTAAAAATATAATAGTACTTAATTTGCTGTAATGTGTCTCCAAACACGTTTAGTTTGTATGTAGAAAATGTTCACCTAACAGGTCATAGCTCCTAGTCTCGTTGGTACTAACGCTACTTCTGTACATGAAAATGGTAACTGAGATCCTTTAAGTGGATAGGAATCAGAAGATGGTGTGCTTGACAGAGCTAGACCACCACCGTCATTCATGAAGACTGCACACAGTCATTGCGCATCAGCCTCCCCTAAACACCCCCCCATATTCTGAGGCTTGCCTTAGTGCATCGATGAGCAGACAACGATAAGAATGCAAGCCTGAATATTGGGTCTTAGAAAGCTTAAGGAGGAAAGACAACAGAAGATAACGACAAAGTTCACCAGCTGATAACTAGACCATTCTGGTTTTGCCCCTTCCTTTCCATTACTATCTCTCTTCACTCAGTGTCCTTTCAAATCTGGATTATTACAGTAGTCACTGAGCTCTAGTCAATCATCTGTCCAGGCCTCCACACAGCAGCCAAATGATTCTGCTTGGCTAAACTGGCTTGTGAGCATTAGGGCAAAACAAAAGTCTCACACACACACACACACACACACACACACACACACACACACGGCTTATTATAGACCAGGGGTGTCAAAACTGCGGCCCGCGGGCCAACTGCGGTCCACAATCCATTGTTAATTGGCCCGCAGCAAATTCCAAAACTATATTCAGTTTACTTAAATAAACCAGGTGAGGCAATACGTACTTCACCTCGAGTGAGTGGCCCAGCTGTTTGTGTATTTTACCACATATGGCCCTTGGTAAAAAACGTTGAAAAAAGTTTGGACACCCCTGTTATAGACCCTCACTAAAGAAACTTCTAAAGCTCTGCTGCCCAAGAGGGTAGTCACATGTGGTTACCGAGCATTTGAGATGTGACTAGTCCAAATTTGGATGTGCTCCAAATATAAAATATACCTGTCATGCAGGGTGTCATGCGGGGTCTCTGGTCCCACTCCCCACAAAAGAACACAGGATATGGTAAGGCCACAAAGGAACACCAATGGAGCCATGGATAGGGGAGTCATACCACTATAGTCTCGCTGGTGGCTGGGTTGGAGACACAGGAAACAGGAGCCACACGATCTGTAAACTGTTGTCCGCTTTTCTGCCAACAAACCAACCCCACTTGCTAGCTGCAATCTGCACTTGCTAGCTCAGCCACCATCTTCTTTCTATCCCCCATTTTCTGCTAACATAGCCACGGCACTTATATTAGTGGTCAATGGCTCACTGGTTACAGCTGACGGCCAACTAGCCACAGCTGATGGCCATCCAATCACAGTTGATGGCCATTTACTACCTGAGCCAGCACCTTTCCACGTGAGGCCGAGAGCCTGGAAGCTGCACTCCTGGCTTTGTCCTCACAGTACCCTAGATGTCAAAGATTTAGTAACGAAAAAACAAAGTAAATATCTCAATAAGTTTTTATATTTGTTACATGTTGAAATAATAGTATTTAAACATATAAATAAAATATATTATCGAAATTCATTTCATCTGTTTACTTTCCCTAGTGTGACTACTAGGAAATTTCAGTTACGTATGAGGTTTACATTCTATTTCTATTGACAGGGTTGTTGCAAAGGGTGTATGTACATCAGGCAGAAGCTGATCTGTATTAGAGGTCTGAGATGCAAGGAAAATGGAAACCATAGGTAAATTAAGCCCCACATTGGTGGTATAAACCATAATAATAAAACTAATAATACCTATTTTGTGGAGTTACTAAAAAAGCAAGAAGAGAATAAAATACGAGTCAAAATAGCAGATGAACCCATTAGCATGGTCAAAATAATTTAGGAGGGAGGTAAAAGTACTAGCTTTATGTATTGGTGAGTTAAACATGAATGTTTAAATGTCAAGAGTAACCATTAAATAGAAATAGAATGTTTAACTTCCAAAGCAGCCAGAGGAGGAAACCAGAAAATAACAAAAATGGATGCCAAAGAAGAGAAATGTCCTGCACACGATAATGGAGCTCGAGTTCCAGCCCAGTGTTTGGGGAGTGGCCTTCCTGTGTCTTTAACTTGCCTTCTGCCTTCGCCGGGGCCACTTGTCGGACCCCATATTAAATCATCCACCCAAGTGCCCTTTCAGGATGCTTATGTTCTGAGAGAAATGACATTAGGGACAGTTTTTGAACTCCATAAGAAAGGCCCTAGGTAGCTGTTAATAAAACTATGTTTTTATTTGGTGTGAAGAATGGAGACAGCTGAAGTTGTGAATTCAGGCTTAGAAAGTGCTTTCAAGTGTGATGTCGAGATTAGTAAATATAGTTCACCTAAATCGTGATGCCTCTTTCACTTAGTCATGACGTTTCTATTTGGTTCGCAAAGAAGGTGGACATAACAAAGAGGGTGAGATTTGTAACAAAAAAAATTAACACATGTTTATAAAATATTTCTGTTACCTGCCATGGGAAAATTTGAAGATTCTGTGTGCTGTTCTGTGCTGCTGTGACAGAATTCAGGATTCCACACGCACACTTCTCTTCATTTGTGGGGACAACATGAGAAGAAAAATCAGTGCCTTCCAAGTCAAACATTGGGTTTTATCCATAGTGCCAACTACTCGAACCTGATTCCTTAATGCCCATTATTTTGAGATAACTCATGTAGACGTAGAGCAGAGCGAAATTAAATCACCTGCTGTTGGTGCTTGTGGGTTAGCCAACATACTGCTGACCCAGGCAGGCTCCAGCGTGGAGGTAAGGACCACAACTCCTCATCTTAAATAGAAGAGGTGATCTTCCAAATGTTATTGTAGAAAAAAGGAGGGGGGATGTGGATGGGAGCCGACAGGGTACGAAGAGAGACCACCTTTTCTCATTTTTCATTTGAGAACTCACCGTGTGGGATGCACGATTTGTGGTCCTGGCCCAGTTTATACCCTTTTGCACAGCTGCACATGTAGGACGCCTGTCCCGGGTGGCAAAAGTGTTGACACCCATCAGTCCTCAACTGATGACATTCATTTTTAGCTGAAAAGGAAAACCAGAAATGCTAATATGAAAACAGTCATTTTTGAATCTCCTTGCGCTTTGGGTTCTGGTTTTTCAGTCCAAATGTTCTCATACTTTTCAGATTTTTGGCTCCTCGTATAAGCATCCTGTATTCAAGAATGTGCATGGAGAAGTCAAAGGCTCAGTGAGTGACAAGCCCTTGTATTTGTCCTCAGGAAATAGAATTTGGTCTTAGAAGTATCTGCATTCATATTGCAAAGATATCTGTCCATTTTTCCCAGCTATATGTGCCCATCACAGTCATCTTTCACTTCCTGGTCCAATAGCTACACTCTTTAAATGGCTCTTCGAGGTGTGGATGTGGGGTGGAAGGGCTCTAGTGTGACCTATGCTGCTGGTTGAGCATCTGGGATGAGTGGCAGGGACACGGGTGGGGTAAAGATGAAAACCTTGCTTTGGCCCGTGTTAAGTTTGAGATGTCTGCAGAACATTGTGTGGGGCTCTCGAGGAGGCAGTTGGAGTAGAAAGCCGGACTTCAGAGGAAACATCTGAGCTGGAAATAATCTTTTCCCCCAGAAAATTGACTCTGCACTGACCAGAGGTATTAAAAGATTAAGTTAATTTCTTTCCATATCTGATCATTATTGATAGGGAATTCCTTTCTCCCCATCCCCACAAATAAATTTTACATTTAATTTATTCGTATTTAAGGAGCATTAGTTCATGCAGCTGTAAGTCTCAGCTACAGGGAGCGTCTTGAACCCATGCCTACCTCTGAGCCATCCTGTGTGTGATGCCTTCTTACAGACTGACCCTCCAGGTTCCATCACCCCTGCTTGGGATCTGTCAGGTTCCAGGTATTCCCAAGAGTAGATTGTAAATGGTTTAGGTGGTGGTGGGGTGGGGGTGGGGATGGATTTGGGAGGAAGTGAAGGGGATTCTAATCTATGGAAACTGTAGGGAGGCACATACGGGAGGCAAGGGGTCTGTTTACAGAATGTGATTTCCAGTGGAGAATTCGGTTGAAACTGGGTTCTCACAGGTACCCTTTTGCTCACCCCAGGAGCCTGTCTCTGTGACGTTGGGGTGGGTCGGGGCAGGTGAGGGCAGGTGGGAGCTCACCGAAGGCACAGTTCCTGCCCTCATAGCCCGAGGAGCAGGTGCATTTGTAGCTGTGGATGTTGTCCTGGCACGACCCATTGTTGAGGCAGGGCTGGGAGACACATGGGGAGCCACCTGCCGAGAGGGATATGAAACCCTTGTGTAGGTGGCACCACCTGGGCTCTCCTAGTCCCCTGGTCCCACTGCCCAGGACACCAGAAAGCTGGAGTGGGCTGCCAGGCGTCCCACATATATCCCCCAGGGTGATACCAGCCTTTATATTTCTCCTCCTTCTTTCCTTGCTGAGTGACCGCTGTGACTGTCACTGGCTGACGGGGAACTCCTCCTGCAGGGCTGCCCAGCATCCCCACAAGCCTAGGAGGGGTATTGCCTTCCGCAATTTAACTGGGTTCTGACCCTTCAGCATGAGGCCCTAGGGAGACCCCAGGGCCACTTAGATAAGAAGTGCCACTCAGGTTGGGGGACCCTCCACCCTCTGCCACCTAAGCCCCACAGGAGCTTCATCCTGATCCCAGTGGGACCTCGGGGACTTTCCCACCCTTGTCCTCATTCTCGGGGAGTGCCAGGCCCTTCCGTTGGGTCAAGGGTCCAGGAGTCAAAGGTTTGAAAGCTGGAATCCACTGGCCGTCTTGAGCCAAATGCCTTACCTCAACCTCATCTCAAGGAAAAAGAAGAGGAAATAATCCTGGAGAGAGATGAGGAAAACCACTTACCCATATAGACTTTCCAAAATTCATCCTGTAAAATTAAAACATAACAGTATTGTAAACAGGTTATTTGTCTTTCTATATTTTCTCCTGTAGTTTGACTTAAAGGTAAGAAAATGTTACTTTTATCCATTTAGTAGGAAAATACTAGTGGAAACAAAAAAAAGCAAAATTTTTTAACTTAATATCCTATGTAAAATATATGGAACATATTCTATTCAATATGTATTTACTGTAACCTATTTAAGGAAGAGAAAATAATAGCCTACAACATGGTACAAACTCCATGACCACGGCCTTCCAAGGCCGCCTTTCCCTCCCCCAGGGGCACCGTCTTCAAATCCTTACTCTACAAAGTGCATAATGTAGAAGCCGGTTAAACAATGATTAAGAAATTAAACGTGTGTATATGTGAGGGGGGAGGTTAGTTTGGGTGGAAGTATCTAAAATTAGGAGAATTATTCAGAATTAAAGCCTAGAAAGTAAACATGTAAGTAATTGTAGCTCCCCAATCATACTTGGACTTGTAACAACCTGACTGATGTCACAAATACAAATTAAGAACACAAGTTTTCCTTTACTAGGAAGTTTGAATTTCTCCTAGTTTTATTAAAGATGGTCTATTTCAGAGGCATTCTCATATATGAGCATTTAAGAAATTATTTTTAAAAATTTTAGAAATGCATTAGAGAAACAGATCAATACTTTATTAAGAATCAACCTTAAATATTGCTACCTTTATTTGTAAAACTAGGAAATCTTTATTAAATATTTTACTATTCTGAGATATTTACATAGAAATATTCAGCCTCTCAGGTTTGACTTGCTTCTCTATCCTCTGATAAGCTTATGAGTAAGTGATGGTTTGCCTATACATATAGTCACTTTTACTCCAAATTATAGATTATGAGAGCCTTTCTTCCTATGTAGGCACCCTAGAGAGGATTTTTGTTTCTTAAAAATTTGTTGATATGTTGAAAAACTTAGACCTCTTTTGAAATGTCAAATTCTGTCAGAGTCATGACAAACTGAGTGCTGTTTGTGATGAGTAAACCTAATCAGTGTGGAAAGTGGATGTGGAAAGTTATCTTACTTCTCTGTCTATGTTTCCTTGTCTGTAAAATTAGGATTCAGTCAACCTCACGGGAAGTAAACAGGTTATTAATTTAGCTTCGTCTCTGAGAAATTATGCTAAGGCAGCAGAAATGTGGATCAGAAAGTGCGTGAGATCACATTGGGGGTACATACAGTGACCATGTCATCTTCAAATACTTCTCTTGCTTCTTCATGGTTACAAATTTCTTCATAACATTCTTTTTCCAAATTTCCCTCAAAGAGCTCTTCAAAAAGATAGGAGCCAGCACGCTTCCATCTTACCAGAACTTCATTTGCTTTTGAGGCAGAAAGAAATACTACAGAGGAAGATAAGAATGTAGATATCATCAACATGGATGAACTGACTTACCCAAGAAGTTCGGTATCAGCTTCCTGGGGGTCAGGGTACACGGTGCTGTGGTGCCTGACATCTGCCTGTGGCCTGGCCACCACTTTTCCTGTCCTCGCCAGACCCAGCCCTCCAGGGTCTGCTCACGGTGGTGTCTGCAGGGCCGGCCCTTGTCCACACACACGGTGAGAGTGCCCTTCATCTTTGTCTAGTGAATGGACACCCTGATGAATTAGGGGCAGATGCTAACATTCTATGGCGAGACCACCTAAGGCTCAGAAATCGGACATCATCAAGTCCCCAAGGTTGGTTTGGTGTCAGTATTAACTTGAAACAGGCCATTTGTTTCTTCTTTCACTTAGACTGTATTTGGCAGCTGGTGTGTACAAAAATGCAAGTCTCAGACTCCACCCGCACATGTTTCATGATTTCGTCCTGGACAGACACATCGACAACTATCACAGTATCACGTATTACAAGCTTTAATAGAATTAAAGTAAAGGGATAAATTCTGCCCAGAGCAAGAAGGAGGGTTGACAAGGCCTCACAGAACCACTGCCTTTTGACGTGGGCATTGAAAAGCAAGTCGACTTTTGACAGGAAGAACTGGAGAGGAAGGAACATTATGCCAAAGGCAGGGAGTGTAAAGTTAGAGCGGGCTAATGCGTAGTAACCAGTAGACACAATGCGTAACCACTCAGACACAGAACTTTACTTCCTGCTGGGTAACTGTCACATGATGACATTCATCCCAGGCTTCTTCCCTATGGTCGCTCACCCCCACACAGCCTGCAGATGGGGAACGTCTGGGGGACGTGCCTGAAAATGGCATGCAGGCCCCCCATTCACATTCCGTGGGTGATGGAGACATGGCTGTGGGGCGCTTGGGGATGCAGCTTCCCAGCTGTCTGCACCATGGGGGTTGAGGATGGATGTACAAGTTCAGCCTTGGTCTCTGCCACAAAGCGACAAGGGGGAGTGGCAAGCAGCCAGTTTGGCTGTAACCTTGGGTGCATGGGGAGGGAGTGGGAAAGCATGCTGGGATGCGAAGCTAGAAAGGTCAGCTCAACTGACCCAGCAAGTATCTGCTGAACACCTGCAGGCCAGCGTGGGCCAGGGCTTGGAATTCTGCAGGCAACCAGACAGACCAGTCCTGGCCTGTAAAGGGCTAGGACCTCACTGGGGGCAGGCATCCGACAAATTATCATACACATAACGAACTGAGAGTAGGAGCAGTGCAGTGTGGCCCTGAGAAAAGTGAGAGAGCTGCAAAGACAACATAGGTCACCAGGGGAGCCTCTGCCAGATGCCACAGGCTGCAGGGTCAGGAAGGGCATCCCTGAGGAAGGGACTTTTCCACTAAGATTCGAAGGGTAAGAATTAGCTTAAGAATGGGGAACGGTGGAAAGTGGAGCACATTTTAGACCAAGGCAGAGGCCTGCTCTGCAAGAGGAGGGCAGGGAACAGCATGATAGCTCTGGACCATAGAGATGAAAGGGGGTGGAAGGAGGGCTCGAGAGGGGCTGTCCTCAGTCATCATCCTCTGGCATAGAACAAGAGGCTCTGATTTCTAGCTGCCTACAAACCTTCTTGAAAGACAACTGGTGTGGCCATTTCTTTGTCTCTCCCTCCATCCTGCTGCCTGAGACATAGGTGGTGGCTGGAGCTCTAAGCATCATTCTGCATATGAGGGAGGACTGAATAGTGAGCCTCCTTGTAAGGACACCAGTCATTGGATCTAGGGCCCAACCTAATTGAGGATGGTCTCTTCTTAACTGATTACATCTGCAATGACCCTATTTCCAAATAAGGTCGTATTCTGAGATTCTGGGTGAACATGAAGTTTGGAGGACACTGTACAGATGGTACCCACAGATTTCTTCACTGTAAGAGAGATACTTTGAGACTGAGTGTCCTGTTACCCAATAGTTTTTAACGGAATGGTTTCAGCATCCTCGGTTGTTTTTCCTGAATCAGTTATTACCATTATAATTGCAAAATAGTGATTTTATAACTCTCATTTCTTCCACATTACTAATTGGCATTCTGTTGTAAAGAGAACTTTCTCTTCTCCCATTTTTTATGAATTTAACTGATTCAAAAATTTGAGTTAATATGTTTTCCATTTCAGAAGTTCTAAAAATTTGGTTCTTTTTCACATGTGTTTGAGCATTTTAATGCCTCTCATTTCCTTCTCATATTTTTATCGCATGTTTCTTAAGACGCGTTGAACTTTCATATTGTGTTCTGTGTCTGAACATTAAGGTCTGATTCTATTCTTTTCCCTGCAGGTTCATGGCTAGTTGTTTCTTTGTGTGTTTGGGGTTGTTTTTCTTTTACCATGAACGGCCCGTTTTCTTAAGAACGTTGGGGGTTGGAATTATCTGGGGCCCAGAATGAAAGTGGATTTCTCCAGAGAGGATCTGCACCTTCCTTTCTTAAGGTGGGTGCTTCCCATACAGGCGGACGTGACACCAGATTACTGGGATTTCCAGACCACTGGGCCAAACTGTGGCGACTGATTCTTGGGAGATGTTTTTCTTTCTGTATCCAGAGCCAATATCCAGTTGGTGAATTTGTTTCTTGTTCCTCTGTGTGGAGGGCTGAGGCCTGCCTACTGGGCTGATGTGGGGTCTCCTGGGACTGTGAGATTCCAGGGTCCAGCAGAAACCTGAGGGTGACCGTTTAGTTCATGCTCACCTTTCTTTTATTTTATTCTCTGGCTTCCGTTGAATCTTCCCTTTGTGCCAGCCCAGTGATGTATATATTTAAAACGATATAAAACATTTAGTGTACTTTCAGTTTTTATCAGGAGTGTTTTTTTTTCTGGGTATCTGATCCATAGCTCTTCTAGAACCGAAATTTCACAAATCCTCATGTTTCAGCTACTGTGATTGTTTCATGTTGTATAAGGCCATATACAGTATTGGAAACTGTATAATGTTACTTGTGGGTCTCTCCTACTCACAGACAAACTGAACTGTAATTAGCACAACACGTGAAGAGTTTTGAATTTTATTCTAAGTGTTTTAACTGGAAGAGGAATATGACCGGCTTAGTGTTTCCCAGTCACGCTATTTGCTGCGTAGACTGTGCAGTTGGTAAGGGTGGGAGAGCTGCTGTGGGCCAGTTGGAGACCTGACTGCCCTGGGCTGTGTT
This sequence comes from Rhinolophus sinicus, assembly GCF_057876585.1. Lineage (NCBI taxonomy): Eukaryota > Metazoa > Chordata > Mammalia > Chiroptera > Rhinolophidae > Rhinolophus > Rhinolophus sinicus. The sequence goes on from NC_142516.1 coordinate 137,676,019, forward strand.
GCCCAAGGGGAATGGATGAAAGCCCCAGGTGTCAGCAAAGTGTCTCAGCACCATATTTAAAAAGCAAAACCAGAAGGCGAAAATAATTTTAATAATATACTTATTTAACCCAATAGATCCAAAATATTATTTCACCATACAATGGTGAATACAACTGTTAAAAACTATGAATTCAAGTTTACATTCTTATTTTGTGCTAAATCTTCGCAATCCAGTGTGTTTGGAGCTCACAGCAGTCTCGGACCCACCCTGTGTCCAGGGCTCTGATAGAGGCTGGCAGTGGCCAATGCGTTGGGCAGGAGGGGCCGTGAGGCTGCTGAAGGGTGGGGGTGCTGACTGACTCCTTACCTGGCTGAGGCTATTGGGGAAATGAAACAGCATTTACAAGGCTGGGAGAGCAGAGCAGGTGAGGGCATGTTAAGGGCAACAGAATGGGAAGGAATGTTAAGGGCAACAGTAACGGACCCACGACAAGGCTTCTGAGGTCTAGAGACCGAGTGCCTCCACATATAATATTTAATGTCTTGATAAATATGAAATGAAGACATTTTAAAATGGTGACAGGGTTCATGATTCCCTCAAAAGGAGAAAGTCAAAGGAGTTGACTTGCGGAAGTGGCTGCTGGAGCCTTTTCTCCCATAAAGTAGTGGGTGGGCTCTTACTTCCTGAGCTGTCACAGGAACATAATGGGACAAACTCTCCCCAATCTTCCAACTGCCATGCGTTGGAGCAGAGAGTCAAGGAGCCTCCTTGCCAGGTCCGTCTTAGGGAAAAGTCTGGGGACCCCTGGGCCACAGGGCACCAGGCCGTTTGATTCGCAGCTTTATAGTTGGTGGTGCAGGGTTGCGGAGGTGACGTGGGGCAGCTTCTGTCTCCCCTAGAGAAGTGGCTGCGGGATGTGGCCCCCCGCCCCCACCCTCACCACCAAGGTCAGTCTGTCCGCCTGCCCAGTCTTGGGCCCCTCAGCCTGAGCCACTTACTCAACTTCTCACACATCTAATTTTTCTGCTTTTGGGAGACCCCATCATCACTGCCAACATATTCGTCACGCATGATAAGGAGACCAAGAGGGCTCTTTAGGGGGCTGAGTTAAGTCCATGCTGGTCACTCAGGGCCTCGCCTGCCCTAGGAAACACCCACTCGGCCCAACCCACACTGTGAGGAGGGACGTGGTCAGGAAGCAAATGCCTACCTGAGGACTCGGCGCTCTGGAAGACCAGGAGGGTCAGGAGCAGCTGGACACAGCCCGCCATTCCCACCGGGCTGCTGAGGGACAAGTCTGCCAACACAGAGGCCAAAGTCCGCCCTGGGCCGTGCTCACAACACACGGGGGCTGCTTCAAGTGACCAGCAGCTCTAAAACACGTAGCCAAGCCGGAGACAGAAGCCAGAAATGAGAAAAGAAGTGCTCCCTGTTGGGAGTACATTTCACATGGAGTTTTATTGAACAAATTCAATAAACATACGCTTCGGTTCTGGATATTTCTGTTTAAAGCAAAGAGGGAAGAAAAGGCAGAGCAATGAAAAGCGAAGGCAAAGAGGGCTTTGGTGAGGGAGACACAGCTGGGGAGACTTCTGGAGTGAAGTCAAGAGTTCCTGTCCAGGGAAATAAGATGATGGGCTGAGAGATCTAAGAGATGCATGTAGCCCCGAGTAACAAAGCTCAGGTGGGCTTCCCCCGGCCAGGTGTTCTGAGCCTGGGGATACAGCAGTGAGCAAGACAGTGGCCTGGAGCTTATATTCTAGACAGGTGGGAGGCACGCAGGAGGGATTGGGGTACAGGGAGGCAGGGAGGCAGAGAGAGCCTAGGAGTGGGAGAGGGAGGATCAGGGAGGGAGAAATGTCAAATTTCGATGTCCGAAAAAGGAGAGTAGATAAAGGGGTCCAGGCCATAGAGCCTCCCTTTGGGAGAGAAACCTGAACACAGTGTGCCTCACGGGGAGACCCTCCAAGGCACGGAGAGTGACGAAGCCCTGAGGGAGGGCGCAGCAAGGGGCTGGTGTGGCAGGAGGGCGTCCGTAGGAGGGCAGCAGAGGACTCGAGAGGGGAGAGTGAACCTGACCTTAGAAGGGGTGGGCCAGGAGGTCAGCCAATTTTTCTGTAAAAGGCTAGAGAGCAGACCGCAGCACGGGGCCTCACCCACCTCTTGGTGAGACATGCACAGCCAGGTTTCCTGCGGTGCTAAGTGCCACCTGGAGGAGTGGACCTAGGGGACATTTTGTCAGAACCAAGGGTGTCTTTAAACTGAGAATTACGAGATGATGAATACTCTGAGCGTTGTGTGACAGGACAGCAAACTCACACCCCATACTCGACCATACTCAACCAATTCTCGGTTACACACTCACTGGGTGGATGGGCACAGGGCATTGCCACCCTACCCCCGTGAATGCTCTCTTTGCATCTGTCTCTCTGACTCTGTCTTTCTCTGTCTCTCTGTGTGTCTCTGCTGTCTCTCTCTGTCCCTCTATTCTTTCCTTCCCTCCCTTACACCTCCGTAGATGAGGGGATTCCCTTCTGTTAAAGAGCATCTGGTGAAAACCCCCTGCCTCCGTCCTTCTCTCTCACTGCATCCTTTTTGTTTCCTTCAAAGTCTCATTTAATGTAGTTTCCTGGGTGTTTTGGAGTTTCTGACACACATTTTTGGAGCGCCCAGGCCTTCCTCAGCTGGATTTGCCCGATTGACCTCTCACGTTAGGCTGAGGGGGAACCCTGCATCGGTGATGCGCGTCTTTCCCAGTGCCCTGTGTCAGGGCACACGTCTGTGGTCTCGTTGTTGGTGAACTCGTACCTGGTCACTTGGATAATGTGCCCAGCAGATCTCCCCATTATAAAGGTATCCTGTCCTGTTCGTAACTGAAAAGTCACTTCTGGGGCCATGCTCTGAGACTATGAATATCTTGTTTCTCAAGGACTTTTCCACCATGATTTTGGTGTTGGTTGATGGCTTGCCTCAATCAGTGATTCCTGTGGTGGCAGTAGCAGCAGCAGGGGACCTGACAAAACAGAAATTTAAGCTGTCCAGTTCCAGTTTAGAAAGCAGCCCCCATGGTCCCATTGCTCATCCTGCTAAAAGGCCTCAGCCCTTGTGCTCCACACCTGTAGGCAGGGCCTCAGGACCACACAGACCCCCCAGTGAGCCAGCACCCCAGAAGCATGTGGAGGGTCACCTGTGTTCTTGCCAACCCACTACCACTGTGGTTTAGCAGCAGCAGTGCTGGGTCGGCCCCATGTAGCCAGATGGCACTCTCCTTTGCCTCCTATCTCACACTAGGCGGGACCTCCTTGTCCTTTCAAACCTCATAACACCATCCAGAACCCCCTCCATGTTACGGGGTCACTGTGCTCCCAGGCTGTCACCTTCATTCTTCTGCCCTCAGGAACTGAGCATGCGTGTGTGTGTGTGTGTGTGTGTGTGTGTGTGTGTGTGTGTGTGTGGTGGTGGTGGCTGGGGAGGAGATGGTTTTTATGGTAGTATCTTAACCTCTCCCTCACTCTCAGGAGAAAAATGTCAAACCCTTACTTTCTCCCCTTCTTTGATTCCTCACCCTTGGCTTCCTGCTGATCTTTATGCCCTCAAGTGCCCACCTTCCACACCAAGCTGCCCCTGAGGGAAGTTCTCATGATAGCAAATAAGGGAATGTCCCTTCACGCACAAGCCTGGCACCATGTTGAGGGTTGACATGTAGATGAGGTGGCTTCGTTAGCTCCATTTTACCATGAAGACAGTGGTACTCTGAGAGGGAGGTCAGTTGTTCCCGGGCACACAGGAATGAGCAGACCTGGGTTACCTCATCTGTGAGGCCCAGGCCAGGGCCCTACCTACGGCACCCAACTGCATCTCTTTACCTTATTTCCTCTAGAACCTCACAGCATTGAATTCTGTTTCTGGATGAGGGAGATAAGCAACCCCATGGAAGCGATGGAGCCCCATCCTCTGTTCTACCTCAGTTTCCCTTCCTCTCTGAAGCATGAACTCTGTCACCAATAATAGTGGCCAACAGTGAGAGATCAAGTAGCAACAGCGAAGGTGTGTTTTATTTGTGAATCTTCCCCTGAGTTCTCTCTGGACCCCAAACAACCTTTGATCTCCAGAAATAAGAACGCAAGTTTATGGTTTGCCTCTGGACAGAGACCACTCAGCTGCATAGAAAACCCTCAACCTGACAACAGGATGGTCTCCTGATGGCTGAGGCCTTTTCCCCAGGAAGGGCCTCTGGTGCCCACTTGGCAGGGGCTCACTTTTAGGAGTCAAGGCAGCAAGAGGAGAATCATCACCCTTGGCTTTTCCTGCTCACCTCAGACTGTTTCTGGGAAATTATACTTGCCCACATTGATTTTTCTACCTTTGCAATGTCTCTTGTTTACAAAACACTCTAACCTTGCAATATCTCCTGTTTACAAAAAAAAAAGCTGCTGACATTTTGGGGAGTTTTTGTAGTGGGACTTTGAGACTTTGCTTAGCGAAGTTACGCAAACTGTACAGGGACATTTGGAACATACACTGGTAGGTCTGGTCTGAGGTAACCTTTTCCATTTTCTAAAAGCATATTTGGTTTTCATGACCGCTTAAGTGGAGGTTCCGGAGCCAGTGTGGACAGTGACAGCGAAGGAGTTGGCATTTAGACATGACCCAGTTGAGGACAGGGCATCCCTCCTACAGCCCCTGCCAGCACACATCACACACTTGGAGGCCACCTGAGGAGCTGTAGAAACTTCAGGGGCATATGCCCACCACACAGACTCTAGTTTAAGTGCTCTGAGCTGTGGCCTGGATGAAGGACTCCAGAGTTCCCTGGTCTGGGGACTGGTGGGCATGTAAGCTGCTCAGGAGACTGTGCCAGGGTGGGCCGGGATCTGGGCACACTTTAAAAGTGCCCCAGGTGATTCTAGCATGAAGCCAGAAAGAAGAACCAGTGGTTAAGTCAATGTTAAAATGTCCCTGCCCACGAGAAGCTCTCATGGCCTTCCCTTCCCAGGGAACCGGTCCTCACAGGAGGCTTCTGGCAGACACATTTCACCTTTGTCTCAGTCCCAGATGGTAAATGAGGGGGCTGGGGAGCCTACACCAGCACACGTGGGGAACCCCCACCCTGACCCCAGGGTGAAGCCTCCCAGTTATGGGCTGGCCCTGACCTCTGCTGCGTTTTCTCTCTGTACTCCCAGAACCTTGCTCATTTATTTTCAAGTGTTCTGAGTATGACTGGCCAAGAAGTCAGTTTAGCTCAATCAGAAACAGAAAAACATACTATGAATGGAAATAGCCCTGTCATGGTTTTGAGCAGAGCAGTCATCCTGGGGAGTTTAGACCCCTGTCCTATAAAGTATAACATTTCCTGAAGCAATCTCCCAACCTGGCAAGGAGCAAAGGCAGGACCTACAGTTCCAAATGAAAATTTCATGTCCCACTATAACAGAACAAGAACAAAATCAGGATGATCGATGTTAATCACTGCAGATAGGAAACCTATTCCAGGATTCAGCCAGTTCAGAATGGCAACTGTTCAGACAATCACTTTAATGGGGGGAGGCATAGGGACCCCTCACCCACCCTGGGCCTTGGCCTTGGCTTTCATGGACCTATCGATCCACTTGAGGAAGTTGGTGACCTTGGTGTAGACTCCATACTTCCCTTTCTGTGCACATCCTTCACCCCAGCTGACAATGCCGGTGACAAAATAGGTGTTCTTGAACTCGGTGACATGGGGGCCCCCACTGTCCCCCTGACAGGCATCCTCGGGCTTGGAGTCGTAGCCAGCACAGAACATGTTTGGGGTGATGGTGAATCTGCTGGACAGCTTGCACGTGTTCCTGTCCACGTAGGGTACCTCCAGCATCTTGAGGGTGGTGGACGTGCGACCCTTCTCGTGGGTGCGCCCGAAACCGCTCACGATGCCGGATTTCTGGGTCATGAGCGTCGACTCAGCCCAGTCCTTCTCCGGCAGGCAGGCTGGGGCCACGTTCATGCGGAAGGATATGGGTGTCTTCAGCTTGAGGACAGCGATGTCAAAGTCATAGGTCTCCCTGACAAACTTGTTGTGCTTTATAATCACTTCCACCTCGTGCACCATCTCGTTGCCTTCTTCCGTTTCCGTGTTCCGATCACCTGGAATATGGTGAGAGCACAGTCTGGGCCATGCCTGCACACGTGGGTTGCTTTTTAAAGTAGTTTTTTTTTTCTGATTAAAAAATTGTATACGGTCACTAGAAAATTTGAAAAATATAGGAACGCATAAAGAGATAGATAAAAATGACTTTCAATTTCACTACCCAGAAGCAACCAGTAGTCACATTTTCTTATATATGTTTAGTACTTCAGTGACTTTCAGTTCATTTGAGGACGGGCATTTCCTGTGTACAGTGTGCCAGGGATACCAGGGAGCCGAAGGTCTTACGATCTAGACCTGCGCTCTCCAGAGGGCTGCCACCAGCCACAGGGGCAACAGGGAACTTAAAATATGACTGGTCTGAACTGAGATGTGCTGTGAGTGTCACATTTCAGACTTAGAATGAAAAAAGTATTCCGAAGAGCTCAAAAATAGTTTTATAATTTATCACACATTGAAATGATAATATTTTGGGTATATTGGGTTAAATAAGATATATTACTAAAATTAATTTCACCTGTTAACCTTTAAAATGTATAATAGAAAATTTTATGTAACTAGAAAATTAAAATTACATATGTGGGTCACATTTGTGGCTTGCACTGGATTTTCATGGAACAGCTCTAGAGTCTGGTAGAGGACAGACATTACGAAATCATCCCACAGACAAAAGTATGAGAGGCAGAGGGACTCAGTGCTCAGACTGTTGAAGGGATGGGGGTGGAGGGGCTCTGGAAGTCTTCCCAGAGGAAAGGTCACTGAGAGGAAGCACCTCAGTACTGGGCTGGGCGTGCAAACCAAGAGCCTCAGGAAGGACCATGTGGGAGGATGGCTGGGCCAGCTCGGGGAAGGCCATGCTGTCCTCCCTTTACCTCTCCTCCTTCTCCTCCCCACCTTCTCATGCTCCTCCCCTCGTCTTCCCCCTCCCCCTCCTTCCCCTCCGTCTCCTTCTGCCCCTGCTTTTCCTGCTCCACCTCCTCTGAGAAACTGCCCCCAACCCCCACCCTGGAGTCTAGTATTTTGTTCAGTGTTCCCAGCAAATTTGATCTGTTCCAGTGGTCTCTGAAAATAAGGAAGTGACAGTGGGCCCAGCAGAGCAGCTGAGGGGTGTGGTACCACTTACCTACCCTCACTTTGAATCTCTTGGATTGGTGGAGACAGTGAGCCGCAGTGAGGATATAGAACTCATTCAGGATGGTGCCTCCGCAGAAGCCCTCATTCTCCTCGTTGATGAGCAGAGCCTGCAATGAGAATGCCGGAGCCAACTAGATTGAGTGTGACTTTCCGAAAAGAGAAATTTGGAACCTTAAATTCAAGCCTTCCCCTCCATTTCCCCCATTTGGATCAGGGCCTCCCCATCCTGAAGCTAGTGTACCCAGTTGAGCCTTCTTCTGCTTCTGTCCTCCCATCTCTGCTGTCCTTTCCTCCAAGAGAACTTGTGGCATCTTTAGACTGAAATGTGAGGCCCAAGCCAGTGCACCCACAGTGCCCATCTGACCCCATGGGCTTTGGCCCAACGTGGCCAGTGCTGCAGAACTCCCGACAGCTGGTCACCATGCCTGTTCCTGTGTGTCCCACTGGCTGTTCAGGCTGGCATCCTGGCACACTCTCCAAGAGGCAGCTGACAGTCGACCCCACAGCACCTTCCCACATCCTCCCCACCTACTCCTCGATTCTGTGGCACAGGTTTGGGCAGCCCTTCATGCCTTCTGGTCTTTGCTTCATGTACCAGCCAACAAACTGACTTATTCATTTGCTCCACAGGTATTTGTTGAGGCCTTACTAAGTGCCAAGAGCTAGCTACTGAGTAGGGTTCTGTCACAATTTACCTATCTCTTTCTCTATTTGGACCATAAAGTCAGGATATGGAACAGCAGAGATTAGTCTTTTATTTCTTCTGGATCTGTCATAGCACTCTCTAAAGTGTTATGCACAGAAAAACAATTTTCACTGTGGTAAAAACTTGTGGTGTCTATGGGCCTGTGAATTATACCTCAGACCAGGCAGAAGCCAGTCTTTGGAGAAAATGCTTGTCTTAACTGGCCTAACTTCTGGTCTCTAGAACAGTTCAACCATTCAAGCCAATCGCCCACAGCCTATGGAATATCACCAACATGGTTAATTTCCTTGTAATTCACGTGGCTACTCCTGGAAGGGATTTCCACCCTGACCTGGCATTTGGAGTAAGGGGTATTCGACCTGGGAATGAGCATTGACGGGACAAGTGAGAGGCACCACACACAATTCTCTTATTTTCCTTTCCTTCCCAAAGAACCAGGCTTGCAAATCCAGAGACGGAGCATTTTTTTGTTTTTCCTTTCCCTAGGGAATTCCACATCCCCTAAGCAACAGTTATTGGCTGAGGATATGTGTAGGTTAATGAAATAATTAACATCAAGTTCTAAAAGAATCCTTGAAGATGTTTCTGACTAATATGTTGTACAGATGCTCCTTGACTTATGATGGGGTCACATCCCAACAAACCCATCCTAAGTTGACAATATCCTAAGTCGAAAATGCATTTTGTACACCTAACCTACTTAGCATCATGTTAATAGCTTAGCCTAGCTGAACTTAAACGTGCTCAGAACACAATAACCAAAAACACTGGCAACACAGGTCACTGTAGAGTGTTAGTTGTCCACCCTCCTGATCACATGGCTGACGGGGGGCTGCAGCTCACTCCTGCTGCCCAGCATCATGAGAGTGTGTCTTACCACATGCCGTTAGCCCAGGAAAGATCAATGTGTATCACTTTTGCACCACTGTCTAAAAGTGTAAGTCGAACCACTGTAAGTTGGGGACTGTCTCTACTAATTTGTTTTTTTGTGGGGTTTTTTGTTGTTTTGTTTTTTGTTTTTTGCATAAGTTATCTACTCGTAATCCAACTTGGGTGATGAGTGAGGGAGAGGCAGTCTTTCTAAGACTTGGACACCATCTGCTCTTCCTAAAGATGGAGATGAGGCAACCTGCTAAGACTGGAACCAGGAGAACAAGAATCACAAATGCCAACAGACTCGCTAAGGGACCCTTTGGAGGAACTTCTGCCAGAGTGCCCTTCCCTGTCCTCTCCTCCTGTGGAGCTCCATCTAAAGCCACTCACAGAGCTCCAGTCAGATACCTCTGCCCTGTGGGGAGCTTGTCCTATGCATCCCAGTGGAACTTCATTATAATCCCACCGGCACCACTTCTGTGGCCTTTATCACACATCAACTTGAATTGTGTTCATTTGGGTGCATCTCACTTCCCTTTCTAGATCTAGATATCTATAGGTCAGAGAAGTAGCTCTGATGGTTTCAGGGCCTACATTCACAACCCCCAATTCTGTGCCTGACATACAACCAGTTTTCCATAAATATGTATTAGATGACTAGATGTTGAAATGTCCTTTCCTTGGGCTCTTGATAATTCAGACAAATGCATATCTGTCCTGTAGCTTGGAGGTGAAGGGTGAGCTGAGGTAATTTCTAAAAGTTATGGCAGCTTTGGGATTGGATTTTTGCTTATAGGAGAAGCTGTTTGGGCTTTGGACACTAAAAAGTTTAAAAGTCCAAGTTAGCTTGGCCAGATAAAATAGAGGACATCCATTTAAATTTGAATCAAATAAATAGCAAACAATTTTTAGTATAAGTATGTCCCATGTAATATCTGGGATATACTTATGTTAAAAATTATGCATTATTTATCTGAAATTCAAATTTAAGTGGATGTCTTGTGTTTTCATTTGCTAAACCTGGCAGCCTTAGTCCAAATCAACAATGAAAGAGTGATTTTTTTAAATTTTTTTTTTACCTTTGAAAACTAATGGATGTACTTTTCTCTAAGGTACTGTCTGTCTGCCTCATTAGGATTTAGGTGTTTGAGTAAAAAAAATTTATCAAAGTAGAAATGAAACAAGGAGAGTGAATCTTTCTGCCTCCAGCCAAACAGAAGAGCAATCAAAGGCCTCACCCACCATCTGGGGAGAGGTCCTCTCCCTGCTGACCCGAACCTGCAGCCTAAACTGGCGCCTCATCTCTCCTTCCCCTGTAGGTAGAGGTTTTAGGACTCAAATCCTCTGCACACAGATGGGAATGGGTAGTGGGGGTGGGGTGGGGGATGAGGGCCCGGTCTCTTCTCATCTCAGGCTCCTTGAGCACTGGAGCTCAAAGCCTGCTGAGAGACCACATGAGAGGGGCCACATCGATGGCCTTGGCCTCGATGGCTGTAGTGGCAGTGCCCAGCAAGGACGGGTCCCCTATCCAGTGAACTCCCTAAGTGTGCTCAGCAGTTACCTGCCAGGGACACTCGCCCTCCTTGCAGTCCCTCCCGCCGACTATACGGATGAGGCTGTTCTCATCCTCTGCAGGGCTCCTCTCCGTGTTGGTGAAGTTTAGTAGATGGAAAGGGTTCTCGGTGGGAGTCAGGTCTCCAGGGTCATACTCCTCCAGCACGATGGTTTCAGGGGAATCCTCACTGGTGTTGGGGGCCAGAGTCACTGACCTCTTCCAACGTCCGTGAGTGAGTTTCCCACAGGGAAAAAGCTCTGAAAAAGAAAACAAAGCAAAACCAAAAAATGGCATGGGCCAGTCAGGGAGGCCGGAGACAGGGTCTAACCCTCACCGTAATGGGGTGAAACAGCCTTGAAAAATGCAGGTGGGAGAGAGTGAGGAGTGGGCTTGGGAACTGGGAAAGGGTGTGAGAAAGTTTTGGGGTGCGGAGTGCTCTATGTCTTGGTGGGGGTTGGGTTACAAGGTGGGTACAATTATCACAATGCAGGGAATGTGCGCTTCGTATCGGTGCAGCCCCCTGTGGATCAACTCTACCTACATGACCGTGCTGTGGACACTGACCTGTGGGGCTGACCAGTATGCTGAAGCATCGAAGGGCATATCTGCAATCTACTTGGAAATGCATCAAAATAATAAGGTGGCTTGTGGATGGACAGAGGACACATGTGGGGCAGACAGGTACTGAAGCAAGTATAGTGAGCTGTTCATGGTAGAACCCAGGTGGGGGCATATGGGTGCTCACTGTCAAATCCTGTCAACCCTGCTGTGTGTTTGAAACATTTCTTAGTGAATTTTTTTTTTTGGGGGGGAAAGTGTTCTGGGCAAAAGAGACAATATGTAGAAACAGTCTGAGGCATAATCAGGAGTACTGTGACATGGCTTTGAACGATAATGTCTAAAAAAATGACAGCTATCCTTAAAAGCACCAAGCACAGGGGAGATGGCAGTCAACATGAGAAAGCTTCCTTTCTGTAGTATCAACTAGGGAACTGAGGCAGAAAGAGGGCAAAGCAGGACAGAGGAAGGGAGAGGTGTGGAGGACCGAAGAGAGGAGACACAGGAAAATGGCAGATATGAAAATGGATGGCTTCTCTCTGCGGCCTTGTGTTTTTCTAAGCTCAGATAAGCAAAACTTAGTTCGTTTTAGTGTTGCATGTGCTCCTGCAGGACCTCAAGGGCCCCCCACCACCCCATCGCCCCAGTAGACTCTTGGTGAATGTGTTAGCTGGAGATAAAGACTTCTTCACCCTATGGTTTGCTAGTTCCGTGTTAACATTCGTAATCACTGCCCTTTGACATTCTGAATTAGGAAGTAGTTTACTTGATTTTATTTTCAAACATCACACTTTATTTTAAATTGATTTGTGATTATTCCTGGAATTAAAAAATGTTTGCATGCATGTCATGAGTCTACCCCTGTTTTTGAACCAGCTTAAGTTTAAAGTCTCATTACCAATAGAAATGTAAATGACAGTCTTTTGCTAGTTGAGAGTGTTAATATTACATAATTACAGTCATCCTGGAATGTTTCCACCTCCTGGAGCAGCTCAGGACTGCATTTCTACTCCCCACCCCCACCCCCATGATGCCAAAGCTGTTGGCCAGTCAGGGGACCACTCTTTGAGGAGTAAGTTAGGGTCTATGTGAGAAGTAGATTAAGTTAAAAAAAAAAAAAAAAAAGAAGTGGACTCTCAGAACTTCTGGCCAGAGGTCAGCTTTGCAGCACAGGAGGGACTTCCTACAGTGTATGAGACCAGGGCTCTCCCAAGCCAGGGACCTGGTCGTTCACTCAGCCCCTTGGTAGCTCATGTGCCCTGTGAGCTTTTAGGCCACACTCACGGCATCTGGATTTTATTGAGGAAAAGAAAAAATAAATTGTATTAACACTGGGGCCCACACAACCTAAATCAGTTCTTGAGGGTCCTCGGTTCCCCTTCTGGCCCCTGCAACCTATCCCCAACTCCAAAGCTCCAACAGTCGGGCCTGCACTGCCCCTTACCGGCCTGCACTCTTGCCTTTGTCCACTGTGACTCCTAGACACCCAAGCTCTCCACCCTTCCAAGGAAACAAAACACGCCTTCCCCGCGCTCATTATGTAGTCACTTAGGGTTTGCTATGAGCCAGGCGCTGTGCAAAGCGCCCTCCATGAATTATCCTCTCACATTTTCATATTCACTAAGCAGTTAGGTAATACTGTTCCCATTTTTCAGATGGCTGACAAAAACAGTGAGTCTGTTTCCAAACCTCAGGGCCTACCTAGGATGCTCCAGCTGTCCCTCTCACCAGCACTGGCATATGCCTCACTGGCCTGGAAACGGCTGGCCTCTCTGGCTCAGAGAACCTGCTGGGGTGTCTCCATGTTCCTCCTACCTGTGGAGATGCAGGACTTGCCGTTGTCAGCCAGGATGTACCCTCTGGCACAGGAACACACCACAGAGTTCTTCTCTTCACTGCAGAACTGGTCACAGTCCCCATTGTCAATGCTACAGAATTTCCGTGTGGCTGTGAAAGAAGCATGTTGGCTCTCAGGACAGGTTGGGGACAGTGAGGCTGCAGCTTGCTGGGAGGAAGGATAGCAACACCAGGGGGATATAGACCCACCAGTCAGCCCCACATTGAGCCACATGGCTCGAGCAAAGGGCCAGAGGCAGGTGGCTGATGCCCATCAGCTGGTCCCAGTGCAAATGAGACAGGCTGCCCAGAGCAGGCTGGAGGGATGAGGGGACCATGCCTCCATGTGTGCTCTTCTCACTGCCCTGCTGCCTCCCCAGACTATCTGGGGAAACCGTGGCATCCACTCAGTGAGAGCTGAGCGTCTGCAGGCCCTGGGCACCAGCCTTCCAGAAGGTGCTGAAGTAACCTGAGCATGCCCAGTTAGGCCCTGGAGACAGGGAGGGTCTCAAGTTTAGCCTTAAAAAGGCACATGGGTGCTGACCACCATGGATGGGCCTCATGCAGGAGGGTGGGCTCTGGGGCCAGTTGCTAAGGCAGAGCCTGGCAGAGTGGCCACATACCTATCCACTCTGAGGCTACAGGATTCCATGTGGAATAAGGGCCTCAGAGAATGGCATCGGGGCTTCTTTGTAGCAGGAAGGAGAAACAGGCAGCGCACATCCTGGGGTCAGGCCAACTCAAGTTCCAAACCGGACCTCCCATCACTTATTGTGTGATTTGAGCAAGTTATTTAAACCCATGGACCTCAGTTTCTTCTTTTGTAAAGTGGTAGAGGTCACACCACCTGACAGGAAAACCTCACAGGTCATGTGAAGCTCTTGGCATAGCGCTCCCTCGGCCAAGGTCAGTTTTCCAGACCTCTAGGCCGGCTGGGCTCACCCCTCACAGTTAAGCAGCTCTGACTAAGCCAGAATCACCCACCTGCTTCCAGTATACACTGAACATCAAACTCTAAACTCACATCACGTGATGCCATACTGGCAATTTACTTTACACTCCACATTTAGGTTTTGATGGAAAAATAATTACAGTGCAAAGATGGAACTTTAGAAAACATTCACAATGGCTCTGGGGTCAGCCGAAAGGTGTGCAGGGGTGGCAGCTCTGGACTTGGGATGGATGGTGCATAACTGATATTCCCATCGGGGAAAATTCCAAAACAGTCCAATCCAAGAGCACATTCTAAAGATTATAAATTAAGTAACTTAAAATAAATACAAATCTTTCTCTTTAACGAAAACTGGTCTAATACGAACCTAATTTTTATTTTAAAATTAATCACAATATTAGGAAAACTTTCAGTGACCTTTCCATGCCGAAATAATTAAATATATCAAATTCTTATAATTGGACAATCCCCGACATTCAGTATTGATATTTGCACTAACACACACAAGTGAAAAGTAGTGATTTAGAACCATTGCCCGGGGACACAGGAATGTAAGTAACAACAACGAGGGGTACATTCTACTCCAAGAAGAAAGTCAGTTTTCGTTTCTATGTTAATGGGCTACACTCTTTACTAATGTTCCATACCCTCTCTCAGAGGAACAGACAAGTGACTGTGTGTCTCATTGTACTCCAAAACTGAGTGGATTTTAGCACACAGTTAGGCATTTACTGATTCTTGTTTTTTCTCTTATTACAGTGGTACATCACAGTGGAGCTCAGAGCCTAAGTCAGAAGTGATGTGAGACTGTTTCCTTGGGCCTGTTAGCTTCTTCCCTATTTCCCACCTTTGATTCTTCAGACAACTCTGCCTTGAAGGTACACCAAGAAGAGGAACTCACTTAATTCACAATTTTTGCCTTCATAGCCTTCTGAGCAGGTGCAGGCGTATTCCCCGAGGCCGTCTTTACACGTGCCCTGATTCAGGCAAGGACTGCTTTCACACTGGTCGCCATCTGCAAAGAAAAGATTTGGAAACTAAAGCTTGCAGGCAATTTCCATCATCACGAAAATGACTTTGCTGTGTTGATCTTGGCACACATTTTTCAGATAACTTGAGTGAACTTGGAAATCTTCCTGTTTCCCTGTAAACAATTCCTCCCACCTGAACTTCATTTTATTCCCGCTTTTTGTGGCCATGTGTACGTGATGCCCTTATCTAACTGGATCATTGACTGACCTTTCCAATTTTTGCTGAAATGTTTGACAGTGTTTTAACATCAAAGTGAGGAGCTCTGAGCTGATGAGTACGTGGGATCAGCTGGAAGGAAGGAGGATACGTGCTTGCCTGACACTTATTTCCGGGCTGAGCATTGACAAGAGGAATGTTAGGATTCCTCTTTCCAAATGCTCTGGGTATAAAATGAGAATTCAGAGACTACTGTCTGTCACATGGGACTTCACATTTCTTCGTGCATTTGAGCAATCTAATTTAGAGATAAGTTCAATTGTGAGAAACCTGAATACTGTTACTAGAATGAAACATAAGTGACAATACCACTTCAGATGTGATCAGCATTAAATCAAGATGGTCACCTTATTAGAGGACCCAATTTTTAGACTCTGTATTTTGTTTCTAGTTAACATACTTGGATTAAAAAAATTATCATCAAATTTGGTATCCTCAAATGAGAATGAACTGATTTAAATCTATATTTAAGTAAGCAACAAAACCAGAATTAACATAAAGTTATAAAAATCTATTTTACAATAAATGTTATGAAAACACTCAGAGGGGAGAAGTATTAAATAAGATTTAAACAGGAGCAGAAATGATATTCAAGAAACATTTTCAAAATTCAAATACAATCTCTCCCAATTTAAATATCCTAATGATGAATACTTCTCACTTAAGATTAGAGTAGAAAACATCTCACCTTTGTATTTATTCCAGAATTCATTCTAAAAGGGAAACAAATTTTAAAATGCATTAGGACTTTACACCAATAACAACCATATCTAGTAACTCAACCTGAAGATGCTATTTTCCAAACAGAGCTCATTTTCTGGAACAAATTGCTCTAGAACTATTCAATCTAAAAGGGAAGTTTTTTCAGATTTTCTGCATCTATAGTGGCTTTAATCATTCGAAATGCACCATTTCTGTTGAATATTAAGAATTTAAAGTTAATCATCAAGAAATAGATTGTACCAAAAATGGTTTGTTCTGTTTGCTACCCCAAGCTGACCAATGAATGGTTTTCAGTTGAGATACTTGGGTCAAAAATTCAGTAAAAGATTGGATGCTTGGTGAATAATCATTATGTTAATTTTAAAAGTGGCAATTAGTACTTAGCTTAAAATAAGGCGTCAAGAGCCTATATTACACTACAAAGT
Organism: Rhinolophus sinicus; assembly: GCF_057876585.1. Lineage (NCBI taxonomy): Eukaryota > Metazoa > Chordata > Mammalia > Chiroptera > Rhinolophidae > Rhinolophus > Rhinolophus sinicus. The sequence goes on from NC_142516.1 coordinate 137,692,135, forward strand.
GTTCATAGTCTTAAAAAAATTTTTTTTTTGCTGTCTATAGTAGGTTAAATATTGTCCCTCTCTCACCCCCCAAGTTCAGGTGCACCCTCAGAACATGACCTTAATTGGAAATAGGGTCTTTGCAGATGTGATTGAAATAGGATTGAGATGAGCTCATACTAGATTAGGGTGGGCTCTATATCAATGAGAATGTGCTTATAATAGACAGAAATGGATGCACAGAGGCACGCAGAGAGAAGGTCATGTGAAGATGGAAACAGAGATTGGAGTGATGCATCTACAAGCCAAGGAATGTCAAGGATTGCCGGCAGCTACCAGAAGCTAAGAAAGACGCATGGTACATGTTCTCCCTCAGATCTTCTAAAGGAAACCAACCCTGGGACAATTTGACGTCAAACTTTTGGTCTCCAGAACTGTGAGAGAATAAATTTCTGTTATTTTAAGGAACCAAGTTTGTGGTTTTATTTTGCTCTGTTTTTTTTCTGTTTTTTTTTTTTAAGTATCTTAAGGTGGAAGCTTAGATTATCAATTTATGACATTTCTTCTTTTCCAATACAAACATTTAATGCTGTAAATTTCCCTATCAGTGTTATTTTAGCTGCAGCTTACAGATTTTATGTGTTGTATATTCATTTTTGTTCAGTTGAAAATATTTTTTAACTTCCCTTGAGACTTCTTCTTTGACCTACAGATTATTTAGAAGTATATTTGTTTAATTTCCATATACTTGGAAATTTTCCTGTTACTGATTTTTGGTTGCTTTCATTATGGTCAGATAAAATATTTTGTATAATTTCAGTCTTTTAAGTTTGTTAAGGTGTTTTTTTTATGACACAGGATATGGTCTATCTTGTGGAAAGTTCCATGGGTGGTTAGAAAGAAATCATATTCTGGTGGTGTTGAGAATCTGTAAATATCAATTAGATTCAGGTCAAGTGTTATCTGAAGAACTAGAGGAGAAAAAAGGGTAAACACAATTATATGGCACTTTGAATTCTAGTCTTCTTCAATACACTGCTGCTATTGACCTATCAGGATCCTCAAATAGCTGCTCCACACATTCTATACAGGTTTTGTAGCTGCATTCAGTCAGAGAGACAGGGTGGAGTGTGCTTTCTCCAAATTACTTGAAACTACAACTTGTAGGTAACCTTTGATCCAGTAATCCTTCTCTGGAGCAGCTATTCTTAGAAGATAATCCAGAAAAAATCTATGTGTTTTCATAATAGCAATATAAAATAATGTACATGGCCAAAACATGAAGGAGTAAATGTGTCCATACAATAAGATATAAATTAACTCTTTAAAATTATAAGTATGGTAGCTACACAGAAGTAAGGAAAAATGTTTGGGAAATGATGCTGAGGAAAAAGATAGAACGTGAACTTGGATTGGCATTAAAATTACTTTTATTATTTTAAAAAACTATGTATGTATATGGGAATTAAAGGGACATTTAAAAATGAAAATAGTTCTTGAAACTATGAATAACTTTTTAGAAGAGAATACTCATTTATTTGGTAACAAGGAGTAAAAATGAATTCTCAATTCCTCTTCTTTCTATTGGTGGCTGAAGTGAACAGTAGTAGTCAAACAGATAGAAACAGGAATTCCTTTGCAGACCTTGATATTTTGCAGAAGTGCAAAGATGCCTGAGTCACCCAATTTACAGTCACTGTTTTCTAGACAGAAGTGCCAACTGTTGTGCTCTCCGGTGGATTAGTGGTTGCTGTGTTCTCCTCATTTTCAGGATTCATGGCCGGAAACAGAAGTACTTCTTTGACTTTACTGGCGTCTGTGAGAAACATGGTGCTGCAATTGATGCCCATGCCACAGCCAGCTGTGGGTGTCCCATGCAGTATCAAACTTTTCATCTATGCGCATGGCCTCCTCATTATTAGCAGCTTTGGCCTGTTCTTTAAAAAACTGCTTGCTGCTTCATGGAACTATTTACCTCACTGTAGGCACTGCACACTTCCTTCTTCACTACAAATAGCTCAGAGTATTCAGAGTGGTCCATTTGGCCAACGTTCTCATTATCTGTGGGTGATCACAGGTGAATGTGGGACTGATGCAAGCCACTTTCTGGAACTCCCTGACAAGCTTATCAAAGAGTCTGGCTGTGGTCCGAGGTGGAAGACACTCAATAGCTTTTGCCACACAGATATTATCAAGAAATATTTTAGTTTCTTCAGTTCTGAAAGGTTAGTTTTCTTGCAGCTTCTGGCAGGTTAGTTTCTCCCAGGGCTTTGTCAAGTTCTTCTACCATGCTGACTCTCTGGAAAGGTTGGGTGTAGTGAATCTCATGGGTTTGACCTTCTGGGCATTTGGATGGTAGGTGATCCTGTAACTGTCTGTAATATGCTTTACCATCCCTGACATAATCTCCATGATTTCCTGAGATCATAACAATCTGCAGAGGCCATGTGAAAATTCACAGGTGGTGATTTAAAGTCAAATCATCTGGAACTGGTATTCAATTTCACAAACCTGGTCAAATCCACTGACGCCTGGCATCTTATGGTAGCATTCTAGAATAATTCTTATGTATAGTTCATGTCCAGCTCGCTGTGGTAGGCGATGAAAAGCTTGGCCACAGCTCCCCTTGAGAGAAATTTCATCATGGGAATTTCAATGTCTAGGAATCCTAACTTATCCAAGAAACTTCGTGTATATGTGATGCTCTTAGTGTGGATAATAAATTTCTTCCTCACAAAGTCATTCAGGTTCAAGCCCAAGTATCTCCAATGATATTGTTTCCTTGCCTTTGAGGCCAAAGTGAGAATGAAGTGACATATGTGAGCAAGGAGGCACTAGTGTGATTTTGTGGAGAATGATGTTCAGCAGATCCTTCTTGGTTTGTCCAGGATTCTCCTGAACTCCAATTATGTCTCCCTGAGATAGTCTGTTATCCACACGAATAAATTCTTCTGATTTAAATTCCTTGGATTGGCCATGACTTGCAACTTGACTTGTCTTCGAAGAGCACAGAAGACGAGCTTTCCCCAGAAGCTCTTACGGCGTGAGTCTTATCTGCCGCCTTTAAGACGATGTTAGTCATGTGGTCTCCCGGGTGCAATGAAGAGCCTCTGCGCTGCGGGTCTCCCCAGTGCCCAGCAGCTGGTAGACACTCCACTGCAGTCCTGCAGTGTGGACGGGGGTCCACTGTCATTAGTGTGGTGGTGACAGCAGTAGCCTGGCCAAGCTGTCTCTGGCAGAGCTCCTGCTTGGTCTCCTCTGTTCTTCTCAGCTTATAGGTGTCATCTTCCCATTCTTGCCCAGTTTCAGCTAGCCACCATCCACTACCACCTCACCTCTGCATGGCAACCGTCTTTCCCAAGAGCCCGTTGCAAGGTGAACCAAGCTCATTAGCGACTTTCAGGACAGGGACCGAGGCCTCACCTATTTCAGGGGTGAGGGGGACTGGTGCCTTTGGAGTTGCCATTGTTGCTGCTGCACGGGCATGGTATTGGGCCTCGTGGCCCAGAATCTGTGGTGTCTGTGTGCCAGGCACTCTCAGGGGTGCAACTCAGGTGCCTGATGTCAAATGGTGGTGGCCATGGATTTGAGAAAAAATCCAGTGGGCCAAATGTCTCTGTGTGCATGGCCCAGCCCAGGGAGGTGTTGGCCCAGGCCGTGAATAATTTTTAAATAAACTTTTCATGTTTTAGAATTGATTTAACAATACCTTCAGAAGTTCTCATAACTCTTGTAACTGGTTTTGGGCCACAGTTCCTCTCAGTTTTCCCACCCATGAAACAAGTTGCTGTGCCTCACCTGGTAGGTGAGGAGACAGGAATGAATACCGCTGCAAGCGGTAGCAGGACTCACAGTCTCCACACCAGGAAGTCCCTCCCTGGCTGCTCTCTCCTTCCAGCAGAGGCCACAGCACAGAAGGCCATGCAGTGTAGCCCAGCCCTGGCTATACTGACAGCCTCCAGTAGAGGGGTAACCAGGGTCAGCCAACACCCGTTTCGGGCTCAGCATAGTGCAGAACTGGTCTCTCTGTCTCACCAACCCTTACCGTCTTCTCGATGTTCTCAAAGACTTCTCGGGCCTCTTCGTAGGAACAGGTCTCTTCCAAACACTCTCTTTCAAGGTTTCCTTTCTTCATCTCTTCTAGAAATGAATTCGCCCTCCGGAACCTCTCCAGGACAGTATTGGCACGTTCCCGGTTAATGAACACTAGAACACAGGGAAGAAAACAAAGTTGAAAGTACCTGAAAACTCTCCTTCCTCATGCGCTAAGGCAGCTGGGAAGGAAATGCCCATCTCCCTCACAACTGCTCCATTACAGTACAAAATATCTATTCTAGACCCCACACATCCTTCTCTTGGGAAGTAAACACACCCCATCCAAACAACTCACCAGCCTCCCTGCACATTCACACCCAGCTTTACGTGGACAACCCCAACCCTCTTTCTTAAACTCCCCCTTCTCAGAGTGGTTCCAGGTCACTGTCACCTTCCCTCCCTGAGGCTACTGCCCTCTGAGCTCTGGCTCAGGCTGTACCTGTCCAGTTCCAGCCCCATCCTGAACCCCACCCTTCAAGGTCTCAGCTGAGTTAAGTAGGGAGTTCTGATAACTGTTTTGATCACAATCTACAATGAAAAGTACGATTTATACATAAAGTCCCAGGACACACATCAGCACAATTGAAACATAATTTCAAGAAATAGTACTTACTACTATTTTCTACGAAATGGCACTTATTATAAAATTTTCTACTTGATTCTGTTCTATTTCAGTTTTAAAAAACCCACCAAATTGATTTCATGACTCACAAATGAGTCATGCTCTGCCAATTAAAATGGCTTGGATCAGAGCGTCTCTGGGTCCTCCTTATAATGTGTATCTACAGCTGAATTGTCCCTACCTCTCTAGTTGAGTCTTGTTTGTCTCTCACTCACCCACACTCCTTTTCTTGTTTTCATTGTGGTATTGGAGACCCTCACATTCTTTTCTTCCCCCTCTGCACTTCTCTCTTTATCTTTTTTTTTAAAACTTTCATTTATTTTAAGTGTGTTTTTCCAGGACCCATCAGCTCCAAGTCAAGTAGTTGTTTCAATCTAGTTGTGGAGAGCGCAGCTCATAGTGGCCCATGTGGGGGTCGAACCGGCAACCTTGTTGTTAAGAGCACCATGCTCTAACCAGCTGAGCTAATGCCCACCTCTTCTCTCTATCTTTTCTTCACCGAAGAATTTAGAGGCTCGCCATTATAAAAGACTCTACAAATTGCTATTTCTAGCCCCAACTTTCATCCTGGGCTCTTTGTTTTCAATTCTCTCACCATGATTCATGCCTCTCCTCATCTCAGAACTCTAAATCCCCATGTCCTACACTAAAAAACAGGATTGCAGAATCAAGGAGACTTGACTTTCAAATATGTCTTGGTCACCTACTACTTAATATTGGCAAATGGAAATTACCATACATACCTACTTCTTAGAATTGTTTTAAAGATTGTATACAGTTCCTAGTGTTCAGTTTGGTACACATTAGGTGCTCAGTAAAGGTTAGCTTCATTCCTACTTCAAATTACTTTCCCAAATTCCCCATTTCTTTATTATCCTAACAGTGCCAGGCTCAATCTTGTAATTTGTGGGCCCCTCCCTCACTACTCCAAATATCTGCTCTACTATCAAGCACTTGCTTTGAAATAGAACCCACACATCGGTTTCTCCCCTTCGTCATTCCCCTACGTGAAGGTCCCCAACGACCTTCATCATTCCCCTGTTCTGTTTTCTTCTCTCTCTTTTTTACTGTTTACCACTTCCTCATCTCCTGCACACCTGAGTCCCCTCTGTCTGCTCCTCAGTGCTCCTGTCCTTGCACTTGACCCAGGAAGCAGACAAGCCCCAGCATCCTTCCAGGAGTAAGGCCACCACCTCCACTCTTTCTTCTGACTTTACTCTGCTTCTCCCTTTTCTGAGCTTTTTCTCTCTGGTCAAGCCCTGGGAATCTGGAAGGTCCAGAGAGGCCCATCTGTCCAGTCTTGAGTAGGGGAGCCCTTCACCCTGGCTGAGCTAGTCTGAGGATGGTGACACCAGCTTTTCCCTCATTCTCTGCCCTGCCATGGAAATTCATCTCTGCTTGTGACCCCTTTGCTCTCCTCTCTCTCTCCACTCACTTTGGCAGAGGGAGGGGACTTGTCTTTATCTCTGCCTGCCACCTCCCTCTCTCTCCATCTCTCTGCCTCTCTGTCTTCGGTCTCCGTTTCTCTGTTTTTGTCTATCCCTGTCTCTGTCTCTCTCCCTCTTTCTCTGTGGATGTGTTTTTATCTGTCTTTGTGACCTCTGACCCGCTGACTCTCCACCCACAGGGAGGCACACCTGGCCTTAAGCTACCCTTGGCTGAGACCACCAAGCACAGCTGTCTCATGCTAGCCTTTGACGTGGGATGGACACCCACCAACCAGATTCAAGGGCATCGCTCTGACTCCTCACCCTTCCTCCTCCTCCCCGGGGGCCACCTCTGCAGTCTGCAGGTTGAGGGGCACTTACCACTTCCACCTGGCAATGGGAGGCTGGCCAGGGAGGCGCTGAGCAGAATGAAGCACAGCAGGCCCGCCATGGTGTGGCCGAGGACAGCGTCTCTGTTCCAGCTGGGACAGGCCTCTGGGGCAAGGTTCACTCACCTTGGCTCGAGGGTGGCTGGTTGTCCTGCTTATCACAGCCTCTTGATTGGAGCCTGGGCCTGCTGAGGGGTGGGGAGTGGGGGCAACTGATTGTGCTGGGGCATTGTCACCTGGCCGGTAGCCCTGGGGATGTCTCTACCAAACCTCATTCTCCTCAGTAACCATATCCAGGGGAAACTGCTGCAGGGATAGGAATTTTTCGTTCTGAGAGTAAAAATGTCATTTTATTTCAGACATTTATGTGTAGCTCTCATTTCATCCTTACCATGATAAAGGCTAATTATCATTTCTCCATCTTTTCTCTAGATCAGAAAACTGAGGTTTAGAGAGAGGTGAAGCATCTGTGGTACAATTGGGATTTGAACCCAGGACATTTTGCCCCAGTGTCCTGCCTTTCTCTAGGTCTAAAATGGTCCTTCCACTCAAAAGCCTCTCTCTCCAGGTGGTGTCAGGTGTGGTCCCGCAAAGGGTCTTCAGCACAGAGGGCCCTGGTGCCTGCACTTCACCTGCAGAGGCTCACCTGCAGAGGCTCCTAGAAGCAGAGACTATCTTGTGACTCTTCCATGCCACATGGCTCCTACACCTACTTCTGGGAGGCTGTCCCTTGGCTGGCGTGCCTGAGGGGACTGCTGTGCCGGAGCCCCTGCGTGATCTGTTGTCCAGGCTAGCCCGAGGTTGGGAGGGGCTGTGCACGGAGGACCTGCTGGGTGCGCCATGGAGGCTCATGGCTTAGCCTGACACGACCACCTCATATACCCCTACTGAGGGCCAGGTTGGGGGCTGGGGAGAATGAGCCCTGAGTCAGAGGCCTCACGGTGACGTCCATTTCTCACTTATGCAAAGCTCAGTACAGGTCATCCAGGAGAGAACATGGAGGGTGGCATGGTGCCTGAGGACCAGGATTGGAGGCAGCTTTAGCATCCAGCCCTCTCCCATGGCTCTCATTCCCTACTCCTCTCATGTAGGGCCAAGAGATATGGAGGGCACTGTGTCCCAGGGATACGGAAGTCTCACTATTTGGCTCTCATCCCAGGGAGATTCCAGATCTCAAAGTTGTGTGTCTTTACAACAAACGGTAAATGCCAGGGGAAGGCAAATCATCTCAGGTCACCAGAAGCAGACTGCCCCCTTGGCAGCCATGCTGGGAGGGAGGTGTGCATGCTACACAGAGGGTACACACCAGGTCCAGGCTTCTCTCCCAGCCTGGAAACCTCCTCAAGGCGTCGGGATGCAGCCTGAGCTCTTGGGCTGACCAAGGTCTCTGCAGCAAGATTCCAGGTTCTGGAGGAAAAGTCTTCAGAACCCGCTGGCAAGATGAATACTTCATTGAGAGAGGCAGAAAAAGACTGCACTCTATCCCACAGCACCCATCACCCAGGACTGATTCTGCATGTAGTGACTGATTATTATCCAAGGCCCGTGGTCACTGGGATATAAGCACCATTGTCTAGCTTGTTTATTGCTCTGTCTCTAGTACCTAGAGGAGTGTCTGACACACAGTAGATGCTCAATAAACACCAACAGATTGAGTGAATCAGTGTGGTCCCAAAATGCTCCTGCTCTGGGGGCTGAGGTCAGGGTGGTCTTTACCTGGGGGTGATCACTGTGATGTGCAGAGCCTGGTCCTCAGGGATAACCCGCAGTTGGTGTCTTGGGCCTGTCTCACCTGGTCAATTTATGCTGTGATGATGTCTCTGGGCATGTTTAGCATGTGGGAGGAGGCCATATTCTGTGTGAGTCCCTGCCTGTCCCCAGCCCCTGGTGAGTGGGAAATGATTTGAGCTCCACTCACAGAAAGATGGACATGATCCCTAACGGTTAGTACATCAAGTGTTGTCCTGATGTCACCTGGCACCCATGTTTACGAACAGCTCTCTGAGGTAGGGCCTGTGTCCCATTGATAGCTGGGGAAACCGAGGCAAAGCCAGTGATACACAGGACTCTGTTTAACCCAATGTGTGTTTGGGGGTCTCCTGGCCTGGCCCCTTCAGCCCCATCTCCCCCCTTTTTTCCAGGACCTCATCTCTCCTCCCCCCCTTTTTTTCCCAGGAAGAGGGTCCAGACTGCTTTCATTTCCAGAGAAACAAGAGACTCGCTGGGCTCATTCCTCCTGAGACCTCTCACATTTTGGTTGCAGAATTTCCCCTAAATGTCTATAGCTGAGCTGTTGAGCTGGAGGACATCTGGGTGTTTGCAAATAGGCTTTACTGTCCATGATGACATAATTGAGTGCTCCCAGATGTCTCATGTCATGTGCAGCGGTTTCATCCTCCTGAAAAGCATCGCAGTGGGCTCCCGTTTTACAGATGAGAAAACAAGGCACACAGAGAGTCAGCGGCTTGGCCAAGAGAAAGAGTCAGAGTCAGACTGACGCCAGGAGGTCTGGCCCTGTCGGGTCTCTTAAAGTGCAGATGCCATCGCTTGGTGAGATCCCTAAAAATTAGATCCTGACCAGGGCAGCAAGCCTTGTCTGTAAAGACCCAGATTGTGAATATTTTAGGTCTGTGGGTCAGATGGTCTCTTTGGCCAGTCTCCGTCCCAGTTACTCAATACTGCCCTGTTTTTTTTGTTTGTTTGTTTTTGAAAGTAGCCTTTTTTTGTTTTTAATTTTTTTTTTATTGGGGAATATTGGGAGACAGTATGTTTCTCCAGGGCCCATCAGCTCCAAGTCATTGTCCTTCAATCTAGTTGTGGAGGGCACAGCTCAGCTCCAAGTCCACTTGCTGTTTTCAATCTTTAGTTGCAGGGGGCGCAGCCCATCATCCCATGCGGGGATTGAACCTGCCACCTTGTTGTTGAGAGCTCGTGCTCTAACCAACTGAGCCATCTGGCCGCCCCTCCGGCAGCTCGTTGTCTTCAATCTAGTTGTGGAGGGCGCAGCTCACTGGCCTATGTAGGAATCGAACCAGCAGCCCTGTTGTTCAGAGCTCGTGCTCTAACCAACTGGGCTATCTGACCACCCCTCAATGATGCACTTTTAAGCAGCAATGGATGATGTGTAAAGGAACAGTAGGTCCCAATAAAACTTCATTTACAAAACCAGGTGGCTAGCACTCAGCACCAGCATTAGCTTGCAGACCCTGGTCTCCTCTAAACAAAATATGACTTGACTGTTCTGCAGAGCAAGTGCTGGCACCCTAACTCACATGTGTTAAACACCGTTGGTGTTCCAGGCACAGGCCAGGCCACTAGCTGTCTCCAGTCATATCCTGAGGGAGGCGGGTGCCTGCCGGGTTTGCTCCACCCACCTTCACCAAGTTCAGGTGGGACCCACTTGAACTTTGATCATTTGTTTCCTTCTCACCTAAGACCTATGGTTTAGTGTGCCCACAATTACCTGAGGTTCTGGATAAAAATGTAACTCACCTGGTCCTACCCACCTTGGATCCCACAGACCTAGGCAGGACCTGGAAACTTGCATTTTGTGGAGCGTCCCTGGCCCTCTCTTTGAAGAGTGTCATCAACGAGGGCCTTGGCAGGAAGGAAACATCCAGTTCTACAGGGTTGTGGGAACAATAGCTTCTCAAATCCATCAGAGAGCTCTCAGTTTAAAAAAGCAGCCTCCCATTTCAGTTATGTGGGCAATTGTGAAAGAAAAGACAGCTTGATGATAAACACCAGGGTCTCAATGAAATGAATGTAAACAATCTATGAATGGCAGGCAGGCAGCCAGAAAAAATGCACTAAGGAGATTCAGCTGTTTGTTGTGGGGAGAACAAATGGCAAATGGTATGGAGAGTGGTTTTTTTTCCCAGTTAGTTTGTTTGTTTATTTATTTATTTATTTATTTATTTAGATCAGAACATTTTTACTGCCAGATGCTAGAGTTTGAGTTATTCCAAACAAGGGTTTTATTTTATTTTATTTTTGTTATTAGTTTCAGGTGTATAGAGTGTTCAATGTAGTTCATTTTTATGGTAAAAGATACATGCACAGAACAAATCTGGAATGATATCCACCAAGGTGAATGGATGATGCTTCCAATTTAATTTATCTGAAATGAAGATGAAATAGTTGTATAAGAGAGAAAAAAGGTGAAAGTTAAAAGACAGCCTCAGAAAGTAGCACACATCACTGACTGAACACATGCGTGCACAGCTCCGCTGTGTCGGTCCTGAGAAGAAGCAGAAATGTGTAGGCAAGGTCACTTCTGTCTCCATGGCAGCACTTCCTGTCTCCCTGGCCCACTGCCATGTGTCTCTCGCTATTTCCCTCTCAGTATATCTTTTTGAATCTCTGAGTCTCTTTCTCTACCTCTTTAGAATCTCTCCCCTCAGTTTTTCTGTCTCTCCCTCTCTCTCTACCCCTCTCATCTTGGTCTTTCTCTATTCTTTTCTCCATCTTTCTCTCCATCCTTCATTCTCTTTCTTCCTCTCTGGGCCTGTCTCTCCTTCTTTCATTCTATCTTTCCTTCTCTGTCTCTCTTGCAGTCTCTCTGTTTCTCTCCCTCCCTTCCTCTCCACTCCAAGAACAGCAAAAGAATGTATGAGATTTGATGCCAGGACAGCCCAAACAGCAGCAGCTTTATTTTACAAGAGGAAGGTCCGTGGAGCTGACACAGCAGTGCTAGGGGAATGGGGCTCGGAAGAGGCCTTCTGAGGGTGCTTTCGAGCTCATAAGCTTGTGGAGCCACTCGGTGTACTGGGAGACCCTGGTGTACACGCCAATGTGGCCTTTGGCGGCACAGCCCACACCCCAGCTGACGACGCCTGTCAGGTACCATGTGCTCTGGAACTTGGTGGCATGTGGGCCCCCGCTGTCCCCCTTGCAGGCGTCCTTGCTCCCATCCAGATAGCCAGCACAGAACATGTTCTCTGTGACCTTTGGGGAATTTTGCTTCCATTTTGACTGCTCCAGGCAGTCCTGGGTCATCAGCCGAGGCACATCGATGGTCATGAGCTCAAGGGCAGTGGCGCCCCTGTCGAGGAGCTGGCCCCAGCCGCTGACAGACGAGAAGCGGATGAAGGCCAGTGTCCTCTCAGAGAAGGTCTTCTCGGGCAGACAGAGAGGTACCACGTAGTCTGTGAAGGCCACGGGCCTGCTCAGGCGGAGCAGGGCGATGTCGTGGTTCGTCTTGCCTCTGACGTACTTGTTGGGCATGATGACCTGAGCGACGTGCCGCTCCTGCTCATCTCCATCCTCCTCACTCAGGTCATGCTCGCCTGTGGGAGACCAACACTGCTCAGGCCCCTTGCCCTGCAGCCTTAGGGAATGTCCCTTCCAGCATCTCAATAGGGTAGGCACCTCCTTTGGGGCAGTGGAGCCCTATATCACCCTCAAGCTGGCCAGAGCAGCCTTCCCAAGTGGCCACTGGTGGGCTCCATGCAGAGTGTGAATTGAGGGTGAATCTGGGACCTGGGGTGCTGGACCAGGCAGCTATATGTGCCTGATTCCCCAGTTCTTTCTAGACAGGGCCTGGGCCTCTCTGGGGGTCCTTGTCATCCCATAAATCCACCAAGCAGAGGTCCGTCCATGGTGGCCCATGGAGCCCTGGGCAGCTGCATCCCCCTTGGGGCTCTTGGCCCAAGCGAGGCAATTGGGTACAGCATCGCCCCACATGTCTTTATTTGGGTGGGAAAGAGGCTGAGGGGACGGTGGCCACAGTGGCTCCCTGTGAGCACTGGGGTTTGTCCAGATGCTGCCCACTTTTTTTTATTTGAGAAGTTCATCTGGTTGAGGAAGCTGGTGGTTCAAAACCTTGAATCTTAGCCCTGAGTTGTTATCACTCAAGAATTGTTCTCTTATCAGAAGGTGACAAAAACCTACCCACTACCACTGTCAGGTTCTTCCAGCTCGTGATTTTGTCAAAACAGTGGGCTGCAGAGACCACCCAGGTGGTGTCAATCAGGGTTCCCCCACACAGCAGCTGGCCATCCTTCAGCTTCAGCGCAGCCTGACAAGGGCACAACAGACATTGGAAGGTCACATTATTGTCCTTGGGATCCCCTTCCTTGGAGACTCACCTTTGCCCTGCACCTCAGGGATGGGCTGCATTTACAGGATGGTTTCTGAAATCCTGGGGCCTCCCCAGAACCCTTCCTGGGCAAAGCTGTTGCAACTTTGCTCCAGCAGGCTGTTTCCCCGTGTAGCTACGGGAAGGGGAAGCTCACGGGCACTGGCCTGGCAATAAAATTGTTGATGCTGGATTCGTTTGTGCGTCTCCCAGTATGGTCATCCACGCTTGCCCCAACATGCTTGATTTGCAAAGATCAGGCCAAGCGTGATGCTCCCAGAGCACGTGAGGAGTGAATGAAGCACCACAGTGAAGCACTGAGCGTGGCTCTAGGCACACAGTGGACCCTCAATAAATATTTCCTTTTCTTTCCTTCCTCCTAAAAGCACAGAGGGTGCTGAGCGGATCCTTGAATGAATCCTGCAGGGAGACATTTGCCCTTCAGTAATTCTCCCACGATGGATGGGAGAATCTCTGTCTCTGGCCAGGTTGGCCTGTGGACAGTAAGGAATTGCAAGGCCAGAGGGAGGCCTGGCCGTGGGTAATATGGACCAGCTGGTAAACAGTCCTGGTCTGGTTTTCGATGGTCACCATGTGTTGTGGTTAAGTTGGATCAGCCAGGGAGGGAAGAGACTGGAAATGGGGTCAGCCAATCTGAGGCCTCATGTGCTGAGTTGTGAACAGCAGGACAAATGGTTCTGAGGAGGTGCCCCTCTTCTCACCCAACCTGGCAACTACTGGGCCTCTTGGAGAAAAATAAAAAGCCACCATAAAATTCTCCCATGATGGATTAAAAGAGCTACCTTCAGGCTCAAGGCCACAGGCCCTGTCAGTTGAAACCCCCTTAAAATCTAACCCTGCCCTGGATGACAGTGAATCTGTGGCTGCAGATATGAGTGGGGTGGTCTGGAAAGGTTTTAACAAGCTGGATCTGGGCCTTTTGGACCTGACTCTCAGTCCTGATGTGGGCAAGGCACTGGATCTTGCTGGGCCTCAGTATCCCCACCTATAAAATGGGGTGAGCATGCACCTATCTCTTGGGTGGGATTGTGGGGGTTAAATGATACTGAGACATGAGGTCTTGGCGGGGCCAGGCCCGAGGAGTATATGCTGGGAAGTAGTGCCTTCTGCACTTCCCCCCAGCAAGCCCACCTGAGAGCTCCCCTTTGTAAAGGCACAGAAATCCCCATTTCTGGGACCAGCTCTGCCTCGACCTCGGAGAGGCTTTGCCACCCAATTACAGGGGACTCTGGTGAACATATTGGTCCCATTTGGGTGTGTCTAACTCAGATCCTTCCTCTGGATGCCAAAAACCAGGGTTCTGTAAAGCTGAGAAGTGGATCCTGGCCTGCAAAGGCCTCACCCTGGCCCCAACTGCTGTGGGAGGTGGGGTGGAGCAGGGGGAGGCCAGGAGGGCACAAGGCTGCGAGCTCAGCAAGAGACGCAACTTGTGAGAGTGTCTGAAGGGGCCAGATGGCCACGAAATGAGAGGCTTGGAGCTGCCCTGAGTCTGGGGTCAGGCCAAGGATGACCGCGATTCTCCAATTTCCCCTACAAGGTTCTCATACTTTTATTTCTAAATATTTTTAACTGTTTAACTAGGGGTGTCCCAGAATGAAAGGTTAAAGAAGAGTCACTGATTCGGGCTCAGACCTGAGTTTGTAGGTCTCAGTTGCAGCTTTTCTCACACTTGAGTGTGCACACATCCCTGCGTTCTCATGAAGTGCAGATGTTGACCCAGTGGGTCCAGAGGCCTGAGACTCTGCATTTCCAAGTGGTACCAGGCTCATAGGCAGCCTTGCGGACAGGCATCCTGGAGGAGCCATGGCCCACAGACCTGACCACATGCCGGGGACAGCTTCCTGGCCTGCAGGAGGACTTTATTACGGATCAAGAATCATACTGTATGAGCTCACTTATAAGTAGAATCTAAAAAAACAAAATAAATGAATAAACAAAACAAAACAGAAACAAACCCTATGGACAGCAAGTTGATGGTTGCCAAGGGGGAGGGGTGGAGCCATGGTAATTTAAAAAATAATAAAATTAAAACAAACAAACAAACAAAAAACCAAAAAAACAATGTCTGGCATACAAAAGAAAAAAAAAATCTCAGCTTCCAGAGGAGATAGAGCTTCCATATGGAGCTTTGGAGGTCACAGAGCTGGATTCAAATCCTGCCTCTACCATTTATTAGTTGTATGGTCTCAGTTTCTTATCTGTAAAAGGGGAGTGAGATGAAGCAGTGTGAAGAGAATAAGTAAACTGACAGAGGTGCTGCTGGGAGCACTGAAATCTGAGATGAATGGAGGCTGTTGTCAACAACTGGACCTCAGAATAAAGAGGAAATCCACTGAAACACTTCCGTGAGCAGGGGTAACTTGGGGCCTGGGGTGTCCTGTGGCTGACCTGCCCACTTTCTCTTTGAAGTTCCGCGTGACCCTGGGGCCCTGAAGCCTTACCTGCCAGGGACACTCCCCTTTGGGGCACACATTGCCACCCACAATTCGGCCTTGGGGTTGGCTGGCATTTCTTTTTTCCAGAACAGGTATTTTTCCGCATGGATATTCAACTGTATAAAACAAAAGTCAGCAAGACGTGGGGATTTATGATAGATGAACGCGCTAGTGAGAAGAGGACTCTGAGCCCTGCAGGCAGTGGTTCTGCCTCTGGCTCCTGCCTGGGGCTATGGGACGCCTCAGTGCCCTTGTGGTAGCTGCTGGGTGAGTAGATGGAGCAAGGGCTTTTGTTGCAGGAGCAGAGGGCCCTACTTCTTGAAACTGGGTTCTGCTAATTTTTCCAAGGGGAAGAAATGCTGCTTGAATTTCCTAAATAATGAATGATACTCTGTCTAAAGGCTAACCAGCCCCTCAGACAATCGTGCCACTATTTTGATCCCACTCTTAGTTTTTGGTCTGCTCCAGTGAAGTTCTTGGGTCAGAAAAGAAAATGTTTAGAGGTGGCAGCTGAATTTCAGGTTGCTTTGACCAGGCTGGGTACATCTACTTCTGAAGACACAGAGGGAGAGGGGTGCCCCAGGCTTTGGAATTGCAGCCCCATTAGTTTGATGTTGGTTTGGAGTAATTTTCCTGAAAGTGCTTGCCTTTAAAAAAGATTTGATATCCAGAATTGTGTTGTAGTCAGTACAGACACGGGGTGTGGCAGTGTAGAGTCCCGGCAGAGAGAACTGGAAGTGGGGCAGGGGCTTCGTTTCGCTCCTCTGGGCCCACCTAGAATGGGCAGGGGGCCTGAGGCCCACACAGGGAGCTGCAATCAAGGCTCTGTCCTGTCCACTGTTGCCCTGGCCAGATTTGTGTCCTCCCTGCCTCTGAACATGCAGTGGTCAGCAGGTGGTGGAAGCTCAGTTAGTGCTATGCCACCCTGTCTCATTGTTTAGCCAAGAAGAGAACTTGTGGCAGGGCAGGAATTGGTGACTGCTCATCCGGAAGTGAAACAGCACACAAGCCCTGGAGCAGGACCCTGTTACCTGTGGGTGCGCAGGACACCTCGTCGGCCTGGAGTGTGTACCCCTTGTGGCACCAGCAGGAGCGCTTGGTCTCCACGTGGTTGTTGCAGTACTGCTGGCAGCCTCCATTCTCATTCTCACAGATCAGTTGGTCGTTTTTGTCTGAGGACAGAAGGAGACAGCCTGAGAGGGGCGTCTGGTGGTGGCCAACCTTCCCTGGGCCAGGGACAGCGTTCTGTATGAAGGTGGTGCTCAGCTGCCAACTACAGAGACTGAGCCTGGCACTACCCCACTCTACAGATTGATCCAGAAAGGTGGGACCCGGTGTTTGGGTGCTCACTCATGTCTGAGCAACCTAGCCAGTGGGGACACAGGGCCAGCAAGCAGTGGCCTCCACCTATCACCCCTGGTAGCAGCTGGTGGGCAGTTGAAAGGGCCAGAGGAAAGCAAAAAATCCCTTGGAGACAGTAAGAGTCCAACTCAAGCAGAGGCCTGCCAGTGAGAGGCCAGATAGAAGGGACTGCTCTGTAGTCAGGCCCTGGTGGCCAGTGACCCGGTCCGGGGTTAACCACTGATTTGGACAGGCAGAGATGAGGAAGATTCAACCTGACTCTGAAAGACAGCAGTTTGGTGAAGGAAACAGGGTTGGCTTGCTGTGAAAGTCCAAGACCACTGGCGGGAAGGCCAGTCCTAGAAGTGAATGCACACCAGAACAGCTGAGCACCCAAGTCTGGGCAAAGACACTGAGGCTTTCTAGCCCCAAATAAGTGGCAGGAAGCCTCTTTCCTTAGTCTGTCACACTATCTGGCCTCTGTTCTGCTTCGAGCAGAAGTTGGCTGAGGCCCAAAAGAGCTCATTCAGCATCAGAATGTACACGTGAGTGGGAAAGGATTAACCATGCTCAAAGAGAGGCCTAGCCTTCGCCTTCAGCTGCTGGGAAGTGACCTCCACACCATGAGTAAGTTGGATGCTTTTAATTTAATCTGCCTGAAAAGAAGGTTGTTTCCCTGAGAGCCTTGGGTCACACAGGATGGTCTAACAATGTGATTCATGTGGGGCCTTGGGCCACATGGTATTAGCTCAGCCTCTGGAGGGACTGGAGACCAAGGTAAGCCACATGGTTGGTCAGCCATGTTTACGTGACTGAGCCCCAGTAAAATCTCTGGGCACCGAGGCTTCGGTGTGTTTTCTGGGTTGGTGGTATGTCATACATCTTGTCCTACTTGGCCTTGGAGAATGAAAGACTGTCCATATGGCTGCCCTGGGAGAGGACAACTGGAAGCTTGCACCTCGTCCCTTTTAACCTGTATCTTTTTGCTATTATAAATGGTAACTGTGAGTATATCAGCTTTCAGTGAGTTCTGTGAGTCATTCCAGCAAATTATTAAACTTGAGGATGGTCTTAGGGACCTCTGAACTTTGCACTACTTTAACATATGGAAGGTGAAAAAAATATCTCATACCTTTGTAATAGCAGGTAGGGAAGGTCACGTTTACCCCACTGTCTTGGCTGGTGGGATATGTGGAAACTGGGCAGTGATGTAGTGACTCTCATCGGGGCCCTCTCCACAGAATATCCCAGTGCGGTGAACTCAAGAATTTTATATTTCCCAGAACGCAATAGGAGGCAATCAAGATTTAGAATTGGCACCTCAGAACCCCAGATCCAAGACTCTCAGATTGGCAGAGTCCTTCAAGGTCACTTAGACCAAGCTTCCCCTGGGGCTGAGCCCAGCCCACGCCTGACCAGGCCATGCCCATCAGCCCCCCGGGGACCCTGTCTGCACGCTATGGGATTCCTCACTTGTCTCACAGTTCCGGCCCTCAAAATCGTCAGGGCAGAGGCAGATGTAAGACTGGAAATTGTCCTCACAGGAGCCTCCATTCTTGCATGGATTTGAGGCGCATTGGTTCTCATCTGTGGAATAAGTCAGTGTTAGTATGCTGAGAAGGGCTAGCGGGTGGGATATAAGTGGGCTGTTTCCCTACTCACCTTTGTAAGAAATCCAGAACTGCTTCTGAGGGAACAAAGAGGAGGCTGCATGAGACATATGTCCACAAGAAGCAAACATTTATGGTATCCGTGGAATGAACTGATGAATTGGGGTGGGTGGGGTGGGCTGGGAGCTTCTGACATGGGGCCTTTGGCAATAGGCTCTGGAAGCCAGACTTTCCTCTGGAGATAAGTTGGGCTTATCTGGGGGAGAAAGGTTTTTCCTAATCCTCCATCTCCACCTCAGGTCATTAAGGCCACCAGAGATCACAAATATCCTTCTCCCAAGTCAAAATACCTGAGTTTCAACCCCAATTAACCCCAACTCTGCCACCTCTGAGTTGTGAATCTGGGGCAAGACACAGATATTCTCTGAGCCTCCATTTGCTCCTATGGGTGGTCATCCATACACATGGGGTGATGTGAGGAGAAGGTCAGTAGTGGATGTAGAGGCATTCTATGAACGGCAAAGGGCTCCATCCATAAAACTGATTCCTGAGGATTCTTTTGGTCGACTAAATTCAAACTCACAGGGTTGCTGTGAGAATAAAACAAGATTAAAACTGTTGAAACTGCTCTGGAAAACTATGGTACACAGCAGCAACGTATGACCATTCTTAACTTGCATGGAAAGGGTCATGTTAGCCTCTGTCTCAAATAGCCTTACTTCCTGTTGGGTGTGAGATATCCTGTGAATATGAAGCATGTGTCTTGTGAGTGTGGGGCATGTGTCCTGTGAGTGTGAGGTGTGTGACCTGTGAGTGTGAGGTGTGGTCTTATCTCATTGTAACCTGACCCACACTCCTGTTGAAGTATTCAAAGGGATGTGATACACTTTAAATATACTTCTTTTAGAAAATGAAAACAGAAATGAAGACTACTCTATCCATATGGCCCAAGGGCAGGTGGAAGAAGCAGTGGTTTCCTAAGTGTTTCCTCACTCAAGCTTCCCTGAAGAGGTGCCCACATGTGCGCAGCAATGAGAGGCTCACCTAGGCCAGTGTCTTAGACATCTGCTCTGTCAGCCTCACTTCTGTGAAGCAGGGGCAACTTTAGAGGACCTTCCTTGGATAGGCAAGGGACACATCACGTGTGCTTTTCAAACTATATGTTTTGATGTAAAATTTAGGATGCATGGTTTGCAAAGAGGAGGATGATCTTGGTAACGAGGGGAGGTATGGAATGCTGTGGGAGATCTAAGGAAAGTGAAGTCATCCTTAGGAAGGAAAGTGACTGAGAAAGCGAGGGGCTGTGCACCTGTGTGTTCAGCTGGGCCCGTAGCACTCACAACCACAGAAGTGGAGACACAGGAGTGACTCCTACTGTCTCAGAGCTCCCTTCCTGAAGACCTACAGTTTGGGTGGCTCAGAGGGCGCCCCCTAGAGGGAGAACTCACCGTTCTCTCATCGTTCTTGAAGATCTCCCTGGCCTCCTCAAAGGAGCACAGCTCCTCCTTGCACTCTCTCTCCAGAGAGCCGGGCCACAGCTCTTCCAGGAACGAGTTGGCACGCCTTTGCCTGTGCAAGATGCCTTGGGCTTCCTCCTGGGTAATGAAGACTGAGAAATGGGAGTTCCATGAAACATTCACAACCTGTCACGCCGAGATGGCACAGAAACCATGCACACTGGTCTCGTCCCACTCAGTAATAGGAATCAAAGTGTTCCTGCCTACAGGCATGGCTGAATTCGAAATAGGAGTGATTTCTTATGGCTGGTTGGAGACAAGACAACATGGCACGAACTTATGTACAAGGATAAGGCAATATGTTCATTCAATTGTAATTTAACACGCTCATACCTTTTGACTTGGTCACTTTACTTCTAGGAATTTATTCTAAGGAAATACTCAGAGGCATGCTCAAAACCCTAGCTATAAGGAGAGCTATTGCTAACAATAACCTGAAAACCAGGTGATGGTTGCCCCCTGCCACCAGGAATACAATGCTTAAGAAGATGTGATATTGGGGTCTCATTTTCTTATGGAGTCCCATCCCCCATATATGCAATTAAACGCACTTTTCTCCTGTTAATCTGTCTCACAACAATTTAATTCTTAAACCAGCCAGATGAACCTAGAAGGATGGAGGAAAAAATTTTCCTCCCGGACAAAAAAATAGTTATTAGGTAATTTAACATTATAGTTTTATATCCAAACAGTATTATTAAATTGTTTTCAAACTTTATCATTACAAAGTTTTCTAATAAATTGTTTAAACTCACCGTAAGGCATTTAAAAAATTATCTGAAGCTACAAATAACACACAAATGGGAAAGGTACATTCATTTCCCATCTTCACTAGTATTAGATATTAATTTATTGCCATTCACATCAGTGTCAACAAGTTATTGTCTGATAATATAAAATTTTCTCTACTTGAATTTGGAGTAGTTTGATTTGCCTTATTTATTTTCCAGATTCATTATGTCTTGGTTACAAGAAATGAAATTGCTATTATAGAAAAATTGTCATACTACCTGTCATGCATGGTGTCATGCGGGGTCTCTGCTCCCGCTCCCCACATAAGAAAGCAGGATATGGTGAGGCCAAAAAGAAACACCCATGGATCCATAGATAGAGGAGTCATACCATTATAGTCTCGCTGGCCGCTGGGTTGGAGACACAGCAAGCAGGCTCTGCAATCCATGCTTCTCTGCCAACAACCAACCCCTTGCTGACTGCTTGCTAGCTTAGCCACAGCAGTTATATCAGTGGTTAATGGCTAACCAGTAACAGCTGATGGCCAACTAGTCACAGCTGATGGCCATCTACTACCTGAGCCAGCACTTTTCCACGTGAGGCCGAGAGCCTGGAAACCGCTCTCTGGGACTCTGTTCCCACACTGCCCATCACTGTAAACCATTAGGACCCTTTTGTTTGTTTACTCTTATTTTCTACCTGTCTCTGATTGTAGGCTTATGACTCGAGATATACCCTGTTTCCCCGAAAGTAACACCTAGCCGAACAGTCGGCTCTGGTACGTCTTTTGGAGCAAAAATTGTAAGACTTGGTCTTATTTTACAATAATATAGGACTGGGTCTTATATAATATAATATGGGACCAGGTCTTATATAACATAACATAACATAACATAACATAACATAACATAACATAACATAACATAACATAACATAACATAACATAACATAACATAACATAACATAACATAACATAACACTGGGTCTTATACTAATTTTTGCTCCAAGGGACTCATTGGGGTTGATTTTCTGGCTGGGTCTTATTTTGGGGGAAACACGGTAGTACTTGCTCTTGTTAGGGAAGAGCAAGTCTGCTCTTGCTGTTGAAAGGAAGAACTTGTCATCCCAAAATATGCCTCTTTGACGTAATGATTATTTTAGGCTGATTATTTTTAAGAAATAGCAGACACAGGAAAAGTTCTGAAAACTGAGTGGAAGTTACCCTTTTGTAAGAGACACATTTGTTAAGGAAAAGAAAAAACAGGCCCAGAGTAGAGTGGCTTACCCCCTGGACAGAAAAATCAAGACTTAACTGCAGTTTCTGACTCTCTCAGAAATGTGACCTTAAGCCAATCAGTCTGGAATTTCCTGATTAACACTAGAGTGATAATCGGCTTAATGAGCCCCCTGCCTCCCTTCCCCTATTGAAAGGTGCCCTTTTTTCCTCTTGCTAATAACTTTCTTATCCTGCCCAGTTTCTACCTATAAAAACCTTCCACTTTGTACTTCTCAAAGCACCTCTCTGTTTACTAGAAGGGATATTGCCCGATTCATGAGTCACACAATAAAGCCGATTATTGGATCTTTAAATTGCCTCAGTTGAATTTTTGTTCTTTAACATATTTATAAGGGAAATCTCCAAAAAAGAAAAAAAAAGATGTGATATTAAATGAAAAAAAGAAGATAATAAAACAATATCTACTATATAATCCCTTTTTTGTAAATAAAAAGGTATATATGAGTAAATGTAATTTATTGAACGAATGCACATAAAAAATTAACTTTGGGGGTTAACAGCTATTCTGTTCCAAATCGTGTTCAATCAACATGCGTAACTTCTGTAATTAAAATACACATCGGCTAGAACATTCTATCAAGATTTTAATGGATGTACTGGAGGGTCCTATGGGGGAGAAGGGCCTTATGCTATGTGCATTTGAGAAAGGTCAGGTGGCAGGGAGAGGCTGGCTTGGGTAGAGAGAGGCAGGCGTTGCTCTGACTCCCGGGAGGGGCGGAGGGTGGCCTGGCTGAGGGTGGCAGATGGAGAGCGGCCGGCATTCCTTGTCTCCATTAAGGGCCAATAGTCCCGTTCACTTCATGCCACTCTTGTTCCTCCCAGCTCTTGTGGAACTCAGGTTACTTCCCAGTGTTGCCAGTTCTTTCCTCCCACCTAACTCACCTAAACACTTTCTCTGCTTTGCCACCACCCTCTCACTCTCCCTTTAAGATGACTCTCTTGAAGAAAAATTCCTCACCTTCCACCCAGGTTCTTATATTGACTCTTAGATCCACTGTAAGCAAAAGCTACCGTGACTGCCACAGGCTCCCCATAGGCTTTTCTTGGTGGCAGGAGGCCTGCTGACCGCTGTCTACTTCTCAGGACGGCCTCCCCTGGCCACTGAGACTGGGCTTCTTTCTGAGGCTCCTCCCCCCTCTCTGCCCACCCCCTCCAGCCTCCTTGGCAGCTGGTGTAGAGTTCTTGTAGCCTTCAGGTTTTTCTTTCTACTCTAAAGGTACTCCGAGCCACCTCACTCCATGTCCGGCTTCGGCTCTCCCTCCACATACCAGAACCCGCACAAGTATTTCCACCTAGAAGTGTGTCTGAACCTCAGATCTCTATCCCTACAGACCAACGCACATTCACAGACAGCTCATACAGGTCCTCCTCCCTCCTCTCCGCCCCAGCTGTGTCTGCTTTTCCTGTCTGAGTCCCGGTCTTGGGGAAGAGCCCCGCCTGCCTCCCAAGCCAAGTTTCTCTGAGGCATCTGACCCCTCACAGACAATTCTGCAGCTGTCACCTTCAGTATCTGCCTCTCTTCTCTCCACCCCTGCAATGCCACCTGAACTAAAGAGCTCCAACCTCCTCTGGGAACTTCCTGAGCACTTGCCTCTTCCTATCCTCTCACAGTGACCCCCATAGTTACTTGCAGCTAGCTCGTGTCCCCATTTTGCTTATGAGGAAGGAAGGTGAGTGAGGCTTAGAACTCACGCAAAGACACCGAGGGACCAAATTGAAAACATTGACTTTGAGGATTCTTTTGGACATGCAGGCAGACATGGGGACTGCACCCCAGAAGAGGGCTTGGCAATAGAGGCCAGGACGTTGAGACCAGTTACAATTATGCAGAGGTTGAAGTCAAGGGTGTGGATGAGGCCAGGGACGCTCACAGGGCCCTGGCCGATCCTGCTGTGTGTGACCAGTGCTGCTGGGGGGCTGTGCAGTGAGCAGGGAGAGAAGAGGAAATCCGGAATGAAGCCAGCATGGTGAGGCAGAAGCAAATGCGGAAACTGAGTCAGCAAGAGATCAGCTTTGGCGAGGCCGAGGTTTCTAGGAAGGAAGGGCAGGCTGTCTGTGCTGCCGCCTGTTCATCAGAAGGATGATGAGTGAGTGCGTCAGGTAGGAAGGCTATGCAATGTGGGGATGGGGAGGAAGGGGGAAGTGGGTGATCCCTGGCCACCCAGGCTGAAGGAGACCACATACTTAAAATTAGAGCGTTGCGCCTGTTGGTATTTCTGGGAACTTGATCTGGTTTGGAAGAAGTTGAGGGAAAAATCAAAGAATGGAGGTTTCTGGGAGGTGGTCGTGGAGCCCATGTGGGGAGGGCAAGCGGTGGAGGCCTGAGACCTGAGGCCATGGACAGGCTAGCGGCTAAGCTCAGCTGAATCATCTGCCCTCGGAGGAGAGAAAATTTGCACCACAAAGCTCTCAGGGAACCAGAGGCAAGTCTGGTAATAAAGTAACACACGATTATTGCAAAGAATTTGGAAAAGAGGCTAGAACAAGGCAGATGAAAGTCACCTGCCAACTGTCACTGTTTTCCTGCTCTAAGAAAGGACAATGGGCTGCACTGACTTTCTAGGGAGCAGGAAACGCTCTCCTTTAAGGTCATCAGGATGGGTGATGCCACCACTTAGATCCCAGGCTAGTTTCTTGCCGTGGGATTCGAAAGATGGCATGAACTAGATTTTAGAGCACAGTGTGAGCACCTTGTTTCCACCATGGCCACCAGTCCGTACTGGAGTCACGATGAGGACAGCTTATAAAGCATGTACCCATGTTTCCCCACTCAGGCCTCTCAGGGCACTTGATGGGCAGGGAGGGTGGCCTTTGTCACAGTGGTGGTAGAACAGCACAGCCCAGTATGCCCACGCCGAAAGCCCAGGAGAACAGAGCGAGAGGGAAACACACTCCCACCCCCACCCCTGGGCCCCAGATTCTGTGCTCTTTTCCAACTGCACAGTGTGGATCCCCACTGGTGGCCAGGAAAGTGCTGCAGGATCCCAAAAGTCTTTGAAAACTAATTCTGCCAAAGCGTGCACCGTCAATAGCACTTTCCTCCAATGCCTGGCAAGTGCCGGGGTGCTGTTTGCTTTTTGGAAGGAAAGCAGATCATATGGAGCCAGCAAATGCTCCTGGTGAACTGGAAGGTCCCGGTGGACAGGAACGAGCACAGTGGTGAACAGGAATAAAGGTGAGGTTGGGAGGCTTGGCTGCCAACCGCCAGGCTGCCCTTCTCACCGGGTTTATAGATAACCACCACCCAACATACCTGCAGCCGGAGACCCCTGCAGGCCCAGCAGAAAGCAGAGGAGGGCCAGCCCACCAGGCTGGGAAACCATGGTGTGGTCGGTGGTGTCACTCCCAGTCTGTTGACATTCCAGTGGGGGAGGCGGGCAAAGTTCTCAGCCTCAAAGTGCCCAGAGGGATGGGGGAGGGAGACCTTTCCTCCCAAACACTGTGTCAAATGCTGTGCTAGAGTGGGGATCAGAGACAGAAAGGGCCTGCAACCCAGGATGCCAGGTACGGGAATCCAGGAATAGGATGGCCAAGTCTGCAAAGCAGAGGTGCCTTTTCTGAAACGTAGGTGTTTGGAGGTGCACTTGGCATACGCACCTCAAATGCAATTTAGAATTCTGAAGCCCTTAGGACTTACAACGGCAGTTTAGGAAAACAGAATTAAACTGCGAGTGGAAAACTATAGCCCACAGTAATAATATTGGTAAAGAGAGCATATTTGGGGTATGAATGTTAATGTTTTGATGAGAGCCACAGAGGAGACATGGGACCGTCCTCGCCCGGGAGGCCTGGTTTCTTAGGGGAGCTAGAGTGCCTGGCAGAGAAGCACCAGGAAAAGGGGCATCTGCCCTTAGTTGAGCCCCCATTCCACTTCAGCTGCAGGTGGCAACTCCTGTACCCCTGGCATCCAGGTCTTGTTCCTCCTGGACCCAGGGCACAGCTAGGGTGACCCCCTGTCCTGGGCTGCCAGGCAGGAAAAGGTTTCTCAGGATGGCAGATGTTCCGTGCTGAAACTGGGACCGTCCTGGGCCCACCAGGATGCCCGGTTACCCTGGCAAGGCTCACATGGCATCCAACCTCCAGAGAGAGCTTGGGCTCAACACTCTGGAAATCATATCCTTTCTGTGAATGGATGGAGACCACTAGCTCCGCTCATTTCTGGCAGGGTCCCAGCCCTACTCCCCACATGGAAGATTTAGTCCTTAGGGGAAAATGTGTTTTATTGATCACCTTTAGAATTTTTAGTGGTCACTAGCAAGGATTGCTTAATTTTTTAGGAATTTAATTATATAGAAATTTATTTGTGGAGGAAGAAGGGAGGAGGAGGAGGGACTTATCATTTGACTGCTCTTCCGAGCCACAGCCCTTTCTGGGGGCATTTCTGCCTTTGACTTTCTTTGGATTCTCCTCCTTAAAGGTATGGCTAAACCTATCAAACCATCTGAGCCTGCTATCTGGGTTAACTTTTTCCTTATTTTTTTTAACTGAAAGTCAATATCTTTGTTATTCATCAACTCACGCATTTTATTTCTTCTTGAATAAATTTAACAATTTGCTTTCTTAAAGAAAATTCCTATTTTATGTTTTCAAATGTATTGGCAGAAAGTTGTTTATAATGGTCCTCTCATTTTAAACCTCTATTTGTTGTAAACTTTCCCAGTTTTCCCACAACTTGCTGTATTTTATTATTTTTCAAGGAACAAGGTTTTGATTTTGTTGATTTGTTTTATTTTCTTCTCTGAATTGTACTAATTCCTTCTTTATACTTTTTTTGGATTATATTGGTCCTATTTTAAGCTTCTTTAAATGGTTACCTCATTAATTTTGTCATGTAAAAAATTAAATGTAACTGGGCTATCAATGTCATTCTAAGCTATGCTTTAGCTGCACCCAAGAGCTCCGATATGCATACTTTGTCCAGTCCTACATAAATCAGAATTCCCAATGATATTTCTTTTCTAAACTTTTAAACTCTTTCATTGTTTTGTAAAAATTTTGTATATATTCCATGTGTTGGAAAAGAATGCACATTTTCCTATTTTTAGGGACAAATGCATATCAATTTCTGTGAGATAATTAAATTTTCACCCATGATTGCTGATCGTTGCTCTGCATATTTTGAGCATAATTGTTAAATGCTTACAAGTTCTTGATTGCCACATAGTGTCCTTTTTCTCCATTAATTGTTCTAAATTCCATTTTATGTGTTATTAATATTGCTGCCCCAGCTTCCTTTTAGTTAGAGTTTGTCTGTTATATCTTTGCTTTTTCTTTTATTTTCAATCTTTGTATAATTTTGTTTTATGGTCTGTTTTAGCAGTTGTTACATCCAATTTGATTCTCTTTCCATAGGTCAGTTTAAAATAATTACATTTGTTGTGACTGAGAAATATTTGGACTTATTTCTTCCATCATCTCTTGTGTTTCTGTTCATCATGATTTTCCCTTTCCATACCCTCCCTTCTTCTACTGGATAGACAACACTTCTTTCTTCTCTACCTTTCTGGTTTAGAAGTTATCAATTGTATTCTTGTTCTGATGTAGTAATTTTACATTTCTTTTGTTACATTTACATTGTTGACATACATAAGCTTGTTATTGCATCTTCATCATACGTAGGCCATACTCACTGCCTGCCTCATTCCTGCTTTACCACATGCTTGCCATACTGTGCATAGATGAGCAAAATAAAACACCACAGTGCTGGGAACTTAAGACGTAAGGGATTTTGTGCTTTTACAGATGAAGGCAGATAGCGAGAGTTGCTGACATTTCTTTAAACTCCGTCCACACAATAAAGAATTCTGATTTTTAAATTTCATTTACATTAGCAGAAAAAAACACAGTGACTGAAACATGAGGTTTTAAAGTGCCTTTATGAGGAAGAGATCACGAGAAAAGGTGGGCAATTCCAGGCTGAGAGGGCAGGAATGGTGACTGAATAATCAATATATTAATTAAATTACAAGACACGTCATTTTTCAAATAACTTATACACCAGAAGGAAAGCTGCCAAGTCTTGCACATTTTCTGTCTTATTATCACACTCTAGAGAGGTCGGGCTGGCACGATGGCCTTGCATGTGGTGGTGGGTGAAGAAGTCTGTTGGCCTCGGGCTGTAGCAGGGCCTGGGGCTCATGGAGGGCTGTAAAGTGACACATTTCCAGCAGCATGGAGGCTATAAATAGATCCCTTACATTGGATACATATGTACACACATTGACATATATACATACATATAAAAATATCTGCCCCAACCAGATACAGAAAGGAAATGTTTCCAAAGAACAGAATTTGTTTTCTGAAACACAAAAAAAGGTAAAACAGAAGAATTTTCTTTCCAGTTCTGTTTTGATTTGAATAAAATAAACTCTGCACCTTTAAATGTCTGTATTCAGGATGATTCTATACAGTATACACAGGGTGATTTTACTCTGTAGCCAGGCAAATGCGGCTGGAAAGGAGGCAGAGGTGCCTTGAGCTCAGGTTTTCACTAAGCTTCTTGTGACATCATTGGTTCAGATGATACCCTGCAAAAACTACATCTTTATTTATTCTTTATAAACAATAAAAAAATCCTAATTCAGTGAAGCTTGTTAAAAAAACCAACAGTCCTCATTTTTTTTTTTTTTTGTAGAAAAGAAGGTTAGTATTTTAAATTATAGCTTAAATTTTCTTTCGAAAATTAACTACACAAGTAAAGGAATTTCCTTGGTTTCTAACTGCTTTTGTGTGTAGAAATGCTGCCTGATTTTATTGAGTGCTGGGTTTTCATTCACCTGTGACCAGGTGGGCTTCGGAGAGTGCCGTCGATTTCCACGAGAGAGTCCCCCAAATCATTCAGCGGTACAATAAACAATGTGCTGTAATGTAAACCCCGGTAACAAAAAAATAGTTTTATATCAAATGCAGTATCAAATTGTCATTTCATGTAAACACAGTGATTCTTGGTAAAGATTAGAGGCCAAAGTACCACAAAAAATGGCCGTGGGATTAATCTTTGCTTTAAAAAAAATTTGTAAAAGACAAAATAGTTCCCCACCCCCCCCTCTCTCTTCAAGCTGTTGGGTCAGTGAATCGGTCACTTCTTTTGGAAGCAGTCCCACAATATGCATATTCCTGCAGAAAGCACCGGACCAGAAATGTCAGAAACCAAAGCAGAATGGCTGGGACCGGCTCCTCCCTGGCTGCCTGGCAGAGGCTGGAAGAGACATCCCCGCCTCGGGGCCCTTCTGCACAGGTGGTCTATTGGTCTGCCACCCACCCTGTCCATTTCAATTTTCCGAAGAAGCTTGGTGTAGAGTCTTCCCACGGGAACTGGTTTCAGTGCCCTGGGAGGAGGCTGGCATGGAGGCTGGAGAGAAGAATGTTCCTGAACCTTTCTTCTGAATGCCCCCACATCCTGTACCTTGAGGTTCTGTGGGCAGCGGGCAGCTCCTTGTTTGGGTCTTGTCAGGGTCCTCCTTTTCCAGGGCTTCTTAGAGCACCGTCCCCTCACCAAACTAGGTAAGCCCAAGCAAAGGAAAACTTAGAGATTCATAGGCTGGTCTCCTGCACTGGGGGCCCGGCTGGTGCTACCCCTGCAGGTCTGCGAGGGGAGCGCCGCAGCTCTCGCTGCAGCTGGAGGAGTTGCTCAGCAGGGCGGACCCTGTGCTGGACTCTGCGGGAAAACCAGGCGAGAACGGCTTCGGCTCCATACTTGCACACTCAAGCCCCTCTTTCTTGTTAAATAGGCTCAGGCCTGTGAAAGCCGGTAGGCTCAGGGCACAGCCAGTGTGGAGCGGGGTGTCTTACCTGAGCTGCTCAAGCACTGCGCTGAGCTGGATTTGCCGAGGAGCGTGGACAGGCTACTGGCTGGCACCCAGCCCTCCTTGCTGGAGGTCAGGTTCCTGACATACCTGCAAGGGGTGTGGGCTGGTCAGTGGCTCCAGCCCACATGTCCTGAGTAGCCTGGGCATGTGGGCACCATGCGGCATCTTACCAAAGGCCGTCATCACCCTCCTGGACCACCTCCACCATGTCTCCGCTTCTCACAGCAAGCATGTCAGGGCCTCCCTTCTCATCGTCCACCACGATGGTGTATTTGCCCGGAACCTGTGAGGGGAAGGCACAGTGCATGAAATGCACGAAGCCCTTTGCTTCTATCCCCGAGGCACGGAGCACAGGCCACAGCGGCTATCCAGCGACAGGGAAGGTCCTACGACAGTGGGCTTCGAAGTGTCCGGCAACAGGAGAAGGACAATGAGCCCTTTGTCAGGACCCTGCCATGTGTGGAGCGTTTGGTGTGACTGTCACCTTAAGCTGGGAAGGTCTCCTAGTTATAAGAAGAT
Source organism: Rhinolophus sinicus (assembly GCF_057876585.1). NCBI lineage: Eukaryota > Metazoa > Chordata > Mammalia > Chiroptera > Rhinolophidae > Rhinolophus > Rhinolophus sinicus. The sequence continues at coordinate 137,722,009 of NC_142516.1, forward strand.
GCTAGGTCTCCTATTGTGACCACACAAAAACACCTGCTCAGCCAGTGCCCTCAGCTTGTTCCTGGGGGTCTGGCCTTGCTCTGCAGTTCCCTCCACTGCTGCCACACTGGCTTTGCTCTGCAGTTCCTTCACGCTGGTCTCAGACACTCCAACCATAGCCCTTGGCCCCAGGATCTTTGCACCTACTGTTCCCACTTCCTGGAATACTCTTCCCTACTTGGCCTTCTCTCTGAAACGGCAGCCATCCATCCTCACCTAACACGCTATATATTTTACTACTTTATTATTATTATTATTATTATTGCTTTGCCTCCCTATAGAGGAGATTCTTGTCTATTTTGTGTCTTCAGTGTCTCACACAGTAGATGCTCAACATGTATTTGTGGACAAAGCTCCATTGTGGAATGTGGATCCTGGGAAGAGGAAGCTATTCTGACAGAGTGTGGGGGCAGCTCAAGCCTCACCTGGCAGTAGGAGAACATGTGACGACACGCGGCTAGACTGCAGGATGGGCTGCAGGGCTGCAGGGTTTGGAAGCTGGGAGATAGAGGGTGAGGGTCCTTTTTCCTCATTGCAGCCACTATGCCCTTAGGATGACCTGCACCAGCCCCTAACTGGCCCTGAGCAGCCAAGATCATGTCCTCCTGCTACACTGAGAACAGATCCAAACCCCCATCAGGGCCTGCCTGCATCCTGCCCTGCTCTTCTCTGCCCACCAGCCTCAGTTTCCCTCTGCTGGAAACGCCCAACACCCAGGCTCATCTGTGCCCCCCGTGTCCCCATGTCTGGCTTTTCCCACCCTCAGGCCTCCTTGAGAAAAGCTGCCCTGACCACACTGAGACTCCCTCTCTGTTTCATCCATTCATCTGTGTCTGCCCCTCCAGACTCTGGGATGTTCTGTTTGCTGCAATAACCCTGGTGCTAGAACAAGGGCAGCACTGAGTGTGCGATAAATATCTGTTGGTATAATCCTGACTCTAATGACTTAATATGTAAATAGCTTCTCCCTGCTGCTCGTTAAAACAGCACCTTGTTTAGAATGAAAAACCATACTTAGGACAGTGTTATTCTCTTAAAACAATGAGCTAGAAGTGTATACATAGCTTTAAGGAAACTTATGAGAGCACTGTATTTATCTGAAGGACAAATCAGGGTGTGTGCACTATTCCCTTTGAAGGACAGCCTCCCTCTGTGTGGTGGTCCGATGATGGTGAGCCAACAGAGAGGAGGGGGCACAGAACCACAGGGAGCCCTGGCCCCTGAAAGCCCTCCCCACAGTGGCCATGGGAGCTGCAGACCACCACAGTGGAGCTTCTAGAGCTCCCCTTCTTAAGGAACAGCAGCACCAGGCCCAACACCCAGTGGGAGCCAAGATTACCTACCAGCTTCCTGAGGCCCACTCCGCCTTCCTCCTCCGCGTCCGAAGAATTAATCAGCTCCTCGGCACTGGACCAGCCATCGTTGTCCTCAGGGGCCTCCAAGGGGTGAGACGTTTTGCTCCAACCTGAGAGGTGAATAGGTTCCAGTGAGGACCGCCCTCAATGACAAGCCTGTCCGAAGATGGTCTACAGAAGTCCCAGGAACCCCTGCAACGTGCTGCCTGTGTGGAGCCTACCCTTCCCAGGAGCTCATAAGACTTTGCAGGACACACCGCCAACTTCCGAAATGCCTGCCACGTTTGCTTCAACTGTGCAAACAGTCCAGAGAGATGGGATCAGAATACCTGCTTCCATTGCCAGGCCAACCAGGGGGAGGAAACGAGCCCCCAGCCCCTCCATGGATGGTTGTGCACTTATCTAGCAGGCCCTGCTCCTTCCCAGAGGAGGAGACGCACTCTCCCCCAGGCCCCCTGCCTCCCAGTCCCAGAGGAGCACGGAGACTATGAGAGACGACTAGCTGGAGACACCACTAGCCACCTATCTGTGTTGGAGCAAACATGGAAGGCAAGGTGTTTTCAATGAATGCTTGTACCATCAGATCAGGCCAGGAGAAGAGCTCCTCACACAAATGGCTGAGGCTTACTAACAGCATCGTGTGCCAGGCACACTCTTAGCCCTTGATGTGTGAGGCAAGGGGACTGTGATCCTCATGGAACTGGTGCTAATCACACATCTGAACTTCCGAAGGCCATGCGGCAAAGTTGGGATCCCAACCCAGGCCACTGGGCTGCAGAGCCAGCCCATGTGAGTTCTAACCACCTCCACTGGCCAGAAAACGAGGGGAAGAAGGCTTTCTTCTGGACTTTGCAATACATATAAATATATATTCCTTCAGCGGCATCTCTACTGCCATGTGTCCCCAACGAGTAGCAACTGTATTTCCCATTTGGGGGGAGAACGCAAGTAAGTGGTGGGGAGAAGCGAGATGATGAATAAATACAATAAATGCCAGTAATAAAGGAACAGGCCAAAGCCGTACTCCTTTGATCACAGCCATCACACAATATTAAATGTCATTTCAACAGGAAGCAAGCAGATCCGGGAAATAAGCAAACTACTTGGGCGGTCTGGGCTTGGGCACATCTAGTGCCAAGCTACATTTGGAAGCATGACTTTTCCTGAGAAAGAGAAGGTGCTGGGTGTGAAAACTATGGCAAGTCAAGTGCAAAATGCACAACCCCTTTTATGAAGTAGGGGATGCAAAGGCGCAAGCTGTCTAACGAGCCAGTTCCCAAGGCTGAGAATTTTTAAGGTTGGCAGTGAAACACTTGTGTTAAAGAGGCATTAGGAAGCCATCTTCATCGTCCTAGAAAAGGGAGCTGGAACCCAGAGTCCCCATGAGGCAGCAGAGCAGTGAGCCCCAGGAAGAAAGCATGTGTCTGCACATGTCCTCAGAGCTGAAGAAGCCAGCAGATGCCAGCAGCCCCGAGAGCCCCTTGAAACCCCCCCTGCACAGCAGGCCAGGCCCAGCAGGCCAGGAGAGCCTCGGAGCTTTGCTTGCCTGAGGCCAGGCGCTGGGGCGCGGGAGATGTGCTGAGCACAGCCCCGTTCATGCCACTACCAGGCTTGTGTCTGTGCAGCAATTGGGGACTGGGAGTTTCCAGCTACAAACCATCCAATCTCACCTGCTTTGGGCACGTCTGCAGTTGTCATACAGTGTGGGAAGCTAAGACTGAGCACTGGGCAAGGACCCTGGGGGTGCCAGTGCCAGGTAGACTGGCTACAAATGTCTTCCCCCACCCTGCCACCTACAGTAGGGTTTCTGACAAAAGAGAAGCAGAAGTCTGAGGACCCTGAGGACGGGAAGATGAGGACTGTTCTATGGGCAGAGCAGGCAGCACTGCCTGACCAACAGACCTTCTGTAAACTTTCACTTGAGAGAGCAGTGTGGCTGTGTTTGTGTTATGGGGAACTCAACAACTCTGCCCTCTGGTGCTTGCAGAGAAAAGAAGGTTTTCTAGACTTAGCAACGTTAGGCCTGTGGTTGCTCCCTTCTCTGCTGGGGAGCCACTGGGCGAACCCCCTTTATCAGGCTCCAGTAGCGCCCCTGCCTTAAAACAGTGTAACAAGAGAGCTAGTGGAAAACACTGAGACCCGACTGTGCCTGAGGCCCCAAGTGTGGAACAAGAAAATGAAAGGGTTTGGCAGCCTAACAACCACAAATCAGGACAGCATCCCTCTTGGTCCACGTAGGAGTGACTGCAGGACATTAGGCCAAGGTGGCCATGAATACGGTCACCTCTACTTCCTGTAAAATAGTACTTGATATTAATATTGAGTAAAACAAGAGGCTGATGACGTTTTTCAGGAAGCAAACACTTAAGCCTGGGCAAGAGCGCCAGCCAGGGAGGCCTGAGTTCATCGTCACCTGCTGTAGACTGAAATGATCAATGATGAGGGTGCGGACGACTGGCTGCTGAGCCCCAGGCACTGGGCTCAGGGCTTTCACACAAATCTATTGCGACCCTGCAGGGTGGCCTTATATTCATTTTACAGATGAGGAGACGAGATTGGAGAGTGACACAACTTCTAAAAAGCAGTAGTGCTAAGCAGCATTTGCGCTGCCTTGGGCCATGCTCAAGCCCACATTCGGTACTGCCCCTCGGCCAGCCTCTTTCACAAGGGAGAGGCCTCAGGCTTCTCTGGGTCTTCAGTAGAAAACATGTAAGGGACAAAAATAGCCCCTCCCAGGAGACTTGTCCATGGGAAATGACTCTTCCCAAGCACCAGGGGCAAGCCGGATGCCAGCCACATAAAGCCTGTGGGAGAGGGTCCGCAAGCCCCTGGGTTCTGAGCTGTCATGCCCAGGGGCAGCAAGAGGGTTGCAGTCTGGGTCCTCGGCAAACGGAGTATTTGAGACCAGAGCAGGCCATGGGTGACTGCTGGGTGGTCTCTGGCGGTGTGTGTGGATGTTGGTTCAGCCTACATCTCTCCTACAGCTCTCGGGAACCTTCACAATTGTTTCCAAAACTCAGGAAGATGCACAAAGTGAAATCCTCTCTGAGAACTTGAGACTCGCAACCTGGGCCAGGGAGTCTTTGGGTTTCCCTGGGCGGCAGGGGTGGGGGACTTCACTCTGCGCTGCTATGTTCTGTGTTTCCCCAAGAAACATCGAGACAAACTGGTGAAGTAGATGGTGCAGGGGACTTGAAGAGGGATGCACTAATGCCTACACAGCTGCTGAATAATAAGGCCCAACCCAACCCAACACAACCCAAATGCTGGCCAGGTGTTGGCGGCCTCTAGTGGCCAGTGGATAGTTCTGTAAGTTCTGGGCGGACCTGGCGAGAGTTCAACCGAGAAGCCTGACATCATCACGGTATCTGTTGCCAGAGCATCAAGCTTTTGAACAAAACAGTGAATTTGCTTCTGGCTAGTAGAGACCTATTTCATTCTGCATCTTAGATGACATGTAGTACCAAGACAGGCAGCGTCCCTAACTGGATGGGTAAATGGATGGCAGGCTATCTCCAGAAGGTTGAACCACTCTACCTCGTAAACCAAAAGGCGTTGGATCGCTCTTTACTTCATGTCGCTTAGCTTTTTTGTCAGGACTGGTAGGAGAGGCTGCAGAAGAAGGGAGAGGCAAAAATATAACAGGAGAGAGAGAGAGAGAGAGAGTGAGGAACTGCATGCAGAGCACCGAGGCGGCCATGAGAAACACTGAGTTCATGCTGAGATGGGACACAAACATTGAATGGCCTAATTTCCACTGATTCAAAAAGCAGCTTTCTGAGGAATCCCACAGGTGAAGGGAGAGCCCCAGGAAAAACACGATGACACCCATGTGCCGTTTATTCTAGCAATTGGTTATCATTGTTTTACGGGGCCACCCCTGGGTACATTTTCTGAGTTCTACATAAAAGTATGCAGAGTATACACACTTTCCATACTTAGCAAAGTATATAAACCAGAATTTAACCCTTTTTTTCAGTTTGAGGCCAACTAAAAAGTATTTCATAAATTAGGAAAAAAAAAACCCTCTAATTTTCTGGACCAGTGTCTGGACCAATGAAAAGAACCCGAGATAACACTGGGTTTTAGCACTTGGTGGGGAGTCCTATAACCCCACCTGGAACTTCAGGGTTTGCTTCATGAGTATCTTGGAGTGTTTCCCTCCCATGTAGTTCACTGCCAAGGAGCACTCAAAGGTGGTCAAGCTTTTAGAGATCACCAGCCAAGGGATCCTTCATCTGCCTGCCCAGTGCACTAGCAAAGACCCCTAGACGTTAGCTGACACCAGCAGGTTTGCACTCTGGCAGAGGAGAGTAATTGTAGCCAGAAAGGTAATGCCCACAGAGACCTGACTGGAAAAAGCAAGAAAGGGGGAGGGCGGCGTGGGAGGAGGTGGACCAAAAAAGCAAATGACAAGTCCAGTTTCTGAGCATCCTTCATGAGAAAAGCTCACCTCCATCTTTTCAAAGAAAAGAGAACTTGGGTCACATGGTATAACAGACACACCAGCGTCAGTAAAATATGAGGGATTCAGTGGAAAAATGCTTCTGAACAGCTGCACTTGGTGATGAAGCAGGCAGAGGCGCTTCCTGAGACCGTCCTCACAAATGATCACCAGACGAATGGATGACAGACATGCCACCACAGCGAGGCACATGTCCAGAAAACGATTTTCGGCAGGTGCCTTTTACCTTTCTGACCTTTGAGGTTAGCAAAGCCCTGCAGAGTAAAGCGCTTCTTGGAAAGTGCAGAGCTTTCTGAGGTAGAGCTAGTGACTGTGTCATCTACAAAGGAAGAGAAAGGGACAGTGCGGAGGGCATCCACAACCGGGGTGGCTCTGGGGAGGGTGCACGTCAGGTCACACTGGGGCTCATCGCTGGGGCTAGGTTTACCGGACTGGGGTACACACTGACCGTGAGGCAGAGGGGTTCCTCTGGGAAGTTCCAGTGCTCTGTGCAGGGCGGGTGGGAACCCCTGAACTCTTTACAAGTGCTTCTTTGTGCTGATGGGAGGCTGTGTTTCCCTGATGTGCTCTCTACACCCGGCTCGGTTGCTGCAGACACCCACCTTTGCCCTTCTCCGGGGGCTTTGTCAGCGACGCTGAGCTCACATAGCCTTCCAGGCTTAGGGGATCCGTTTTTCTTTCTTCCAACTTTTTGATGTTTCTTGTGTTCCCCTTCGAGGGACTAAAGACATCAGACACATTGAAAAAGAAATAGTATGTTGTCTGGTTAGTTTTTTCAAAACTCTTCCTGAGGATCTGAGGCCCCTAGACGTCCCTGAATTCCGACTCACCCTTAAAGCAGCGAGTCTTACTGACACAGGGTGGCCAAGCATTTCCTGATTAAGCCAAACAGACCCAAATGAGAACAAAAACCACCTTTCTAGCCATCGAGTAGGAAGTGGTTTTGTTGTGGTTTTTTTGGGGGGTGGTGTGGGGTGGAGGAGGTCTTTCTCTTTTAAAACTATTTTTCTATGGATTATTGATTTAGACCGTATCCTGTTCTAGGAATGATTACAGGTCGCTTATATAAGAAGCAGAAAAAAGTAAAGTAAAATAAATAAATAAGTGAATGAGTGAAATAACAAAAGAAAAATCAAGGCAGAAAGGGTACGACAAAGGTCACTTGAAGGCCAGTGTCAAACACGCCCTGCGTCTGTTGCATCGTGGCTCTGAGCCCCCACTGACTGATAGCCCCTGTCTGCGGCACTACTGCCACTGAAATGTCGGCGATTAACTGTGGTCTGGAGCCGCTTCGCATCATGCACTGATCATCATGGGAAATAACCCACAGATGGAAAGTAATGAGAGAGCTGTTGGTGACTGGTCTCCGCTTGGGCGGGGGCCGGTGACACCCATCTTTGAGGCGGACTCGCTCGGACTGACCCACCAGCCTGTGATTCCAGAGGAGAAGCACTTCAGGGGGCTCTGGGTGAATGCAAAGTCACCCCAATGATGTAAACTCGATGGCACCTGCAAATTCCTACTTGTGCCTCTTCCTGATACAGCGTGTGGTGTTTCAAGTGCATGAGTCCCTCACCTGGTGTTGGACGACGCTGGCAGAGGCAAACTCTGGGACTGCTCCAGAGCCCTGTGCTGGCTGGCTTCTGCGAGGAGGAACAGACCATGATTAGCGGAAGAACTGGGACCCGACACCGTTACTTCAAAATGCTATGGTATCTCAGACAACTAAGAATTGTGAGGTTGCTTTGAACATACGTAAAAATGCCCCTGGAGCAAAAGCAAAGAGAAAATAATGGCTGAACACATTCTTACCTCGACAAGCCTGCAGCTGGCTGGTCAGCACTTTCCGAATCTCATTCACCCATGCTGCTTTAATCTCAGGAGTTGGTGCCTATCCCCCAAAACAAACGCGAGGAGGTAAGGACTCCCATTCCCTAAAGACACACACTTTGGTATTTTACTCTTAAAACGTCTAAGGACAATCTTAGGAATCAATAATGAGAGCACTGCACATGAGAAAGGAGACGGGAGTAAATGCTGGCTCATCCCCTTGCTTCGGGACTTCCCCCACGGGCAAGGGCATGAGTGGACAGGGCCCAGGGCACTGCAACACCAGCCAGTGGACTGACTACCAGGCCAGTACCTTTGCTCAACCAGTGACGGCTGACTTAGTGGGTAAGCCCTGTGGCATAAGCTGCTCCTAAAGAGTAAGTTTCTCTGTGAAGTGGCCACACATCGTTTCAGGTGATAAGGACAGCGGGAGTCTGAAATCTCACAAGTAGACTCTCAACGTCCAGGGTGCGGGAGGCTACAGGAACAGGAACCACGGCCAGGGCTCTGTCCTGTCTCAATACAGTGTGTGGGGCCTGACGGGTAGTACCAGGTGGACAGCTGAGCTCTGAAGGTGCTGGGCTTACAGAAGCCAGAGCGCTGGCCCACATCCTTGCCTTAGCTCTGTGGGGCTCTGTGGGTGTGGCCGTGCTGGTGTGGGTGTTGAGTTGTAGACAACTAAGTGTAGTGTGCTACAGGGTTGCCAGAGAGCCCTGGGCCCAAACCATCAAGTGGGTCAGAATTTTGAAGGCAACCAGAAGAGGCACAGCCTGTGCTGGGTGACTCCTTCATGGGGCACCTGGGGTCTTGCACCTGGGGGCTCACGAATGCACTTATAGCCCCACCCACCTCCTGTCCTCACTGTGATGTGAGGATGGGGGAGGCCTCAGAACACACTTCCCACCAGGACAACCCATCCATGGGTGTAAGCATGGCACAGGCTTGCTGTGCTCCCCTGCACCGTCCAGGCACACAGAGGCAGGGGCTACAGGAGCCTGAGGCTGTTTTTCTGGAAGGACACTTCTAGCACCCCTAACTTGCGGTGCTTCCCTGTACTTCATCCTGGGTTCAACTCAGGTTAAAGACAGGCCAGGGCGTCGCCCCCAAAGGAATAGTGGTGCTCCTGGCCGCCGGGTGATAAAACACTGTGGAAGATTCTAGACACCAACTCTCACTAGAAGCTTTTCATTGCAATCTAAAAGAGACGTGAGGAGTCCCTATTGCCTGGGCAGAATGATCGGGGACCAACCTGTATGATGTAAACTTCCTCTCTGGCGTTGTACCAGATCTCAAACTTCTTCACATCCCCCTTCACATTCTCCGTTATGCCGACGGCTGTCATCTGAGAACACAAAATAGGGAGACAGGTGTTAGTCTGGGGCTGGGGGCTCAGGACACCAGAGATCCCAGACTCTCACATCCAAAGGTAAGAGGCATATGCCAGAAGGTGGACGTTGTGACCAAGGCTCAGCTACAACCTGGAACGGGCCCCTGGTCCGTCTCTTCAGGGCCAGCACCAGGAGGTCTGCAGCTGCTGGAAACAGGCCTTACTCACATTTAAGGACTGCTTGTAGCTGTAGGACGGGGCTTTCTCGTACCCTTCCCCATTTTCCTCCCTCTTCTTGCAGAAGAGCACGGCCTTCTCGTGCAGGAACAGATGTCGCTGCATGGGCTTGAACCTGGCCAGGTCCTTCACCTTGCTGTGGCCCTTCTTGTGGTCCGTCCAGACGCTGAAGGAGCCCTGCATCAGCAGCTTCCCCAAGTCACTCAGATTCCCCTACAACGTGTAGCAACATGAGGTGCATTTAAAGCACGGAATGAACATGGGGGGTCTTAAATGCACGTTGCTGAGTGAAAGAAGCCCGTCTGGGAAGGTTGTATGCCGGGTTCCAACTACGTCACATTTGGGAAAAGGCAAAATTATGGCGATAGTAAACATGTCAGTGGTTTCCAGGGGTTGGGTGGGAGGGGGGCAGGGAGGGGTGAACAGGCAGGGCACAGGGGACTTTTAGGGCAGTGAAACTACTCTGTAAGATACCACAATGGTGGACACATGTCATTACACATTTAGGCCAACCCACAGAACGTACAACACCAAGAGAGAACCCGGATGTACTCTATGGACTCTGGGTGATAGTGACGTGTCAGTGTTGTTTCATAGATAGCAACGAATGTCCCACTCTGGTGGGAGTGTTGATAATGGGGAGATTGTGAGTATGGGGGCAGGAGGCACGTGGGAAATTTCTGTACCTGCCTTTCAATTTGCTGGGAACCTAAAACTGCTCTTAAAATAAAGTCTATTAATTAAAAGAAACTGAGAATGATGCTGAATGGACTTATAGAGAGGTAAAAAGAATAAGTTGACCTGATAGGGGCTCACAGAGAAGAAAGTAGAAATCGGACATTTATGCCCACTTGTTACACATCGTCAGCCTATGAGCAGCATCAGAGAAGACAGATTTACACCCACTTCCCGAGTGATGCTGACCTCAGGAAAAGACCAGGAATGAAGAGGTCTTCAGAGATGCACCTCAAAGGGGTGAAAACTTCTTGGTTTTCTCTACCCGTTGGCGAGCCCTCGTGCAGGCCGGCCCCAACCCCTTGAGTCAGACTGGGTTTTAATGGATTCCAGGTGACACGCACGCACATGGAAGCTCAAGGGCGTAGCTCTGCACTGGTGATGGGCCGGTCCCAGCCCGCTGTGCGTCAGATCCCCCCACCAAGCTGGCTCGTTTGCACCACCTGAAAGCTGGGGGACGAAGGTGGGAGCACCCTCTGCGGTCCTTACATCGTAGCCTGTGATAGCAATGAGGTGCATGGAGTCGTTCACGGCCTTGAGGATGCCCAGGATGGAGCTCAGCGCCTCCTGCAGATCCTCCGCCCCCTCGCAGCTCTTGCTGTATTTCAACATTTCCTGGGGGTCGGGGGGGAACGAGGATGTGTTCACACACACAGCTGGACATGGACCCCCAGCCTTCCCTTGAAAGCTGCTGGAATCCCAGTGCCCTGTCCCCAGGCCATGGGTGGCCCTGAACATGGACCCTCAGGACACATGATGTGGTTTCCTGCTCAGTGGTCACCAGCAGGGACAAGAACACATACACATATGGACACACACCCTCCTGGGGCATGGGGTCTTCCTAGGGGCCACAGGCCTCAGAGCAGCTCAGGAAGCTGCCTTCTCACTTCCCGAAGCCCCTGTATCCCACCCCACAAAAGCCCGGATGCTGCATATCAGGGATGTCCCCTGAGCTGCACACTGAGCTGAGCTCAGCAAGTGCAGGCCCTTTGAACACCCCCACCAGGGTCAGCACCCTTGTTGCAGCTCTGACCCCGGCAAACTTAGACTGAGCCCCCAGTCTCATATCTCCCCACTTCTAAACTGGTTCCTTCTTCCTTGCAAATCTGACATCCCGAATGAACATCTGACTGTTACAGGCACCCTCTTCATATCCATTCAATTGCTCACTCTGGCCCATGAAGCTGCCTCTGCTGGGCCCACAAAGATAATGGACACAGGAGAGGCCTTGCCAGGAAGACCGGTGAGGGAGCACAGCCCAGTGTGGGTGTGAAGACCCTCTGAGCGTGTGCTCCGGGGGGTGGGGTCTGCCCGTATGCGCACGTCACTGTCCCTGCCCCAACAATGGCCAGTGCATAGTAGGTTCTCCACAAAGGTCTGTGAAGAGCCAGGCCCTTGCAGAGATGGGAAGAAGCTGACTCAGAGGCCAAGGTGTTAAGGGACGTCTGGGGCAGCTGAAACTGGGTGGGTGCGTGGCAGGAGGGGATGATAACAGTGAGGCGGCTGCAGGGCAGCCAGGCTGGCAGCAGGGCTCCAGGGAATGCGCGGCCAGGCATGGCTGCCCGGGGTCTCACCTTGAGCAGCAGCTGGTACTTGGTGATCCTCTGGACTGGCTTTAGCAGGTAGGAGTCCAAACTTAGCTTGTGATCCAGTTTCTTCTGGCATTCCTGCAACCACCGAAACCTCTGGTTTACACAGTTTTCATTATTCTTTGTTTGAGAGTCAATTAGTAAAGGAGATGATACTCTAAAGAGGGTTCCATAACATACCTGGAAAAATGGACAGTCGGAGCACTGTCTCCACAGGCTCTCGGAGCGGGGTTTGTTTTGGCAGTACTTCTCATAGATCTGGAACTCCTCCATCTGGACCCAGGACAGAAACCATGTCACAGTGCGCCTCCAAGGTGACCGTCATTGCAGCTCATGGAGGGCTGCTCCCACTCCCGAGTCACACCGCCCAGGGCTGGCCCTGCTGTGGAAGGACGCATGACACCTGGCCCCCGGCCCCTGGCCCCTCCGGGACCAGTCTGACCTCTTCCTGAATTCCTGTTCACCCCCTCCATCATGCCTCAGGGATGCATTAATCCTGATATCTCCTTTTATACAGATCAACTCAATATAGCTGGCTTTTGCCATAGGAATAACAGACTAAAATTAACACGGGGCTAACACAGACTTTCTAAAGAAAGAATCTCCAGAGTTTGGCATACACAGTAGTACTCAAACTTGCAAGTGCATGAGAACAGGCAGGCTTGTTAAAACAGACTGCTGCCCCCACAGAGGTTTTGATTCGGCAGGTCTGGGGTGGGACCTGAGAACTTGCATTATAACAAGTTCCCAGGAGATACTGATGCTGATGGCCAGGGGACCCCCTTTGAGAACCACTGACTGACGGCAGGATTGCGCCTCCCCAGTTCTCAAATAGCACTGGGAAGCATTACCGATGGCCGGGCTGGGCTAAACATCAATATTGTTCCTCCTTTTCCTCCCTTCTGACTCTTCATACCAATTCATTATACCAGTCTCAGACTCTAGGTTATTTTATAAAAGTGACTTAGTTTTACTGCTGTGAGTAAGCTTCACTTTCCACATTGTAAACGAGCAGTTCATGGAGGTCAACCTAAGAGGACCATGTGGACTTTGTGGAGAAGACAGGGGTCCCCTGCATCCGGCTGCCCTTCCCTGCTCCCTAAGTCTCTCCTCATCCCGTGCCCCTCATTTAGCTGATTGTCCAGCCCTAGAAGGAGGCAGACATCTACCATTTCAAAGAGGAGAAAAATAAATACGGCTTAGCGAGCACAGATGACTTGTCCAATGTCAGCTAGTCAGTGAGGGAGCCTTAACCAGGACGGGATGAAACACAAAACAAAATAGCAGCATGAGAAAAGTTCAGCTTTATCTAACACTTGTAATTAAAACTTAGATGCTTTACAATTTGGGCATATCTCAAAGTTTAAATTTTATAGTTTTTCTCCTTTTTGAATTAGCTATTGGGCTTTAGAAAAAATGGTATTCTTTCAGCCCTACCAAAAAGTGTCATGTGATCTCAGCCAAACTTGGAACATTGGTACTTTGTCATTTCAGTTGGTAAGATGGGGACTGTGATAAAATTTAAAGTTATGATTTTACGTAATAGTAATTTTAGGAAGTAAGGCATGGGAAAGTATACATTTAAAAAAAACACATACCCTTTCTAGGAAACACCTTCCAACCAGCTCTGGGCAGTCTATGTAGTTTTCTAGCTCCCTCAGGAATATTCTAGACAAAGAAAGTTTGCATTAGGTCGTATGATAAACAACCTGCATAAGATGGCATCTATAACAAATTAACAGCTGTTATTTTCCAGACAACTTTCATTCCTAACTCTGGACAGCTCAGGAGGTTTTGTGTGTAAGAATACCTAGTCTGATTTCAGGGACCTGCAGCCCACACCTGTCACTCCCAGGGTCCTGACTGCACCAAACTCTCCGGTTTAAATAGACGTGGCCCCATGCATCTCTTTATGCTTCTGATGTTGGCATTCGCACAGAAGTTAGGATAGCTCCTCTTTTATCAGCACAGACATGGTACAAAGAGTCCAAAGGCAGACAGACAGAAGCATCTCCAGGCTCTGGAATCCCAGCCCCTACAACCCATGTGCTGTGTCAGTTTTCTGCAGACGTCCTGCTCTGCCCCCAGGACCTTCCCGCATGCAGTACTGTCCCTGAGTCATGTGCCGAATTTCCCTACGTTTCTGACTTGCATCAATCCATGGGGTAAATCCCACTGGGAAGGTGAAGCTCCCTGGGGATCAGTTCACTACACGAGTCCTGCAACCAGTGCCCAAAGGCTGGCCAGAGCCACTAGCATGCCCAGGGACCAGGCCACCCACTCATTTTAATTCCCAAGGGAAGGCTCCTAGGTGGGGTTCAGTTGTAACCCGGTGCCTCCTTTATCAATGGGCAGTTGAGAGACACTAATGACAGTGGGGAGACTGGAGATGGAATTCCCGAGTGCCCTTTGAAGTCCAGAGGAGGGTGGGGCCTGAGTCACAAGCTGCTGGGCTCCCTGGCCCTGGACAGCACTGGGAAGGGGTGGGCTCACAGCTGGCCATTTTCCAGGACACACAGGCATTGAAATCCTCTGCTCACCTCCCTTCACACTTATGTCTGCCTGCTCATCTCCTTTCCCATGAGCTCCCGCAAATTTCGAGGAGACACTGAGGGTAAGCAGCTCCAGAAGGACCAAAGCACAAGGAGGCTGCAAATCTCTCTCGCAGGGAGAGAACAGGCAGGAAAGGAACTGCTAGTGTTGCCACCCTTTTCAACAATGGGATTGGGAACAAAACCAGCCTTGCTAAGTGGCGTGGCTTTAGGTGCCACCCCAATACGCCAAATGCACACACTTGGGGGTGGGGTGGGGACTGGCTTCTGCTGGACCTGAAGGACAGGGAGAGGCAGGAGGGGCAGGCTGCTCCCACACAGTCATGCTGTCAAAACTCTGAGGCATCTCCCCACTGCTGGTGGGCGGCCCATTTGTAACCTACCTACCCCCGGTGGAGAGAACTTGTCCCGGGTACATCCCACCAAACTGCTGCTTGGTCTGTGGCCCCTCTGCAAGCTTATCCCCCCTTGAGAGAGGGAGGACGAGACAGTCTCCATCAGCACAGCATGGCCCAGGGGCTGTTTTGGTTTCAGCTCCTTACAGGTGGCTGCTTTAGAGGCGAGACATCACTGAGTGTGATCAGAGGAAGGGTCTCACCTGTTATGAAAGTGGTAAATTTCTTCCATGTTTCCAAATAAAACATCCTTCTTGTTTTGCAGGCCTGTTGAGATGAGATGTGTCATTAAAGGATTATCCATCTCAGCAGCGTAGCCCTGTGGAAGAGGAGAGAAGTCAGGAGGGAAATCGTGAAGCGCTGCTGACAGACCTTCAGGCCTTTTTAACAGCAGCTGAGTCTCCACAGTCCCGAGTGGGCGCCCCTCGGGGTGGGTGATGCTGTCTTAGGTTTTGGAAAGTGAGTACATCTTGTACTTATTCAGTGACCATTTCTAAAGTGATCGTCTGGACAAGCACCACAAAATATGAATGAATTACAAACAGTACCATTTTTTTTCTTGGGGGGTGGGGGGGTGAGATTCTTTCTCCTTTATAGCCTTTTCAAAATTCAGGCATAACTTTTATGAAGCAAATCTTATGTGCATACCTTGGTGAATTATTTATATGTCTACTCCCTTGTAACCGACATCCAGATCAAGATGTAGAATATTCCAGCACACAGACGCGCTTCTGCCATTCTCAGGCAAAAACCCACCACCCAGCCTGCAGCCTGCACTCCAGCCTCTCCGCGCCAGACGGGCTCTGCTTGCCTTGGACTTCCTGTATAGGAACTGTACACGCTGCAAATCTGCTCTGATTTCTCCTGCTCACCATTATGCTCCTGAGGGTCACGCATAGTTCCATACAGGAGCAGCTCTGCTTTGCTGTAAATACTGTCCCTGTGCAAATCCACCTAAATCTACTTGTCCCTTGTCCCACTGATGGGTATTTGAGTTGTTTTGTTATGAGTCAAGCTGCCATGAACCTTCATTCACATGCTTTTTGGTGGACACAAGACCACAGAGGGTGGGGGAAGCCCAGTCCATGGCCCACTCCCAGCGGTCCCCCCCAGCTGCAGGCTCACCTCCAGGACACAGAGCAGCTCCTCCACGTAGACCCGCTCCGTGTCAAGAAGCTCGTTCATCACGTGCCTGTGAATGGGTTGCACGAACTTATTATCTAGAAGCAGATTCCCTGACCATCTTCCCTGATTTGGGGCCACCTACACAAAACGAGCTCTGATTCCTGACGCATGTCTCAAGCCTCCCTCTCTTCCAGGTCATGGCTCTGAGTCTCCTCACCCCTGCAGACTGAGCCTTGTTTGTTTCACCAGCTGCCCTTGTCTCTCTCCCAGGAAGAGCCCCTCCTTGCCTGGGGAAGGCTGCATCCCTCTGGGAGGCATCATTTTAACTGCTCCTGTGCCGTCACCACACTTTTGCATATAGTGTGGTGCAGTGGTGATGGGTGGAACTAAGTGCCGGTCATGTTATGGAGTCCCAGAAGGAGTGTGGGCTTGCAAACCAGCTCAGATCTCCTTTTATGGATGAGGACCACCTTTTAACTGCCTACAACTATGCATCCCATTTTAATACACAGGCACTGGAGCCCAGGGGGTTGTTCCTGGGTTGGGACCATTGAGCATGGTCAGTTCTAAAACAACTGTCAGCACTTAACAAGGCCTTAGGCTGTGTTCAAAGAGTCTGAGCTCCTCTAGGGGCTGGTGGGGGTCAGGGGCCTGGGGCCTCCCACTCACCACAAGCTGGAGGTGAGTGCTTCTCACTTGGGAGGAGAAAGCACAGTGGGAACACAGAGTGGGGGATGTCCCGGGTGGGGGACTGAGCGGGGCGCTGAGGTCCAAGCAGTGAGCGGGCCCTCAGCATTCTGAGTACTGATCTCAGAGTGCGTAGACACAGGAAGGTGACAGGGTGCAGGCCACCTTTGTAGAAAGATGAATGGCCCAGCTCGGAGGGAAGCTGGGGTTCTATGGTGAAAGTGACTACCAATCCTGGGAAGGATGTTGGAAGTGCCTTTCCTGTCAAGTCCAGAGTTCAGACTTCATCAAGCATTTGTGTTTGGGGACAGACTCAATTCCAGGGTGGACTGTGCAGGACACCCATGGTACCTGCTGTGAAACAGTCTAGGTGTGAGGTAAGAAGAGCCCCAGCCAGGGTGAGGGCTTGAGAGAAGAGCAGGGAGCAGGAGGGGTGACGAAGAGAGAAGTGACGCCCAGCCAGGAACCAGGAAAGGCTGGAAAGGCTCCTGAGCAGTGGGAGGGACCAAATCCACTGAGGGGACAGGAAGCTGGATCAGGGGACGGTTGGTTACGTAGCTGATTCTGCATGTGCGACCAGAGGGCCTGGGTGGGCTGAATCACACTTATTTTCTCACCCGGGCTTGGAGAAAGGAGAATACAAGCCATTTCAAATCGCTGACATCCTGCCTGAGGATCCAGGGGCAAATGTGGCTTTTCTAAGGAAAACCTAAATTTCTCTTGGTTTCAGATGTAGACATGCCAAATGGACAAGTGAATGCCGCGTCTGTCTGTACACTGCACGACACATGCACGTGTGTGGACCTCACGATGCCTGCTTTGCTCCCACTTTGTGGCTTTTGGGTAGAGGCTGGAATTTTTCACCAACTTTGGCTCGTTTCTATTCAGACTATCCTGGCCAAAGGCTGAGATCTGGGTGGGTCGTACTGATGTAGGGAATTTTTCTGTGTGAGTGAGTGCTGGGATCGTGTCTTGTGAAACCAAAGAATGGAAGCATGGACAAAGGAGAGGGGAGGAATTTTAAGAGGAGAATTTATTAAAAATTGAAGAAATGCAGCTCCCGCGCGGGAGGGGGTTCCCGAATGGGATGTCCCCTGACTGAGGCTAAAGCTCTTACTGTTATACTTTCCCTTGCCTCTTTGGGGAAGGGGAACTGACGCCTTTTAATGGAATTCATCTATTTTTTTGCCCATCCTGAAGGGATTAATGAAATAATCCATTCCTATGTATCAGAGCTGCTCCATTTGTCCAGCCAAAATTTATGAGATAATTTATTAACTTCAAGGTTCTGTTAACATTTTATCCTGGAGTGAATGAGTTACTTCAGAACCTGGGGTTTTAGGATATGGCTGTCTTTTGTTTATTCTACCAGGGACCTTCCTGTCTGCCTAACAACATGCTAACTAACCTGTCTCAACTGAGCCATTCAGTGGTGCCTGGAAAGGCAGCGCACCCACCTCCGCAAGATGGCCAGGCTCTCCTCCTCATCCCCCGTGGAGCTGCTCCGGCCCTGTCGGCTCTCACTCATTTCACTCTGGGGAGAGAAGAGCATGCATTGCATTTAGATTTCAAAAAGAGAAGGCACAGCCTAACGTCCTGACTTTAAGACCCGGGAGTCCACGCTCATTTCCCAACTGGGATCAGATCTGAAATCTGAGGTCCTGCAGGATGAGGAGGGGAGGATGGATGCAGCTCACTGGCCCATATGTGGGAGAGGGGCTGGGGAGAACTGGGCTGGGTGGCAGCCAAGGAGGGTGAAGTGACCAGGAGGCAGTGGGGCTTGGGGCAGTGCAGGGTTCATGCCAGGAACAGTGGGGCCTCACCTTGGCCCTCCTGTAGGGCCCTCTACGGACTGCGTTGCCCTCAGAACTGTTGTTCTCAGAACCTCTCCGGATGCCTGGTTTGGAAAAAAAGAGGAGAAAGCTGGGTGCAACTTTGTATTTTACTGCATCGACAGGGGAAAAGCATGTCCAGAGTGACCAGAATTTTTTTTGTTTTTACTTTCGGAGAAAAAAAGCAAGCAGCCTAAAGAAGGGTGAGGAAAGCACAGCATAAATGAAGAGCAAGAAGATGGGTCAGGAGGTGAGGTAGGGGGTACAGGCTGGAGTTAGTTCACATCCACAGAGGGGCTCCCAGCTCCCAGCCCACGGGTGGGGGATGCTGGAGGGAAGGGGGTTTAAGGGGTTAGGGGATGGCATCTGGCAATTGAGGGAAGAACTTTGTGACCAGGATGTCTCTGGTCCAGGAGGGAGGCCTCCAAACGGGCCAGAGAACGATGTCTTCTCAGACCCCGCATGCTGGGGGTGGGAGTGTTTGGGGACAGGGAGGGGACAGGAAGGAGTCACTGGGAAACGGTGCAGTGTCTGGCTCAGCCTTAAAGAAGGACTTCGCTGGGGGAGATGTAACGAGGGGCTGTAGCCAATTGACTGCAGTGCCTGGCGGGCAGCTGAGGCATTGGACACACCAGAGAGGCTTTGGGGCTGAAATTGGAATTGTGGGGGAGAGAAACTACTTTGGCAGGAGCACTGAGGACAAATGGGTAGGGGGAGAGAATGGAGTCAGGGTAAACAGGACCAGGAAAGTCCCTTGACCGTTATTCCAGTTCCAAGGGCCACACACTTTGCCACAACCACTCAGCTCTGCTGTGCTCAGTGCAGAAGCAGCATGATGAGAGTAAATGAATAAGCAGACTGACTGCTGATAAAACTTTATTTGCAAAATTAGTGATGGCCTCTGGACTTGGGCCCACTGTGGAAAGGAAGGAGGTGTCCCCCGGAGGAACAAGGTGTGCCTGCACATACCTGGGGAGGGGCAGGGGGACTTTGTGAGCGCCTCTGGCCGGGGGGCCACTGGCTGCACAGGCCTCGTCTGCTTGGCTGCCAGCTTCTTCAGGCTTGCCTGTCTCCGATGAAACATCTCTTCCATGCTCTCTTGCTTCTGGAAGACCTTCTGCACGTGTTTCTGAGGTGAAAGGGTATGGCGAACTAGTTAGCAAGATGCCTTATAATTGTCGGCGTCCCCAATTTAAAAACAGAAAGATCATGTGTAGACCAAGTGCTAGTGACGCAGCACCTATCACCAGTGCAGCAATCCTGCACTGGCTCCACTCGCTATGGAGAGGGAGGGGGGAACCCCACTACAGAATGAAGGACGCTAGCCTAGAGGAACATCGGCTGGGAGGGAGGGACATGCTGCCCTCTCCAGGCACCTAAAGGCGGTCTATGGAAGGGGCTGTAAGTACACTTGTGGGCTGCCCCAGGAGGTGGGCTGAGAACAGCTGGCCGAGAGTGAGGAGTTCTATTTCAGCATAATATTGAGAGAAGCACGCAGGAAGCAGGGCCCATGGAAATGGCTACTTCATCAAGAACATACCCCTCACAGGGAGTGATCCCGCAGGAGGTAAGAACACAACCTTTTAAAGGAGGCATAAAAATAATTTCCGCATTGAAAGAAAACTTGAGCCAGATAACCCCCCAACTCGACATTTCTCTCAAATGCCTAGTATCGTCTGAGAATTCATTAAATGCTTCTTTCGAACATCATCGGAGTAACTCCCCACCATTCAGGACAGGTGAGCTACAGGTGAAAAGCCCGAGTTGGCATACCATTAGATCTTGGGTGAGGATGGGTTCGTAGTCCTGGTAAATTTTATTGAGCTCCTGGATCTTATTTTCTGCACCGGTCTCCAAAAACTTCTCAATTTCTTGGAGGGCGGCCTCAGCCCCGTCCTGGGACTGGCACTTGTCCACAGGCTGCGAGGCCAGCAGGTAAATCCCCTCATCGCACCATTTCATGGACTGGACACGTGAAGCACAGCAGAGGGAGAGAATGGCACTGTTAGAAGCTGTGTCTTGGCTCTGTTTGCTGGGGCCTGTCAGCTGTCTCACATACAGTCTGCTGATCCCTACACGTTGGGAATATCTGCAACACTGCACCATCCTACTTCTGCCGTTATATGCAAAGGAGTCCCTTGGAGGGAATGCAGTGTTGTATAAACGCCAAGCAAACTGCCCAGGACTGGACTTATTCACACACAGAGAGAGGCAAAGTGCAGTGAGTTAGTTGCTGCAAGTGAACTCTAGAACACAGACAACTATGTCAGGACATGACCATCTGGGCCATAAGAAAGGTGTCCAGACAGCAGGGTGTGGGCCAGTTTCTAATCTATGACTGTGGTACACCCCACGTGGCGGGAGCTGGCCACTTGGGACCAAGAATCAGGCTGCTCATTAGGGGCGTTGGGGTTGGGGGGTCCTACCGCCTCCAGGAGACCATGCAGCTCCAGTGACTTGTGGAGTAGCCCCCTCCTCTGCCCAACCTCTGCCACAAACTGGTCGCAGAGGTGCTGCAGCTCATGGCACTTGGGGCGGATGGAGTCCACGGCGTAGTGCTTGTTGTCGATGAGCTGCTCACCCTCCAGGGACAGGGTGCGGGCCCGTTCCACGGCCACCTGCAGAGACAGCAGCCCCAGAAACACAGATCAGCTTATGTTCATTAAAGCAAGCAGGGCATTATTTCCTGAGTGATCTGTGGGGCATGGGGGCGAGGGTGGGTGTGGGGGTAGGATGTGAGAGTGAGGGTCAGAGGGGGTGGGCCAGGCAACCATCCCTCCACCTGCCAACGTCATTTGGGGCTGCGGGTTTCACTCAAATGGCAGGAAAGCCCAATTCCTGTGCCTTCCTAAGCAACTTTGGTGACACCACAAGTACCGCCTCACCAGGCCGTCTCCCACCCACACCAGTCCACGTCCTACTCCTTACACTGGACTTCTCCTCAAAGCTGGTAAGGTCCTTCAGGAGGTGTTCCACATGTGCCAGGCTGTTGCCCACATCTGTGAAGGTCGCTATCTTCTGGGCCAACACATCTAAGGCAGCTTTGACCTGAAACCCAGGAAGGTGGGGCGAGAGAGTCGGGCCCATGTCAGAATAGCCACAGCTGAGCAGTGAGGACATGGAGACAGGACCAAAATTGAGATAGAAGGGAGGAGAGGGAAAATCCAGATCTACCTCCAGAAAAACAGGACTAGAGGGAAACTACCTCAGCAAGAGCATCTACAAAAATCCTATAGGCAACATTATACACATACTGTTGGTGAAAACAATGCATTCCCCCTAAGATTGGGGACAAGACAAAGAGGTCCACTCTCACAACTATTATTCAAGTGGTAGAAGCTCTAACCAGTGCAATAAGGCAAAAAATAAAAACAAATAAAAATATAAACAAACAAAAGGCATAAGGATGGAAAAGGAAGAAATCAAACTTTCCGTTTGCCCATGACCTGATTATCTGTGTAGAAAATCCCAAAGACAAACAACTCCTAGAATAAATATGATTGGCAAGGTTTCGGGAGTCAACATAAATATACAAAAATCAATTGTACTTCTATATATAGCGATGAATACATGGGCACCAAAACTGAAAACTGAATACCATTTCTAATTGCTTAACAATGAAACATGTACGTGTGAATCAAACAAAACATGTACTGAATGAGTATGCTGAAAGGAAATCTAAATAAATGTTGATACATATTGTGTTTATTGATTGAAAAATTCAACTTAGTTAAGATGCTGATTCTCTTCCAAATAGAGGTTTAACATAATTCCTATCAAAATCCCAGCAATTTTTTTTGTAGATACAGACAAGATTATTTTAAATTTACATGGAAAAGCTAAGGAACTAGAATTTTGAAACAATTTTGAAAAAGAAGAATAAAGTGGGAGGAATTAACCTACCTGATTTCTAGACTTATTATATAGCTATAGTAATTAAGACTATATGATATTGACGCAGGGACAGAACACAGACCCAGAGATGACTCCCCAAAATATGCCCAACTGATTTTTGACAAAAGTGGAAAAGTAATTCAATGGAGGAAAGATGGTCTTTTCAACAAATGCTACAGGAGCAATTGGAACTGCAGAGACTTAAGAAATGAAACTTGACCTAATTCTCACACATTATACAAAAAGTAACTTGAGATGGATTAATGGCTTTAAATGCAAAACTATAATCTTTTATGAGAGAAAGCTTAGCAGAATATGTTTTAGATCTAGGGTTTAGATCATCCTTCAAAAATACAACCCTTCAAAAGAAAAACTGATAAACTGGACTTCATAAAAATTAAAAAGCTTTGCTCTGTGAAAAACCTTGTTAAGAGGATACAAGGAAAAGCGACAGACTGGAAGAAAATATTTCCAAACCACAAATGTCACAAAGGACTAGTATCTAAAGTATATAAAGAACTCTCGAAACACAGCAGTCAAAAACTAAAAACCAAAACAATCCAGCTGAAAAATTGGAAGTAGTAATAGAGACATTGCACTGAAGGGGATATACTAATGACAAATAAGCACATGGAAAGATGTTCACGGTCATTAGCCATTAGAAAATGCCAAACAGAACCACAATGAGATATCACTGCACACCTGTCAGAATATGTGCATAAAATAAAAAATACCACACCAAATGCTGGTAAGGATGTGGGGAAGCTGCATCACTGATACACTGCTGGTGGGAATGTAAAATGGTACAACCATCTGGAAACAGTATGGCATTTTCTTAAAAAGCTAAACATGCAACTACCATCTGACCCAGCAATTGCACTCCTGAACATTTATCTCAGAGACATGACAACTTATGTTCACACAAAAATTTCTACATGAATGTTTATAACAGCTTTATTCATAATAGCAAACACCTGAAAACAGCTCAGATCGCCTTCAGTGGATGAATGGTTAAACTGTGGCTTGTCTATATCACGCATACTGACTGTTTAGGAATAAAAAGGAACAAACTGTTGGTACATACAAAAACTGGAATGAATCTCAGGAGAATGATGCCGAGTGTAAAGAACCAATCCTAAAAGGTTATGTACTGTATGATTTCATTTGCAGAACATTCTTGAAATGACAACATTATGGAGAATGGAGACCAGATTAGTGGTTGCCAGGGCTCGGGGGTGGGGGTGGGAGGGAGGTGGGTGTGTCTATAAAAGGGAAACACAGGAGATCTATCTTTGTGGTGATGGAACATTCAGTGCATTGACTGTATCATGGTCACTACCCTACCTGGGATGCTGTGCTTTAGTTTGGGGAGACTTCACCACTGGGGGAAACTGGGGGAAGAGTACGTAGGATCTCTCTGAATTATTTCTTACAACTGCACTTGAATCTACAATTTTCCCCAAATAAAACATTTGATTGTCTGAAGAACCTTCCTCAGTCCCCAAAGTAAGGAAAGACCATCCTCTCCAGATGCTCCCAGGGTGTGTTGGTCACACTGGCCAGCTGGTGCTACTTCTCTGGTCTGAGTCAGGGAGGCTGCTTCACCTTGTCTCCTGAGCTGGAGCCCGTGCCCCTCTGTAACAGTGCTCAGTGAAGGCTGCTGAACTAGAGCCCACCTTTTCCAAAAGGTGATACTCATGACTCTTTGAGGAGGCCTGGAACTGGAGGCTGGCCCCCACAGGACTGTTCACTGGTCTTCCTCACCTGGCACGTAGATGCTGCCTCGCGACAGCTTTACCACTGAACTCAGTGCGGTCACTTATTTCCGTGTATTTATGATTCCTCCTTCTTGACCAGAGAGAAGTGTTCTAAGGACAGGAAAAGTGTTGTCATGACGTCTACGTTGCCCAGCACCAGGGCTAGACCACAGGGAAGTCTCAGCGTATGTATTCCACATAAATAAATGATTAACAGTCTTCTGGTCAGTCGGCCATCTCTAAGGCTCTAACACAATGATGGCACATGCCTTTGATATAGCCCTGTTGTACTGAATCCAAGGACGGACTGTATCTTTTATTTTTGTATACCCAGGGCCCATGCCAGCACATAGTAGGCACATGTTGGAGGAAAGAACATACAAATGACCATAAAGGGAGAACAAAGGCTCCTTGGCTAATTGACGAATAATGCAGAAGGAAGTACCTGCCAAGGAACAGATTGTACATAACCTTTTGTATGTAATGATTTACTCATCAATCACATATTTCAAGGTTTAGTTCAGCTTGATCTTGCAGCTCCATATGGCTTATCAAGACTATTCTGCATTGAGCCATAGTCCCCTGGGTAACTTGGTTTTCAGCACTGGGTGATCCGGCCACATAGTGGCTTCCTGCACCCAGAAAACCAGGTGCCCACCTACAGGTCTCTGCATGCTCTGGGCTACTCACCTCTCGGAAATCCTGCTCGAAATGCCGCAGCTGCAGACACTGTTCCAGTTTTTGCTGATGTTTTGCCCAAAACTCATCAAAGGCAGCCTCGGTTTCATTTAGCTGGGCCAGGAGCCTAGGAAGGAAGAGCGGAACCTGTGCTGTGAGTGGGAGTAGCATGTGGCGGTGTGTGAAGAATCACCCCTGCAACATGAAGTGGGGTGGGGCTCTGTCTTCACGCAGCCTTCCCAAGACCCTCACTTCCTCTTATCACAGGCACTGCAGCACAGGATTTGCAGGTGGGGTTTCTTTAGGTCCCGTTAACAATGAGAGGGAGAGGCATGTCAGAGGCATAACTGTAGTCTGTTTCCCTGCCTCACCAGGCCTCATCACGCTGGGACGTACTGACACAGCCTCTTGGGGAGGGCAGCTGGATGAGCTGCTTATTCATTTTTAAAAGGTCAAGATGGTAAAGGTTGGGGCTTATTGTTTATAACTTTGAGTCAGAGGTAAAGGAAGCAGCAAGTTACCACAATGCACATGCAGGTGAAGAGCTGCAGGCCCCCATTCACTGTCACCATGTCCAAACCTGAGAAGCTGTATGTACCAGACACCGTGCTGGACAAGTGTGAACTGATTTGATCCCACACCCATCCTGTAAGACGTGCTCAGGTTAGCCCCATTGTGTGGAATGGGACAGGAAAGTGAGCGAGTTCAGAAGCTCTACAAGCTTGAACAAGTCACCACTGTTCTCCTTTAAATGTCTCCTCCATGCTTGTGAAAAAAGAGCGATTGCTCTAAGAAACCTTCCTGCCCAGAAAAGCCGCTTTATTTGGCATTTGGAAGAAAAACATTTCAGTGGTAAGGACCCTGAGTTCTGCTTGCTTCTCTTTCGAATGAGGAAACGGAGGCTCAGAGAGGTGACAAGCCAGTTGGGGTGGGACCTCCTGCTCCTGCTTGTCTGTCACTCTGTCCTCAGCCTACGGCCTCTCGTTTCTGCAGAGACCAAGCACCTGAAATGCACCCCCCTACCCCCAGCAGCCCACGGCCCTCACCTCTGCACGGTGGTCTGATTGTCCAGCTGGTCCTGGTTCAGGCTCTGCTCTGGGCTCTTGACTAGAGGTTCTCGGATGCTCTCCAGGATGCTCTGCCCCTTGTCCAGGGCCAACCTCATGTCCTCCTGCGGGAAGATCACAGCACCTCTCACCCCAGGTCCACCCGCACCCCGGGATGCTGTCCAGGTCGGCGAGAGCGGTGGGCTTCATGGGGCATCCCCCCTGCGAGGGGAGTGGGATTGTGACGATGAGAAGGTGGGCACAGCATCAGCCAGAGCGAAATCTTCCTAGGCCCTCTGTGCTGACCTTTTGCATCTGTGTTCCACTTAGGACTGGGGAAGGAAGACAGGTGTTGGGGAGACTCCTTTCCCTGTGACCAGGGCAGAGCTAGGGTTACGGGTCACTCAGGGGCAGCAGGATAAGGTAAGACAGTAACAGGACACCAGACCGCTATATGCCTGCTTCTGCAGCTGTCCTCATTGCCAGCAGCAAAAGGGAGGGAAGGGTTCTCTTCTTGGCGTGGGTGGGGGGCAGTACCTGAGGACCACCAGCGGGTCACAGCCACTGCTTATTCAAAGCCTGCAACATGCAGATTGGGCCGGGGGTGTGACAGACCCTGGGAGCACCGACAGACCCAGGGAGCACCGCTCCCTCAGAACACATTTATCCAGGAAGTGATAGTACCTCCAGGAGTACAGTGACTACTGTATGAATTTCAACCTCTCCGAGTCAGTCCCCCATGTCTCTGCCTGCTGTCTATGGGATCCCAGGGGTCGAAATCCTTTTTTGGTTTACTAATAACAACAGAAACACCTAGATGGAGGGCCTTGCAATCCAGACAGCTCGGGAGCTTGTTCAGCGAGAAGCCGCCTGTGACGCCTTGCTTTAGTCAGCTTCCACAAGTTACTCAAGCCAACCGCGAGGTGTCTGTGTTTATACTGGTAGTATTCCTTACCCTGCTTCCAAAAAAGGAACATGTTTCAGTTCTTAAAACAGAGGTTCCCTGGCTCATTAGCATCAAAAGGCATCTTTGAGGCCTCTTCGATTCTGTCTTACCTAACGCCGCCGACATCGGCTTTCTCCCCCACTGTCTTGCAGGCGGGACGGCAGACACCCCCCAGAAGATGCACGTACCTTCGCTTTGTCCTTCTTCTCCATGTGTGCGCAGAGCACCGAGCTTGTCGATTGGACATCATTGGGCAGTTCCGTTTCGGCCAGCTCGGTCCCAAAGGACTGCAGCATCTGAGCCGTTTGTTTGACCATGAGGGCGAAACTTTCGATCGCCTTGGGAAGAGGGAAAACACCATCACCAAACTGCATGCACCACACCCTCCTGCTGCCTGAAAAGCACCACCAAGGACCAGTCGGGGCATCTTCAGAGGGGACAGGGCCACAGCAAGCCCGATCTACATAAAATAAATACCTTCCCACTGGTTTCTTAGCCTCACGACTTCTTCAGAAACATACCAGACACTCTTTACATACGCTTTCATCACCTAGAGTCATTCTATGCTTGAGGTCTCTCTCCTTGTTAAGAGAGGTGTGAGTGCTGCAAACTACAATATGGGGTTTCTCTTTCTTTCTTTTCTGTCTCTGAGCCTGGAGAAAGCCACTCCCAAATTTATTACTCATGTTATTTCTTTGGATGACTAAGGTCCACTGAGACCATCTTCTCATTCTTGGGGAGAAAACTTGGGTTAACATGAACATGTCTTTGGAAAAGGCAGCATCGAAACGCAAAAACAATCCTGGTAAATTAGGGATTATTAAGAAGCACAACCCCCACCAGAGAGTGCAGGGAAGACTCACCGTGCGGTGACACAACCACCTGGTGTGGCAATAATCCAGGGTCCCACCCAGGTCCTCGGTCAACTGGGATTTGTCGATGTAACCGTGTAATTCTGGTACTGAGCTCAGCATTATGACCTAGAGGAGAAAGAAAAAACGACCCCATAAAAAGAACGCCCAGCAGCTGGAGGGAGGAATTGTTCTCCTGCTGGTTGCTAAGGGTGGCGGTGTGGACAGAATTCACTGGCTTTGGATTGGGTTTAAATCCCAGCTCTACCACGTACTAGCTGGTTGACTTTAGGCAAGTTGCTTATTCTCCCTGTGCCTCAGCTTCCTCGTTTGTGAAATGGGTATGTGATGACTGATCTTGCCAGATGACAGCCACCAAAAATACATAAAACCCTTGACAGAGCTGGGCACGCAATGGACCTCGGGCATCTGATAGGCATTTAGATGTAACTCTGTCCAGGGGAGCTCAGCACAGTTATCAAACAGTGCTCTGACTCGAAAGCAGATCATTCTGTACCTGTTCCTGTTGAAACCACGTGAGGTCATTGCAGGCATAGAATCAGCTCAGCACCCTTAGTTGCACAGCTGCTTTTAGGGGTGAGCATGTGGTTGTGGTGACTGAGCAAGCTCTTCCACACAGGACAAGTCTTTATTTTTTAAATATTTTTCCTGCCCTTTCTGAGGTCATTCTGTCCATGAGTTTTGGATAAAAATATAGCCTTTGCTTTGTAAGCTGTCACACAGATACTACAAAATAGGTCTTCAGAGGTTTAGCCCAAATGTTATTCGAAACCACCTCATGTATTATTAAATACTGTATTAGTTTAAGGCAAGGTTCTCCCCTAGGTGATTCTGCCCCCCCAGGGGACACTTGACAATGTCTGGAGACAGTTTTGTTTGTCATGATGTTAAAGGTGGTGGTGCTGGCATTTGTTGGGTGGAGGGCAGGGGGTGCTGCTAGATCCCACCATGCACAGGACAGCCCCACCACAGAGAATAATCGTGTCCAAATTGTTACCAGTGCCGACATTAAGATCCCCTGATTAAAGCATAATCATTTAAAAAATAGGATAAATGTCAATTTAGAGTAGAAAGGGTTCTCAACAGAGATGACTCTGCCTCCATTCTCTCTTTGCTCTTCTAACAAAACTATTCATGTACTGCCAAACAGCCCTGCTTCATGACCAGCCTGACCAAAGACTGGTTGATTAGGCAATCTAAGGATTTAAGTCACCTTCCTTTATGATTTTTGTATCTCCATTAATGTCTTGTCCATGCTTCATATATATATTTAACCATGACAGAAAAGGTGCAAGGACTCACCGGTTTTCTTAACATTTTCTATCTAGCGCTGAGTTCAACACACAGCACCAAAACATTGAGCAGGAATACATTTTTAACAACAGCATTCAGATTGTGCTTTCTATAATTCTAAAGAATGATCTAAAATGGGTCAGTGAGTTGAAGATGCTGGCAATGATTTTTGTGAAACCGGTTTTTGACAACTCACTAATTTGGCCCAATAGTTATTTTGCTGGGCCGATGCCAGGGAGCTCCCCTTTGCTGAACCTGCCCTGTGTCTGTCTGGCTAAAGTAAGGAGATGAGGTAGGGATCTCCATGCAGAGCCGAGAGCCACCCAACGCTGCCAGCAGCTCGGAGTTCTCTCCACAGGTCTGGGAGATACTTGGACCCACTTCTCTGGCCCCTCTATTGTCCCCAGGGACTGGCAGAGCCCAGCTGTTCCTCATAGGAGGTGGGTGACGGTGCTCAGCAGGTTGGGCTCTCTTGTTTTTCAGCTTGACTTTGCTGTAAGAATGTTCTAGACTTGTGGCTCTGATGAAATGCCTGTACTTTTATGGGGTGATCCATCCAAGGTCATGCTTTGCATAGTCAACTGGAGGTGGAGTGTGGCCTGTGGGAATGAAGGCTCATACGGCTCCTGGTAGCGTAAGAGGGAGTACAATTTCCTACTGAGTTGCTTGGGGCTTTATTTATGCCCACAGCTCTGAGGTTAGCACCTTGACAATTTCGATTATCATAGATGGGCGAAGAATGCAAATAATTCAGTTCTGCCTACAGAGCTAAAGCAGGGTATACTTACCGGTACCTTCATCTTAAAGTCATCTCTATTGAATTTGAAAGCCAGGTCAGAGAGAGTCCTTTGGAAAAATCCTGTTGGGCGCAGAACAAGGACGAGCTGCAGGTTTGCTGGGAAGGATGCCTGTAAGAAAACAGAAGGACAGGAGCACTGACGGTGGACCACTGCAACTGCTGAGCGTGGGGTCCCTGCACACCTGCAGCTGATTGCACAGTCTATGTGGAGAAGACCCAGCTTACTGGTCCAGGCATTTTCAACATGGCAATGTCATACTAAGATAAAAATGGTTACAGAGACTAGACTCTGTGAGAGGCATCACCATTTCTTAAAGGAAAAGGAAAAAAGTCACAGTGCTTGGGACAACTATACTATGCTGCTTATAAACTTAAAAGTCAAAAGCTTATTATACTTGCTATAGACTGAAGTGTGACCCCTAAAGTTCATATATTGAAGTACAAACCCCCAGGGTCTCATATGTGACCTTGTTCAGAGACAGGGTCTTTACAGAGACAATGAAGCTAAAATAAGGTCATTAGTGTGGATGCCTCACCCAATATGACTGCTGCCCTTATAAAAAGGGGAAATTTGGACACAAAAAACGCACAGGGAGCGCACCATGTAAAGATGAAGGGAGAAATGGGTGATGTGTCTACAAGCCAAGGAATGCCAAATATTACCAGCAAATCACCAGAAGCGAGAGCATGGACCAGATTCTCCCTCACAGCTCAAAGGGAACCAGCCCTGCTGATGCCTTCGTCTGGTCTCCAGACTGGGAGGCAATATATTTCTGTTGTTCAAACCATCCAGGCTAGCAACTTTGTTATAACAGCCCCAGGGAACTAAGACGCGTGTCAAATAGAAACAAACTATCTAGACATATATATGTATTACCTAAAAGAAAGATAAAAATAAGCTTATACCCTAGAGCACACGCACACACAAACAGATAAAATTATATAAATATGTTTGGTTACCAGCTCTGCTTATAAGGAATGTGACCTTGGGCAAGTTACTTAACCTCCCTGTGCCTCGGTTTCCCCATCTGTGAAATAGGGAAAACAAAATGTCTTCCTCACTGCATACTCTTGAGGGTTAAATGCCCTGACGCATGTGCAGTGTTTAGTATAGTGCTCGCACAAAGTGCTAAAAAATGTGGTGATGACAGATATATAGTAAGAGGCTATTCTAGATGCCAGATTATTTCCAGATGTTGAAATCCAGGAAGACCCCATTACTAAAACAAGACATTTTGAAGCAAGTGAATTTGATTTCCAGAGAACTAGGCTAACTGCACCTAAAATATAGTATGTAGAAAAGAATGGCACAGCTCTAAGGCCAGAAAGGGATATGCCAGTACAGAATGGAAGACGAAAGCCAACTCACCACAGTATCTTGGCTAGCAGGTTATTCCTGGGTCACACCAGCATGGTCTCAGCAAGATTGGCAGAAGTGGCCCTCAAGAGCATGGAACTGGGGAGCCCCCCCCATCAGGTACCAGTGGGTGGCCCATCTGTACACCAGAACTCACCACATCTGTGGCTGTTCCTGGGCTACGTCATAAGGTTTAAAACTGCCACCCACTTACTGGTGATGCCCACACTGTCTGTGGCCTGGCCGCTCCCTGAGCTTCCATCCGAAGGTCCTGGATGCCTGCCAAGTACCTCCGCCATCCTCTAGGAACATTGAGGGTGGCGCTAAGACTTCAGTGAGTAGGGCACATACCCTTCCAGCCTGCAGCCCCCTAGACATGCCCTCCCTCCATGTTTGTGTCCCCCCAACATGTCTGTATGCCACTGTCACTGCCCGGGAGCACAGGGACCACGTGTCCTTGGTCGCCAGCACCTTAGCAAGTGCTTGCTAAGTGTCTACAGCTGCGTGGACAGGGAGGTAAGCTGAGCGCGATCATGGGGTGCCATCTTCCCAGCCATGATCTCCACATTCACCCACGATCACCTGCTGGCCCGGAGCTGGGCCTGGGTGGGGTTATTCTGAGGCAGACAGGGTGTCACTCGGCCTTGCTCCCTGTGTCCCACCATCACACTCTCTACTTGGACACAAACCTCTCTACATCCTGTGGGGAGCACACAGTGCAGCATGGACATGTGATTGCCCAACACCAGCCCAGGAGGAAACTGAAAAATGTACCCCAGTGAGCAGTGGTCTCTCCATTGGTCCTGCTCCCACTGACTCAGGCCAACACTCATAAAGTTCAACTCCTTTGAGTGGGAAGGAAACAACTCAGAGAACCACACGGAGGGTTGGAAGTCCTAGGGTAGATTCTGGGTCACTTATCAACAAGCAGACTATGCAAACCTGTCACCACCATTTGTGAAAGTGGCCACCACTATTTAAGGAAAACCTCTTTACGAAAGTCTCTTTCTGGAGGTGACAGTGAGTCATACTTTTCTAAATTTCAATATTGTTTTTATCGCCCTGATTTACACCTCATGGCGGATGTGCTCTGTAAGGATGACAGTTGGAACTTACGTGACAAACTACGCCCTTGTCCTTCTTCAGCGATTTCACTTAGATTAATTCAACCCAGGTGGCAAGAAAACTCACTGGCAGTGGAATTCACCCACCCCATCCCGACAGGAAAGGCACCAGCCTTGCAAAGCCTGGGGCTGGAGACTGATGCTGGAGGTGACAAACAGTTCATTCTCCTCCTTTTCTTTGCTTTAGTTTCCATTTCTTTAAGTTATTGCATCTTTATATTAAAGAGCGTAATTGTAAGATCCTAGCCAAGTGAGAAGGCCTTAATGATATACACAAACATGTATTTTGAATATAAACAACAGTAAATTAAAATTTCTCTCGGTTGGAGCCAACCATATGTATTAAAAGCTGGAGACAATTCCAAAATAAAAACTTTATTTTAAAAATAGAGGTAATTAGATGGAGGATTTGGGCTGAAGGCTATCAAACAACATCTTTTTGTGACTTACTCATTAATCGAGTAATCATAAAATGATTATAATAGGTTTCTATGTAATATGAAAGCAATATCATTTTCTGGGGCTGACACTGATTGACTTAGGGACCATGTGATAACCACATGAATATAATTTGGAGATAGAAAAAGAGGAGTTAACTGGCTTCTGAATTAATATTTTTGGAGGCTTGTACAATGAAGCAACAACACAACTAAAACCAATAAAATATAACAGAAACTGTGGGGCTGGGGAGCTTTGGGGGATGATGTTTGAAACCCTCCCCAAGTTCAAGTAATTTCCGTAAGTCTGCTCACAACCACATTTATCCAGGCTGACATTATATGCTTAATGTCAAACGCAGCAGCTGAAGCCTTACCAATGACTTCTGTCTCATAGTAGACAGAAAAAAACACACCCCACAAGCTTGTGTAATAAATATAAATCTGAAAGTTTGTGTTTTGGTGTTAAGAGATTAAAAAAAAACAAAAACACAAAACACAAAAAACCTCGGAGTCTGAATCGGAGAAGCTGAGCAGAGGCCTCCCGCTCCCAGGGCTGCTCCTGAGGAGGTTTGGACGAGAGCACTAAGGATGGAGCATCTCAGAAGACCCCGTCGGTGAATAACGGTCAGCTTATCATAACATCATTAAGAAAAAGACATTTTAATGAAAAAGAAGTGGGAAGGACATAATCTTTGGAAGAAGGACAATCACTAAACTGAATACGCTCAACATTACAAAACTCGCACTGCCTGCTCTTCGTTCTAGAATGCTCTGTGTGGACCAGCACTGCCCAACTGGTGTGCCTGGACCCCTGGTATGGGGAAGGAGTTCAGCCTTGGAGACAGACCCCAGCCATCCTACTCCATCAGTAGATGACAATAGCCCTTTGAAGCCCAGTGTCTCTACCTGCTGTGCAGGGACGATAAGCACAGGGAAAGCGGGAGTGAAACTGCACGTGTAAAAGCCTTCTCCAACAGAGCCTAGGATTCAGGAGGAGCTCATTATTACTGGACTCTGTTCCCTTCCACCAAAGTGGGTTCAGGGTGGTGCTATGCATTTCTGCTAAACTATGTAAGTATTTGTTCAAAGCAAACCCGTTCTGAGAAAGCTTAGCTATGCAATAGCTGGAGCTGGGCCTCCCGGCTGTGCACTATCCATTCTGGCTCCCAGGCCCTGCGGTGAGGGCAGTGCCATGACCCCTCCGCTCCGTTGGTAACCTGCGCTCCACCCCCTGACCCCTTGGAAGGATTCACAACCACTGGCCTCCCACCTTCACTGTGTCCCGAGGGGCATGCTGATCGCCCCCTCTGCCAGGACAACTCTTCCTTCCCTTCTGACTTTTGTTGGTGTCACCTCTGCCGAGAAGCCCTCCTGGTGCTCACACTGCCCCTGTCTTCACCTCCATTGGGTGCTGGCCAGCCTGTGCTTAGACCTCTGGTAACTGGCACACAGTAGGAATTCACTGGCATTGTTTAAGACAATATGATTTTGTCATATATAGTATATTTACTGGATGACCTGAAAATCCTGAGTCCTTCAGATACTTCATTTTGTTCCCTTTCTGCACACACAGACAGCTTTGACTCTGGGAAAAACCAGAGTTCTGCTCCATGCAAAACGACTTTAACCTCAATTTTCTTCAGCAGCATGTGCTAGGATATAGATTTAGCTTGAATTAGGCTAGCTCTAAACATGAATATGTACACTCTATTACAAACCCCTCCAGTGCTAACACACACACATACACACATACTCTCACATTCATACTTATACACATACATAGCAGATGTGGATTAAAATTTGAAATGGAATCCTAGAAGAGTACAGTTAAATAGTCACACAAGTTACCTATATCCCAGGAGAGTACAAACTTTGAACTGACTCTTGGACAAAGAGTGAGGTTTGAATTCTCAGCTTTGGGCCTTGTTTCTCCCTGTGTCCACTAGCTGAGAGCATGGTCTGTGACAGGTCAGCACACACATCTCCCAATGCCCTGTCAGAGCTGATGCACACTCTTCTTGACAAAAGCACGTAAGTCTGATTTTAGGGACATTGGACTTTGGCTCCTGCAATGTCCTATTTTTCTATTCCAAGCCAAGCTGAAGGCATCCAAACAAGAAAAAAGAACAGCCCAAATGAAGGGAAGCTCAGCTCATGAGACAGCCCAGACGGTGGCTAAAAACAGCCCCGAGTAACATGGCGTTATGTAAGCGCTGAGCCTCACTGGGGTGTCCAGACACATTGGAGACAAATAGAGCCTCTGCCACGGGCTTGCCTTTGTCACACCTGCAGCAAAGTGGCCTGGGCGCCCCAGGGAGTCACGTACGCAGCACCATCCATGCATGTGCGAGTCCTCCTGAGGGCACTGGCCCGGCTGATGCGAGGTGCTGGTTTTCCCAAAACCCCCCTTGGACGAGAGCACTGGCCAGATGAAGGGGCCTGTCTGGGCACACAGCCCAGGTGATGGCATCAGTGCACCAGCTCTGCCCTCCCCACTCCCCGGCACGGGGACAACTGTGCCTGCACTGTTTCCCGCCTCTTGGCCCCACTGCAGAGCCATGGTGGAGATTGGACCCGATCCCGGGCTGAGATGGACACGTGCACAAGGAGGGCAATAGGGCCTGGCCCACAGCGTCCTGACCACCCCTAGGACCTTGGCACTATCTCAGGCACCTCCTAGATGCTTGTCTGGCATCTCTGCGAATAACTCTTAGCACAATGTTCTGTCAACTGTCTGCACACACTTGGCTGTACACTTCTTGCTGACACCCCATTTATATGCCCAATGCTTTGCACAGTTCCAGCCACAGGCAACGTCTCAAAAAATATGTTGAATACATGAATAGAATTTTTGGCATTAATATGATCAGTAAATTCCTATAACAAAAAGTATTGGAGTTTAAAGAGAATTTTCGACAACTGTGCTAGGAAAATGCTAACTTCTGGGATTTCCAAACCAGTGTTGGATGACAGTGAGACTTACAGGAAAAAGGATCAAAAAACAAAACAAAACAAAACAAAACAAAACAAAACAAAACAGAACAAAACCCTATATTTTTATTATGTAAGACAAAACAAAAATTCATTGACCTAGATAATAGTTTAGGGGTTACCAGAGGGTAAGGGAGAAGGGGGGCTCTAGAAGAGGGTAAACGGGGTCTAATATATGGTGATGGAAAGAGAACTTACTCTGGGTGGTGAACACACAATGTGAGATATAGATAATGTATTACAGAATTGTACACCTGAAATTTATGTAACTTTACTAACAATTGTCACCCCAACAAACCTTAATTAAAAAAAAAGAATCAATGCAAACATAAAAACTCAAACACCAACTTTTCAGTTATGATTTTCGCAAAACAAAGTTTTCAAGGTGAGCCAGATCACTTCAGAAATGCATCTGATCATGAACTTGATGGTGAATAAAACTCTGATTATATTTGGCAACTCGAGAGCTTGACACAGACAGCTAGGACAGGATGGCCCTGGACCACACTGCTGAATTGCAGGGGGATCTGAAGGATTACTTCTGCTTTAAAAAATAATGTGTCTGTTTCTAAAGACGCAATCCTGCATGTGGGGACCCTCTTGTTTCTAACCAGGAGCCACAGATTGACTCGAGAGACATTTATGGCGAACGTGTCTCACACAGGGCCTGGGCTGAGTGCCCGGCCGCACGAAGATGGATGGGGCTTGGCCTTGGCTTTAAGGAACCCATGGTGTGCAAACAAAGAACGACTGTGCACCTCCATGAAGCAGAGGCAAAGCAGGAGACTCTCACGGGAGTGCTGCTCTCCTGGGAGGCTGGGAGAGGGGCTTTAGAAGAATGAAGAGAAGTCACTGGGGTGAGGGCATTCCAGGGAGAGGCATGTGTGCAAAGGCGCCGCCAAGAAGCACTTTCCAGCAAAGATGAGAGGCCTGGCCCCAAGCACGTCCATGACAAAGAGGTCCATGTGGTACCAGTATGTCTCAGCGGTGATTTAAATCAGTGGTAGGTAAATGTGACAGGACTGGATGGATAACTCAGATTTTAAAACATTTTTCTCATAACATTATTACTTTTTAAAACAACCACATACTTAACTAGGAACTTCTTGGTATCCAACCCAGGACATTTGTTGTAAATCCATTGTGCATCTGACTCAAGGTTTCTTACAATTTAATTCTTAATGTAGCCTGCCATGTGACATCATGTGCAAATTTATTTCAAAATTTAAAATATTGAAACTGTTACATCAGCTATGAACTGTTGATGGCATATCAACAGTGCTTTGCAAGTTTCTGGGGAGTTTAAAATAAAGGAAAGCTGATTAGAAAACAGATGTATTTCTTTTGAAACACTCTGAAGTGCTTTGATTTGTGTCACATAAATGATGTCATGAGAAGTGTGTGCCAGGTGGGAACAGGGAATAGGAGACATACTGGGGCAGTGCAGGCACAAGCTTTATAGAAAGACAAACATGGGACCCAGCAGCCCAGGAATAGGTTTGCACCCAAAATGATCTAAGTTGTAAGAGCCAGAGCAGATACTGAGCCTTTAATTATTGTTAAGATGCATGAATGAGGCAGCCCACAGGGAAGGAATCAATTCTTCCACTCCACCTAGAACCACAGCACGGCAGCCTCTCAGAGGCCAGGAACCAAAGATGGTTGAACGCAATACCCAGAACAAGAGGCTAGGAGAATTTCCCTGTCAGCGGTTAGGTTTTAAAGAAATGCTTGGGAACAGCAGAGCCACCACAGCCGAGGACCCCGGTCACAGTCACTCTGGGTAACTAATTCTGCTTGCCAACAATCACATTTTTCATGCCTTTGGCTCCCGGATGCGAGCGTGGGTGAAACTCAGCATGGTGAGAAGTGCTCCTCGGTGGAGCTCGTGAGTGGGGGTGGAAAACAAGATTCAAGGGCTTTCTGCTTACTTAACTCTTCCCCTTACATTATTACTGCAGGCTAAAACCAGCCATAGCGACAACCACAGACCAGCTGCTCTTCTGCCCTGGAGGGCAACACTCAGTCTGCAAACCAACCCTACAAATGTAAAGATAAATTCCTTGGCAGTGGGGATTAGTAAATGCCGGAATGGGTGACCAAGGAAGGGCAAGGCATCTGATTTAGTCATAAAACTAAAGAATAAATAGCCCATTTAGAAAGGAGAAGATCACTTAGAAAAAGCTATTCAATATAATTTCAAACTTCTAGCCTGAAGATTCTCTATAACATACTCTGCTGGTTCGGGACCTTGTGCTGCATTTGAGAACAAACACAGTGAAATCCTGAGCATCTCACACACTTGAGATGGTCAGAAATAAACCAGCTGCTGGAATTGTTTTCAAATTATAACAGGCCCCCTAAGAGTTAACTCATTTGAGCACACACACACACATGCACGCACGTGAGCACACACATGCCCTACCTCCTGGAGGAATCCAAAAAGGTGGGGCTCCCAACACCCCTTGGCCCAGCCTCAGGCCACCCCGGGCTGGTGCCCTGAGCTGGCTGCACACCACGGCTCTTTGCTGCCCAGGGCTACACGGGCCAGCCAGAGCCCAAATTGCCACCCAGGCAGACAGGTCACGAGAAGAGAAACGCTGCTGTCACCCAGCCCAAGAGAAGAGTAGGTGGGAGCACCACAGAGCCCAGGCACCGACACTTACTGCTATTCGCAGGACCGATGCCTTCACTGAGGTCCATTTGTCCTGCCTTCGGTCTATGACCAGTATGAATCCGATGCCAGCATCTTGTAAGCTGAAACGAGGAGGAGAGACATCTGCATTTAGTGTGTGCAGCAGGAAGACAGGCTTTCATGTAATCTCTAAGAAAACCTTATAATAAAACGATTCCTCCTATAATCCTTATTCCACTTCTGCACTGCAAGGTAAAACGCTTGCCAAGTAGGCGTCTGAGCAGACTGCAGCATTTCCATAAGCCTCATCCGGGCAATTTCCAGAACTTGCTCTTATCTAAAGATGGACAGATATTTTCTGTGTGTTGCTTATTTCCTTCCCAGCCTAACACCAACCATCTCACAAGGAAAAGATCAAGCAGAACCCTTCTTTCCTGGAGCTCAATTCTCGTTCTATATCAAGAGCCGAGTCATTTTCCTTTCTGGGTTGACCAGCTGGCTGAATCCTCCAAAAGAAGTTTTATGACCCACATATCACGTTACTCCTAGCATCTGAGGTCCTCGTGTTTGTCCACGTTAGAAAATCACTCTTGATGGCATCGCTACAACTTTGGGAGAAAATCCCCAAGACGTCTGAAGGCTCAAAAACATCTGTTGGAAATGGGAGGGGAGATATGGCTTCTTGCAACAGCAACATCTATGATAAAGATAACACTGAGTCGCTGTGTAATGATAACCTCCGTCCCGACTTAGCCTAATGCAGGAGCCTGAGTCGCAGTGCAGAAGCAAGGAGGTCCGCTTCCGTTGGCTAATCTCACATCCAAGCCAATTATGTAATGCCAGCAGCTGCCACTGCCAGCCAATCCATGCAGAAGCGAGAGAGGGGCAGCCTGAGGCACTGACTGGCATCGCTAATTTCCAAGTCTCTGAACCTATCTAAAGGAGCCACTCCTGGGTTTAAAGGAAAACCAAAATTATGTGGAACAAATATAAATTATGCACTCTGTGAAAGTGCAATGCCTGCTATAAACGTTATGTAATAAAGCCAGAGCTGTCATAGCTAACATCTTTTCCTGACTCTCAGATTTAATGATGGTGATGGCGACATACAAAATGCACACCTGTGTGGGTGTCTGCACACACCTGTGAGAGTATGTGCTGTTGATTCTCTGTTCTTGTCCACACTTGATGATGAAGAACCCTACCAGTTTATAGTAATCTGGTACAACGACAGCAAAGGACTTAGAGTAAATACACAAATCAACTTCAGCTTTCATTGAAAATAGCCGTTCTGCTGTTGATACTAGAGCCCACGGGTGCACGCACAGCGAGAAGTTAATGATTCTGTTTCATAGCTCTACGTGGTGCCTCAGACAGAACTGTCTTCTGAGCTGGCTTAGTTCTTATGGAGGTAAGGATTTTTTTGTACATCATTTGAGTTTCAGTGCCAGGAACCTAGAGTCACAGCTGTCTTGCTCCCCACTACACCCCAGCAGCAAGTGCTCAACACAGAGGGCCAGCCAACTTGCCTGATTCCGGCTGGGCAGGTCAGATAGGAAGGTGAGATGGAACAGAAACCCTAGTCCCTGGGCCCAGACTCTTCTTCTGGGAGGAGGGGTTTCTTTGTTCTTCAGTATTGCTACTGGCCATCCAACACACTAAAAGCTTGACAGCTATTCTTCCTTTTACCTCATCACAACCATATGAGGTAGCTGAGAGATGAGGCACAGAGGGGTTAAGTCTTTTGCCCAAAAATCACACAGCTGGTGAGCGCAGATCGGGTGAACCCTATGGTCTGGCTCTGAGTTAGGACTCTCAGCTGTCTGCACGCTGCCTCCCAGGGCAAGTCTACTCTGCAGAACAAAGTAGCTTCCTCCTGCCCCTCCCATCTATGGACTGCATTCTAACGCTGGGCCAGGCAGGGGCTTCCTCAGGAGACCCTGCACCACTTCTGGGTATCGGGGGACATGCTGAGGGAACCTGGCCCGAGAAGCAGACAGCAAAGATGCCCACACACCAGAACCCAGGAGAACTCTCCTCTGTGCCCCCCTCCTCTTGTCTCCTACAGCATTTTGGGAATGCTGACTCAGAAGCACATAGACTTAACAAACAGAAGGCATCTTATGTCAGGATGTAGAGACCCTTCAAGCTTCCCATGTGCTCTCACTGCAGCCTCAGAACAAGGCCGTGTGATTTGCCCCATTTCCCAGCAGCCCATAGGGTCCCATCGCTCCATCAGCCATCACACTAAGGGGGTTCTGGATCTGCCCACATGAGTGAAGGACCCAGAGCTCAAGAAGCCCTGCTTCTGCTACACCCCCTCCCCACTCCCACATCTGTGACCTCATATGCCCAGGGGACAGGGCGGCTCATGCTTGGATCTCAGCAGAAGCTGCCCACCCTAAGGTTCCTTGTGTGCCAGGCCTTGGGCGGATTGTGCTGAAGGTGGTGGCAGTAGAGTAAACAGGGAACAAACAGGGAGTTCAGAAGCTGGCAGCCACATCAAGCGTCCTAGTACCCTGGGCACACATGGCCTGCAAAACACAGATGTTGGCCTCTAATCTCGAAACACTTGGATTGGAGTGCTGCCCTGGCCAGCTGCCCAGCAGCTGAGTGAGGCCGATGAGCTCACTTTTGGCGTAAATCATCAAGAGGCACAGAACTTGAATAAAGTCTCTTTCTGGGATTCACCCTTTCACTGGAACCCTCTCTATCACCTCAGGGCTTGCTGGCCGTGGGCACCCATGGGCCTGCTAACTCCACCTGGGGGGCCCTCAGAGTCTGGTCCGCTGTGGGTCCAATCTCCCCATCACTAGGTGGGAGAAGTGAGCAGCATGAGAACAGTCCAGAAACAAGGGCTGGGCGTCCCTGCCAGTGAGTGAGGTCTTTTGTCACCCGGCATCACATTTGTCTAGCTCTAGGCTGAGCTGCATCTTGTTCCCTGGAACTGGTAGGAGAGTGTGGGACTCAGTCCCTCCTCCCCCACTCCGGTTTAGACCCAATTTATCTCAGAGCAGGGACAGGCGGAGACACAAAGAGAAACCAGGATGACAGAGGAGGAAAGGCATTCACGGAGAGAATAGCCCTAGCGGGGAGAGACGAGGGACGGAGGGGGTGTGAGGAAATGGGCCCACAACGTGCCTGCTTCTCCAACTGCAATGTGCATCCAAGACTCATGAAGGATTTGTGAAAACGCTGATTCAGGCTTGGGAGGCCAAGGTGGGGCCCACCTTATTGCACTTCTAACAAACTCCCAATGCTGCTGAGGCTGCTGGTCCAAGGATCCCACACCCTGAGTGGCTAGTCCCACAGACAAGCCCTGAGGACTTCCTGTGCTGGGGAGACATGCTATGTTTGAGTGCTCCGAGCTTCTGCCCAGAAGAAGAGCCGGGAAGGAGGCTGGGGCACCTGCGGTGGCTGCGAGACACCTGGCACCGTCAGCAAGCGAGGATGGGAAGGAGGGGGGTGGTGGGCAGCAACAAGCCCACTCAGGGTCAAGGCTGGGGAGACATTCAGGTGGAGTGGAGCAGGGCCCCAAGGATGCAGCAAAGAGGGCAATGTGGGGCTTTGGAGGTGGGGCATCAGTGTCATGCCGGAGAGCGGACAGAAGTGCTGACATTAGTGATGGGCCAGGGCTGTTTTTGGAGGAGAGGCCCATGGGAAGAAGTCTTGAGGGACTGGAAGGTCACTCCCTCTCCAGGCTGAGATAACTGGGGAGTGGGAGGTCATACCTTGCCCACACAGCCAGGAGGCGCCAGTTCAGGACTGGGCTTCACAAACCCTCTTGCTGGGCCTAGCCTCAGCCCCCACGCCTGTTCTCTTCCCCTTCTCAAGGAAGCAGGGCTTTCAGGAGACAAAGAAAGGAATCCTAGTTATAGGAATAAACAAAAGCACCAGTGAAGTACAGAAACAGGTGAACGCGTGAGGAGGAACTCGTGGAGCAGAATTTAAAAATGTGTTCTGACCAATGGCGCCCTCTTGTGGTTGGAAGTGAGTCCCACATGTGACGCAGGCAGGCACTGGGAGCCTTATGTGGGAATATGGAGGGTAGGCCAACTTTCACCAGCTGCAATGTGGTTACAGTGACTTCCGGGGAGGCTGCCACCCTCTCTGAGACTGGACATGGCTATATGTCCCAGTCATCTGTTGGGATGTATGTGTGGGAGTCGCGCCTGGCCCAGGGTATCCCGAATAGTCTGAAGGGTTGGGAGCCCGAGGATCTAACTCTCAATACACTAATCTAGTGCTCAAGTGTGCCTTTCTGGTTTCCTAAAAACCAGGATGACAAGACAGTCTTAAGACAGCCCTGCCCTGGGGCAAATCCTTTAATGCTGGGGTGTTTATCTTCTCATGAGCATGTGGCTAATTCCTGCTCAACCTGCACTTTTAAGCCTGGGAGGGACCGTCACACAAGAGGGCCTGACAGGCCGAAGGTATCGCAAGGGATTCACTGGTATCTGTGGCCACACTCTGCATGCTTCTGAGTCTTGGGCCCTCTGTGAGAGCCCCCACCCCAGGTTCCCCTGCCACCCCACTGCTGCCCCAGGCTGGAGGGTTGGGTGGCAAGCGGCTGACCCAGGTGTCTGAGGTTAGCTGATGCTGAGGCTCAGCGGGCTTTGAAGTTACTGCACTCCTCCTGAGCGGACAAGAAGAGGCTGCTCCGGAAAAGCGGCCATATTTAACCCCAAGTTACAGAGAAACCATGGGCTCAACTCTGCCTTTCTTTTAGAATTAGGAATTAGTGGTCTCACTGCTTGAAAGATCTTAGCTATGATTACCCAAACCTCACCGGAGAGACCCGGAATGGGCCTTGCCCTGGGTTCTGTAGCTGGTTTGGAGTATACCGGGAAGGAACCCTGTAACGCCAAACCACGTCTGTCCTTCCTGTGTGGCAGGGAGAGCTTTTGGTTCCCTCAGATCTCTGGTAGCCAAGAGATCTGATGTGTTGCTGCAGAAACTCTGATCTTTCCAGGAGTCAGCATCGCTCCAGCGGTCTGCCCTGAGAGCCGAGTCCGCTGACCCTGACCACACACCCCACGAGGGCTGCATCCTGTCTGCCTCCGGCCACGCCTAGCCCAGACCTACACACAGCATGCCCAAATGAATGAATGAACATGGGACTGACCAAAGCTTCAGCCCTCCTCTTCAGCGTGTCCACACCTACAAGGCCTCTGGTTTTGTCTCTGCCCGACCCTGAAAGGGAGCGTGCCACCACGGTACTGCTCTGCTTCCCAGATTTCTCCAGCCCCTTGAGGGTGGTGTCCCTTTGTTCCCGTGCTGAGAACCCCAGAGTCTGTGTCTCCCTGCTGATGTCAGCCAGTCCCTTGCCTGGGTTTATTCCCTTGATTCCCCATCTTCAAGGAGCATCCAAAGCCCTCCTTCCAGCCCCACTGGCTTTCCAATCTTCCTTCCATGAGCAGTGAAATGACCTCCTTCGTTGGAGTTACAACTATCCTTTAAAGAAGTTCAACTTGTTACTATTGCCACTGAGAGTTTGAACCAGTCTATAAAAATGAACTCAATCGCACAACTTGCAGCCACGGACTCAGAAAACCAGCCCAGGCAGCCAGCTTGCCATCTAGAAGTCACACTTATGGGAAGTTGACCACTATCTGCCACAACAATCCAGAAACAAAACAACTACCCCGTAGCAACTGGCCCCTGAGAATCCGGACGTTTCAATAACTGCAGCTTCGCCAACCTTTGTCCCTGTCTGCAACTCAAGGCCAATCAGAGAAAGCCAAAAATGCTCCCTAACCATGCTGTACCCATATGTCTTTTGCGGGTGCGGTAGCTGCTCACTAGGGCGGGACCGGCCGTCGGGGGGTGGACATGGACCTGAGGGTCCAACATAGCTAAGCCAGGTCCGTTGTCCTGGAATGATATTTTCTGGAATGTAAACATCAACAGGTAATAGCAAGCTAGGCAGGTGTGAACCCATGGCTCC
The DNA here is from genome assembly GCF_057876585.1 of Rhinolophus sinicus. NCBI lineage: Eukaryota > Metazoa > Chordata > Mammalia > Chiroptera > Rhinolophidae > Rhinolophus > Rhinolophus sinicus. The sequence goes on from NC_142516.1 coordinate 137,765,956, forward strand.
AGGTGGGTCTCACTCCACTCTATGCCCAGAGCTCATGGCTCGAAGCTGGAGGACAATGAGGAAGCCTCTTCCCAGTGTGAAAGGACCATGGTGATACTGGGTGCCCTGGTGAGTGTTCTTGGAGCCACCTCTAACAAGACCTCTCAACCTGGTGCCGGGACCAGGACCGGAGGAAACAAGGCCAGTGATGGGGGCGAGCATCAGGCCAGGGTGTGCTCTTGCAGGAGGCAGTCACAAGCTGGCATCCATCCCAGACTATCCCTGGCAGGTGGTGGGACCGGCATCAGGTGGAGCTTGTCCATCCATGACAAGGTCCCAGGGTCCCATGGGAGGGAAGGTCCAGCTTCCCTTAAGGGCTGGGTAGGATGTCAGGGCCCTGGCCAAGCAGGTGGGTCCTGAGAGCTGGGCCAGCTCAGAAGGGCCAGGAGATGGACAGGGCCAGGCAGGCAGGTGGCTGGGTGGGGGTGGAGGCAGGAGGGGCAGCATGCAGGGGATGCTGCAGCTGGAGAGTGCGGTACACATAGACGAACTTGCAGAACACACGGGTTTTGGCTTTAGGCTGGGCCCACTCTCCCCTTCCCGGGCCTCCACCTGACTGTATTTCCTTGCTTTTCTCTCTCTTTTTCATCCCATATTTTGACACTGGTCTATAAAAGTTAGCAAATGTTAAAAAGACTTTCTTTTATTTCTTTGTTTTCCTTTTGTTAGGAAAATGCTGTGGCCACGTTTCTCTCTGCCCCTGTGATTTATCTGCCTGGGTTTAAATCCTGTGACCCTGAATATGTTTCCTGAGCATCTGATTCTGAACATTTCTTTACTGGCTCTTTCTTCTCTCTTCTTACGATTCAAACACTTAACCTATTATAATATCATTTGTGCAATATGTTTATCTTAACACTGATCAGCTTTCCATCCCAGAAAGCAAAGAGCAAGAGAAACATCAAATGCTTAGGGAAAAAAAAAGAACTCTCCCACACACGGTCATGTATAATATCTGTTCTCAAAGTTACTTGCAATCCCCGATGGGGCTGGCAAGTCAGATGCGTACAAGATGAGCTGCAGATGAGAGGGTACCAGCCAAGGAGCCCTTTGTCACAAAACAGTAGCATTACCTCTCTTCTTCACAACCCAAACAGAACAGTCCACTTTTTAAAAAACAAAACAAATACAAAGTGACTTCTCTAAAGAGCCTGAAAACATGCATTTTTATGTTCTTTATATTCGAGTTGTTTTTTTCCGTACCAATAAATATAAATTTGGGGGACAAAAACGAACGAAGAAAACCAAAACTATGATATCCAGGGGAATCATTATGAACGTACTTGGAATTTGTTTGAACCCATGAATGCAGAGTAGGAGTGATAATATTCGTAGCCAATGAAGAGGTCAACACACATACCTGGCCCTGGGCTACTCAAGCCTACACAGGGCAGGAGGAAAACGGAGTATTTTACCTATTTTTCAAAGACTTTTCTAATCGAGCTAAAAAACATAGCTTCCTCCACCAACAGATGAATGGATAAACAAAATGTGGCGCGTCCACACAATGGAATACTATTTGACTTACCAAGGAAGGACATTCTGACACATGCTACAGCATGGATGGACCTTGAGGACATTATGCTCGGTGAAACAAGCCAGTCACAAAAAGACACACACGGTATGAATCCATTTCTGTGAGGTCCCTAGAATTATCAAATTCGTAGAGACAGAAAGTAGGATGGCAGGTGCCAGGGGCTGGGGGAGAATAGGGGGGTGAGTGTTTAATAGGGACAGAGGCTCGGTTTGGGAAGATGAGAAGGTTCTGGGGATCTGTGCACAACAATGTAATATACTTAACACCACTGAACCACATACACCTAGAAATGGTTAAGATGGTAAGTTGTATATTATCAATATCGTACCACAGCTTAAAAAAATGCTATAAAAAACAAAACGAACCACCACATACATTCTTTAAATACGTTAAAAGAAATGAAAAGGTGCACACCACTGGCCAGTTCTTTGTAATCATGGAGTGGACTGCCCCCCGGGGGCATAAAGGCACCACCTTGGGAAGTCAGATCTAGGCTGAGGACCTTCTGGAATCTGCTCATTACCTGCTTTGGGTCCGTGCTCAGCCCCAGCTGTCCACCTTTAGGGCTCCTGCTCCGAGCACAGGTCCTGGACGTGGCAGCCCTTCCTCCTCCGTCCTGACTCTCCGCTGCTCACCTGCAGCCCGGGGCTTATCTGGCTCCTTCCTCCACCAGGACCCGCCTCAGGTGTCTCCTCTCCAGCTGGAGCTGAAACTCTAGCTGCACAGGCTTCCAGGCGAGCTGTGTTTCCCTCTCTGCGTCATCCCAGCCCCCGTGGCGTAGATGAGCTAGCAGGGGCACCCGGGGTGGCAAGGCAAGGGCTTCCCAAACCCCAAGCAAACACTTCCACAAGTTTCCCTCACTACATACTTAGAAATGGTTAAGATGGTAAGTTGTATGTTATGAATATTTTTCCCTCACAGCAAAATGTCATTGTTTCCAAGTAAGACAAGGGCCGTGGTTTCTCCTCCTGGGCAGGGGATCAGGTTAATAATCTCTTGGCCTTCCCTCCATAAATAAAGGGCATGGCTGCTGTCAATGGAATACCATCCTATCACAGCCCACGTGCTCCAACAGATGGAAACGTTCTACATCTGAGCTGCCCAATACGGCAGCCACTGGCCACATGTGAATTGAAATATGGCTGGCCCGACCCAGGGAACGAACTTTTATATTTATTTGGTTTTACTTGTTAAGTTTAAATAGCTATGTGTGGCCGGTGGCTCTCGTACTAGACTGCAGTGAGAGAGAAAGACCATTACACCAAAGGAAGAAGACTCGAGGAGATGGGCAGCTGCTGGCTCCCCCAGGAGAACATGAGCTGTAGAGACAGGACGTGTGTGCAGGAGGTCACCGCAGTGAGCAGGGTCACTGAGCTCCCAGAGGTTCAGACTACGTGGGGCCATGGGCTGAGCAAAGCCACTGGACAGCAAATGGCAAGACTGGCCCTTTACTTTCTAATTATATGGGCGGGAGGGGGAAGGATCACCCAGCCAGAGTGTCTGAGGACTATTACAAATGGGATCACTTTCAAGCCATCTGATCTCATAAACAGAATGCAAAACCCAGCTAGGCTGGGAACATGGCTGTTCATCACAGCAGGACCCTGAAGGGAGCCGGTGAGGGAAGGACCAACAGGCTCAGACTCGGTGTGGTAGGTCCATCTACACCAGAGGGTGTGATGCAGCCACTGAAAGAATGAGGCAAAAGGTGCTGCCTTGAGCGATGTCCATGAGATCCTGTGAGCTAAGAAGAGGAGGGTTGTCATGTGACGTGTGTGCTGCCCCGTTTTGGAGGAAGCATGTGAACAGGATAGAACAAAGTCATGATTTTTCCCAAACTGACAGAGTTAAGAGTTAATGCTCTGAGGGAAGGAGGCAGGAGGTAAGGTGGAAGCTCTTTTCCGTGTGTATATTATGAAATGTGTGCATTCACTCACACATTTTTCAATCTTTATATTGACAATTCAATTGGAGATCATACTGGCAGTGAAAAGTAAGGTGCTTCCAAGGGCTGAGGCCTGGCTGGCCTGAAGCTTACATAGCTTGACGGGCAAGCACCTCTTGGAATAAGCAGCTCAGGCAGCTGGCAATGGGAGAGTGAGTCAGCTTGGTTCTATGGTTAGTCTTAGAATTAATACATTAGAAGTGCTCAGAACTCTTGACTGGGAGTCAGACTACATTACATTCCTGTACCATTCCATGTGCATCTGCCTTTCTCTTTCACATGGGCCGTGCAACCTGGGTACGTGTGTGTGCCTGCATGTGTGTGTGTGTTTATGCACGTGTGCCAGTGCGTGTGAGTGTACGTGTGGCCTGTGTGCATGCATGTTTATGTATGTGTGTTGTATACGCACACCTGTGTGCGGAGGTACCCATGTGTGCATGCCTCTTATCAGGGTAAATGTGGCCTATCATTGAAAACCAACTGGGAGATGAGATACTGTCTCCCAAGCAGCTGGGTGATTTGAACCCTGTCCATGGAAAGTCAACGTCATTGTCAGCTTCAATTAACACAAGGAGCTGCTGAATTGTATTTTAATTGGGTTGAGGCGAGACTGCAGCAGTAGAGGAAGGTGATCCTCTTGATATTATCTCCCAAACCTTGGGTAGAGTAGGTGGGTGAAGCCCCCAGAACCTACCACAGGGGAAGGTTCCTGCAGGATTGCCGAGTGGAAATGCAAGGCCAGCGCTGCTATCGCTGTTTTGCAAAGAAAAGCCAGAAATCTACTATCTCAGTGTTGGCAGCCCTCTGCATGTGTGAGCGCACATGTGCGTGTGTCTGTGCGTGTCTGTGTGCACCATGTGTGCATGTGGGTGTGTGTATACAGGGAGGACTCCATTCACAGGGAGGGACAGGATCAGACTGAGTTTGAAACGTTCCTTTTGCCACCGTGTAGGGTAAGAGGAGATAGGGAGGTGGGGGGGGCGGTTGGAGGTTGGAGGTGGAGGAGAGATCCAGGTTCCCGGAGTGGAGGGACGGAGAGGTCCTGCAGCCTCAGCATTCCTGCCCACTGCACGGGCTCCGTCATCCCCACCGCCATTCACTGAGTACTGGACTCACACGAGGTGCACAAAGAAATCAAATGGTTTGTGTAAATCAAATGGCTAAGTGCAAAAGAAATCACATAGTTATTGCTCTTGCTTTTTTGTTGTTGGATAATGTCCATCAGCATCAACATGCTGTTATTTCTCTCACCTTAAAAGAAAATTGTGTCTGCCTCCCTCTCACCAGCTAACTGACCTATTTCTCTGCTCCTCTTGGAAGCAAAATCCTGGAAGGAGGTGTCTCATCTACTGTCTCAGATCGCTCTCCTCCCATTTTTATGGAATTTACTCCAATAAGCATTTTACTCCCCACCCTTCACTGTTAGCGTTCCCAAAGGCCTGTATGTCGTGAGAATCCCACTGAATTCCTCATTCTCATCTTATTTCACCCATCAGTAGCGCGACCATATAATGTACTAGGACACTTAAGAGGGAAGGGGGCCACAAGTAGTTGTAGGCATAGCATGGCCAGTGACCTCTCGACCTTTTGACCTATGGCATGCCCCCACAGAGCCCTACAGGATCTGGGTGGTACCCTCCTGGGACCCCAGTTGGGGCCAATTCCCCCTCCTCACCCTGTTGCATTTCCTCTTCCCACTGACTTCCTCCAGCTAGAATACCTGGGCCTCCCACTGCCCACCTCTAGGTCCTCACCCCCCAAATGCCCACAGTTCCCAAATCCATACAGTGGCTGGGGGCTCACCCCAGAGTTCCAGACCCCCCTCACATTACCCAGAAATACCAGCCCTCAACCCAAGACGTCTCCCTGGACATGCAAGTGACATCCCAAACCTAATATGACCCTCCTACCTGCACCTTCCTTTCTTGGGTGACCGTCCTCAGAAAACCATCAGTCAGGCCATCTCTAATTCCTCCCTCCCCTCCTCTTCCCTCCTCGGGGCGTTTGTGAGGACTTGTCCGTGAGGAGGCCCCCTCGACTCCTGTAAGTCAGCTTCTCATGGGGGCGTCCCTCTTACTGCCCCTCCTGGCATCCCTCCTTTCTCTCTCATGCCCCCTTTTTCACAGTCCAACCCCTGTGTACCTCTTATTTAATTTACTGAGAATGCAAGCAGCAGGGTTTTATGTATTTTGTTCACTGTTGGGTTTATATTGCCCAGCACACAATAGACAGAGACGGGAAGAACTGGCCAGAGCACCTTCCCCTGCCTTTCTCTCCGTTGTGTAACTGTCCGTAGGGAGGTCACAGGGCCGCTGTCCGGGGCCAGGCATGTGCTTCACTGTCACTTGTTCTCTCAAGTCCGTGGGGTTGCCCCCACCCAGGCCTGGCAGATGATGGCAAACAAGCCCCATTAGGAATTGCAAGGGTGTAGGCGTCTGAGCTGTAAAACCCAGCCCTCTAACCACGGCGAGCGCTCAAAGGGACATCCCCATCGTGTGGCCACATTGGCAGGACGCCAGCTGATACTCTAGCTGATACATCTTACAGTCCTTCCATGTTCCTTTTACGGAGTCGTTTTTCAAAAGACAATAATTTGCCTCATAGTCACATATGTCTGATACATCTGGATGAAGACTGCCTGTTTCAGTGCAATATTTCACAATGTTTGGTAACTACTAATCAAATGTAATGGCTAAAATTGGGGCTTCCGTCATTTGCATTAATAACAGAAGGCGAACTAAAATCAGCCCATAATACATTTTTTTAAAAGGATAAAATCAATGCTTGGTTAACAACTGTAAGAGTCGGTATCTCTTAGAAACAGTCTTCAGGAGAGATTTGTCCATTTAATGCGCATTGACATTTAAAAGCACATACCTGGTTCTAAATTTCACTCTTTCTACTGAGAGGTTGTTCGGGCTCAGCAGCAGTTTGGAATAAATCCTGTGCCAATGACCTGCCTGTGTGAGGAGTTTTTACTTTCTAGAAGAAGCCCGCCTAGCTCCTGACTCTAGTCTGTTTAGCATGGATATTTAAGAGGACTGGCTGCAATGCTGGTTGTGTCCACGAGGTGGCAGTCCTTTCTCCTGTAAATGAGGGTGTGTGTGTGTGGTGTGTGTGGTGTGTGTGTGTGTGTGTGTGTGTGTGTGTGTGTGTGTGTGTAACAAACCCCATTAGGAATCGCAAGGGTGTAGGCATCTGAGCTATAAACCCCAGCCCTCTAGCCACGGCGAGTGCTCAAAGGGACATCTCTTTCTCTCCACAGATTCCCACAGGAGAATGAAGGGATTGCCCCATATATGGGTGCTGCTCAACAGGGAAGCAGCCCGGGGGCCACTGCAGATACTTCTGGGCATGTCAGTTGTATCTTCACCTTGCAACCAAGCTGGTCCCTTGTCCTGAACACACAGATGCAGGGAACCCTTGCTTTACCTACAGATACAAGATTTTCTCCCCTACATTTTTAATGTACACTAAATTCTCTAGGAATGCTTAGCTGTGTGAACCGATGGAAGACTGCACTTTTGCCTTCTTTAGAACTTCACCAAAAATTATTCCCTCTTTCAGAGATGATACCCTCAATGGCACCTACCTCAAGGTGCTGTGACTGACACATCACCCTGCAGGGCAATGGACTCAGAGTTTTACACACAGGTGCGGGAGCCTGCCTGACCCTGGTGGCTTCTGTGTGGCCTGCCCGGACAGCTGCACGCGTAACACCTAATTCCTTTTCTCTGTAGGTCCTTCATGTTAGTTGGGCACTGCAGCTGTCTTTTGACACGATGGATGTATTGTCTACTTTTATTTTTTAATTTGGGAGTTTTATTTCTGGCTGAAAAGAGTGCTTTGGACCTGACAGGTACAGATCCATCACTCCAGCTTTTGGGCTTTTTAATCATTCTCAGTGGGAAATAATATGAATAAAACGCACATAAACGAAAGCCCAATCAATACACACACCCCTTTTCCTGGAAACAAAGCCCTTGGGTATAGGCTTCAAGTATTCAAACTTGCCTTATGGCCACTTTTATAGCACCGTGTATTATAAAGTAAAGATAACATGCAGTAATTCCTCAGCTTTCAAAGGACAGGTTGTGCTTCTTGCCCTCTGATCTTGCGTATATTTTGTACATGCATTCTTGGTATCAGGGTTTTGAAAGGCTCCCTTCTTTCTATTGGGAATAAGAACCCTTAAAAAAAATAGAAGAACAGAGAAACAAAGGCTGCTCATTCTAAGTGAAGGGAGATCAGTGTTCTCAGTGAGGGATCACAGGATAGCCTATATACCTCCCGAGGCAGCTTGGCCTCCGTGAATTTACTTTATTTACCTGCAAATGAAGTGTATTTATCCAACAAATATTTACCAAGTAGCCATGTACCCACTCTCAGGGACCTGCGTTCGAGGGCAGGCACAGAGCAAAATCAAGTTGGAAAACAATGATAAGCCCCATTTCAGATAAGCCCCATGAAGCAAACACGCCGGATGGGCAAGGGGTCTCGGGGTGGAGGAGCAGTGGGCTTGACGGAGGGCCTTCCTGAAGAGCTGGCTTGGAGTATGAGTGTCTCTGGAGACCAGGCAGAGGAACAGCAAGTACAAAGGCCCTGAGGTCAGATGGGCTGAGGACCAGCAAGACCAGCAAGGGTGGTGACCCCAAGGGGAGAAGATGGCACCAGCCTGGAAGATCCAGAGAGGGCATAGGGAATCTGGCTGCCCCTTCCCAGTGTCCTGTCTGCTTGTAGTCTGGGAAGAAGAAGGTGCACCTCTGCGTCAGGCGCAGAATGTTGAGTGTTGACATTTCCAGATATAGTTCCTTGACCTTTTGAAATGTAAGAGTGACCAGAAAACCTGAGTTTCCATCCATAGGCAGGGAAGGATTCACCCCCCTGAACCCATCTTATATGGGCAGTGGGAGAGCAGGGAGAGCGCCCTTGTAACCCCTTGGCTCAGACAGGTCACTGCAGCAAGGCTGCTCTCTCTGGGCACCGACTCCTGGGCTAGCCACTGCCTCGGCCAGGGTTCAGGAATCATGACTATAGGTACAGAGATGGCCGTGATGAATTTGAATCTACAGGATTTTTAGATGCCTAAATTGGGGTAGGAGAACAAGACAGAGAAAAATGAGATGGACAGTGAGGAGGCCCTGACAGGTTCTTGAGCCACTCTATAAAAAAAGATTGCGAAGCACGCGTGAGTGCTGAGCTCTCTCAGCTTTCATATATAGCCTCTGAATTCCTCAGATTCTATTCAGTTACCATTCAGCAAAAGTGAAGTATGCAGCTGAATGACTCCATGATGTTTTCTAAAAAGGAAATGAGTGGAAGGAGGTTCAACAAAGAGAAGATACTCCAACGTATAGCTCAAAGGTATAAGGACCAACAATAGCTTTGACACTTGAGAAGTTCATAAACTTAGCATTCAGTGTTCAATTGGAGATGTTACTCAGCTCCATTGCCTAGACTTTAGAGAGAGGCCTGGGGCCAAGGGGCCGAGGGCGGAGGGACAAAGGCCACTGCCTCTCCTGGATGTGGAACTGCCCTCCACACCTTGGAGATGGTCCCCATAGGGGAAGCTTAGGACATTGGTGCAGAAACCCACCCTCCAGAAGACCAGCCAGACTTCACAGGGTGTCCACAGTCAGCTGCCAACCACAGCCAAGATCCATTTTCTTTTTACATCAGTTCAACTTTTTCTTCCCTAAAACCACTGCTAAGTGCATCATTTCATGCTCAGATACTGCCCTTTCTTCTTGTTGGTTTCTTCCTGCTAGCATGTCCCTGCCACCAGGGGGTCCTATAGCATTTCAGCATCCCCCTGCTGGGCATACTGAGTGCTGGCGCATTGTCCTAGGTCCACACCCAAGGACACCCCTCTGTCCTACCACACGGGGGACTCTGAATCTTCTGGGCACTTTCTAGATAGATGTGTGATCTTACTTTAGTGATGTCATACCTGAGGTCCAGTGGCATCATCTATAGAATGGGCAAGACAACCTCCTTCCTGTCTCTATGATTTTGAGTCAAGGGAGAAGATAAATGGAGATGCTTTGCAGCATGGCAGGCCCCAGCGTGAAGCCCATCCCTCTGCCCCTAGAGGGCGCGTGGCCAGCCAGAGGGGACCTTTAAGAAAGCTGCTCAGCAACCAGGGCTTCGGCTGCCCCTCCTGCCTCAGCTGGGCTGCCCGGGGCCTGGTACACTGAGGTGGGTACTGAGAGAGAAAGGACGATGGAGATGGTGACTACAGACCCCACACGGCTGAGCCAGGGTGCATGTCGCCTACCTTTCTGCCAAGTGACTCACTGCCACGCTTGTCCAGAGGCTCTCCCAACTGACCTGACCTCCCTTCCCCCACAGGCCAGGTTGCTAGAAGAATCTACACCTCCTCCCCACCCCAGCACTGATTGGTGACCAGTCATTACCAATTGATAGTTTTTATATGACATGTAGTGGTTGCTCCAACTTGCAGTTTCAGTCTGTTTTCTAGATTAGACTAATTCAAAGAGCGCTAAGTTACCCAAATTCTGAAACTTGCCCTTACAGCTGGTGAGGAATGAAGAGTGTTCCTGAGTTCCTATGCCGCCATGCTTAGTTTTTGCTAGTTAATCTCCCCACACTTATGTCTCCTCGTACTTCACGCAACAGGAGGAAGGAAACATCACCTGCAAGGTTGTTCCCATCCTTACAGAGAGTGTTGTACACTACACCTAAACAGAAGCTGTAGCTCCTGTGTCAGAGCATGAGGTGACATCCTCACTACTTCTGAGGGCCGGGTCCCAGGCCTGGAAGGTCACGACCACCTCTGCAGTGAGGCCTCTCTCTCGTGGAAAAAGCCCCTCCCAGCATTGCCTTGCTCAGCTAATGGAAGGCTGGACACTATCTGTGAGGGAGGAAACGTCCCCTGGGTTCAGTTGGACCCTAGGCAGTGCAGGTTGGAGCTGGACACCTCCCCCAGGTGAGGGGAAGGATGCCAACTCTGAAGCTGGATCACCTGGATTCTGATCCAGCATCTTTCACTGCTCAGCTGCGTGACCTCAGGCAGGCTCCTGAACTCCCCTCAGCCACAACCGCCTTATCTGACAAATGCCTAGGCCCTTCAAAAAGCCACTGGGGGACTCAAGGAGACTCGTAAACCTCTGTAAAGAAGCAGCAACACGCACCTGGGGATGCTGGTGAGATAGGTCATGACATTCTGGAACTCCTTGTCTGGGACGTCACTGAAGGCTGGGTAGTCCGGGAAGGTGATGACAGGGCTGCCGTCCTGCCCCCGCCCACCTGGGGAGAGAGCAAAGGCAGCATTTGGCACCAGTGGGCATCGGCGCCCTCTCGTTGTCAGCAGAATGTGACAGCGAATATTTCACTTAAAATTGAGGATGTGTTCCTCAACGTTATATTTTTTATTATGAAATAAATGCATGCTTATTGGAGGAACTATTTGGATTGCACAAAAACGTGAGATGAATTAAAAATAATCACCCATCATTTGGTACCATGCCTGTGCCTGGGCTTCTGGACATGGACGATACTCTCTGCCATAGCATTCAGCACATTTCCTTTCATATCTTTTTCAGTGCATTTTTTACATAATGGAGACCATGTTGAATATAAAGGTGGCGTTCTGCCTTTTTCCTAACATTGTGAACTACCGTATTTCCCCGAAAATCAGACCTAGCCGGACAATCAACTCTAATGCATCTTTTGGAGCAAAAATTAATATAAGACCTGGTCTTATTTTACTATAATATAAGACCAGGTTTAATGATACAATATAATATAATATAACATAATATAATATAATATAATATAATATAATATAATATAATATAATTAATATAATATAATATAATACAGGGTCTTATATTAATTTTTGCTCCAAAAGACGCATTAGAGCTGATTGTCTGGCTAGGTCTTATTTTCGGGGAAACAGGGTAGTTTTCTGTGCTTTCTAAATGATTTAACCGTGATTTTAAATACTGCATAACATTCCATTCAGGCTGTGTCCTAAGGACTCCTAAAACCCTGTGTGTGGTCATTTGGTAGTTGCTCCGACGTTCCACTTGTTAGACTATTCCATTCTGAAGGGCGTCACCCCTTCAGCATTTGAAGGCAAAGCGAGGGTACAGGTGGAACCAGAGGGGACCCTTCCAAGGGAAGATGCACCTGAGGCATTTCAAGAGGAAAAATGGAAATGGTGCAGGAGGAATCAGAAACCGTGGCCAAGTGTGCGGCTTGGGACCTGGGAAGATGAGCGCAGCTGCAATCCAGTGGGGCAGTCGGGAAGGGGTGAGTTTAATCCCGTACATAGTTGATTTGAATTGTCCCACAAGGAAGTGAGAGAAGTAGCAGAGGCAGCAGGAGGTGAGAAGAGACAGGAGTCGCACAGGCTTGGGCTCCAGTCTGCCTGCTTGCCTGTGCCCGGGGCGGCTAGACATGGACGCTGCTCTCTGCCACTGCTGCCTCCAGGGATGAGGTCCATTTCTTTTCCATTAAACCCTCGCAACCTGTCTGGTCCATCGGATATGGCAGAATGATGGTGCATAACTCCCAAGGCTGGGCCGTAAGACACTGAAGAATCTACCCTCCCTGTTCAGAGTTCCCTCTTGGAGATTGGTCTTCATGTAAGCATCCAACAACCCTACATCCACCATGCAGGGACGAAGCCCAGGCACTGCCAGGGAGGCAGGGGCAGGCGATGTGAGGGGACCGAGGTGCCACATGTGAGTGAAGCTCCCTGACGTTCCAGTCAGCCCCGCAGGTGGATGCAACCAGACATCTCATCGTGGATTTCCTGATGGATGGGAGGTAAGATGGAGGGAAGGAGGACTCCCTCTGGGTTTTGCTTGAGCGTTTCCATGAGCTGTGATGAAAACTCAGGATGGTCCACGTTTGTTTCAGACATTTAAGCTTAAGATGTCGTGTTTGTTTTCTAACAAGTTCCCACAAACTTGGCAACGTAAACCAACACCCATTTGTTAGCCCGCAGGTACATAGCTTAGGAGTTGTGGCTTGGCTCATCCAGTTCTTGAAGGCTGAAATTCAGGTGTTGGCTGGGCCTGTGGTCTCACCTGAGGCCAGGCTCGTCTCCCAGGGTCATTCAGGTGTTGGCAGAATTCAGCTCCTTCAGTTGTAGGACTGAAGACCTGGCGTTCTTACTGGTGTTAGCCACTGTCGCTCTCAGCCCCCAGAAGCACACATTCCTGGCCAGGTGGCCCCTCCATCTTCAAGGCTGGCACCAGGGGACCTCTGTAAGATCAATCCCTAATACTTGCAGTCCCTCCTGCAGGAGGAGCTTGGTCCCTCTGAGGGCTCAGCTGATTAGGTCAGGCCCACAGAGTAAGATCTTACAGACAACTGATTTGGGACGTTACACCTGTAAATCCTCTCCCCAAGTCTGGACTGCGTCTGAATAACAAAGAGAAAGTGTGTCTGGGGGTGCGGGGCATCCTGGGGTTCTGCCTCCTCCCCAGATACCGAAGAGGTAACCATGCGATGCCGAATGGCTGTTGGGATTGCAACCTGGAGTTGGGTCAAGGTGATGAGGTTGGGTCAGCAGAGCACTAAAGCCATGCGCCTTCTGGGGTCTTGAAGGGGCATGAAGAAGCTGGGGAGACACGAAAGAGCTGGCAAAGAGACTGCAGCACCTTTCCTAAGTGTTTCGCTATTGTCAGTCATGACCCATACTGTCAGGGGATTTTCAGTTCTCCTAAGGATACCTAACGTTTTCTCTCCTTCTTCCACGGTGACCACTTCATGAAAATCAATGAGCCAACTCATTATCAACTCCCAGAGGCTCCATTTTCCTGCTCCCAATCTTCAGTTTTCATTGAGGCCCATAAACCCCAGAGCTATCCCTTGGGTCCGTGCGTTGGGGGACAGGTCAGCCAAAACCATATGGGCTAGCCTGAGCAGCAGCTCCTGGCACTCCGGAGGCCAGGGCAGCCCTTGCAGGGCAGGGCTGGTTCTAGGGATGCAGGAGGGAGCCGCAAACTGCTGGCCAAGGGGAAAAGGCCAACTGCAAGAAGGGAGTCAAGAGGAGGGCAGAGGTTGAGCACCTTCATTCTTGGGAGGCCCCTTAACCGCCAGCATACGGAGCATGTGCACGTCTTTCTCCCAATCGGCCTGGGCAGGAGGCGTGATCCACACAGCTCAGAGGATGACTTGCAGGTGGAACCATCACGCCCTTTGCAGGTTCGGTGCACCAGCACCATGGGGAAGCTGGGGCCAGGCACCAGCTACAGGCAGGCAGCACAGCAGGACGCACAGAGGACGGAGGCAGAACCTGGACCTGAGAGGAGGGCGGCAGCCAGGACAGGGCCTGGGGATGCAAAGCTACCTGGGACAGATCCGAGGGCCAGTGCCAGCCCCTTGCCCACGTTGGGCACACTACAGGACTTCTTCTCTCAGAGGATGGAGCTGCAGAAGCCAGAGTTGCTCAGTGAGGGAATACCCGAGGCTCTGGATGCAGGAAGAATGAGGTGAACTGTGCCACACCATCCTGTTCGTACTTTACCTGTCGCAGGAAAGTTCTGGATTCTAGGAGACTGAAGCCAGTAATTCTTGGGGCTATGCCCCTCTCAGCACCCCAACTGACCTCTGGCTGGCTCCTCCCATGACTGCTTGCCAACTAGCACTGAGCTGCCGGCTTCACGCATTGTGACCGCAACTCTTGGGCCCTCAGTGAAACCAAAAGCAGGCTGCATCAAACGGATTGTCCCCAGTTCCCACCACGTGGAATAGGACCACTTAGGTCATGGAGAACTGAAGGGAGGCCCACCAAGCGCTGTACAGACACCTGCCCCCATTCTTCCCAGCTTTCAGCACTCACCGGACAGGTAAGCGAAACGCTTCTTTAGCTGGTCCTGGATGTCGGCAGCGCAGAGCGGGGTGATGTCCTGGTGCATGATTTCATCTGGGGGGAGAGCAGATGGACACACCTGTCATTTGGTGAACACTCTTCCTCACCCGCTACAAGTCTGGATCAGCCCCGTGCAGCCACACACATTAGCAGATACCTGAGGGGCCAGCGGTCACATGCCTGGAAAAAGGAATTTCAGTTTCCAATATGCAGAAACCTTTGTTTCTCAGAGCACAAAAAGCTGTGTGCTGGGTGATTCATCAATATTTAAAACGTGGTGTGTGTCAGAGGCACAGAGAAAGGTAGAGAAAAAGGAGGGAGGGAGGGAGGGAGAGAGGGAGAGGGGGAAGGCAGGGCGGCGGAAAGGGACATACAGGCACAAGGGGAGGCATGGGGAAACGGGGAGGGCTGGGAGCTGGAAGACTGACTCCTAAGACCAGTAGTCAGTGAGCAGCACCGAGAACAGACACGCTTTGTTCACTGAGTCTCCACCCACGTCTTTTGGAAGTGGTCCAGGCAGCTCTTGGGGCCTCACCTGTTGCCTATGCAAACACTTGCTGATCAGCAAGGAAACCTGGTTACGTAGTGGGTCCACAGCCTCTGAACACACCTGTGCGTGGGGCCTCACCACCTGCCTAACAATGAGGCTGAGAAGGGTGTGGAGGCAAGCCCCTGAGCCTGACGCTGACAGGAAACACGGTTTAGCAGGCTGCAGGCTGCAAGCGCTACAGCAGGGGTCTGCAGTCAACTGGCGGCACCTGCAGTCACAGCCTGGAGCATCCACCAGAAGTCAGGAGGTTTTGTAAGACTCCAGGGGAAAACCCGGAGACGGACTGAAGATGTGAGGTCACTGCATAGCGAGCGACACTGGGGAGTCGGCAGGCAGACTAAGAAGATGGGTGTGCTCTGGGGGTCCTTTGCATTTCTGAGTCAATGCCAGGCTGGCGATCACATGAACTTAGAGCCAACGTCTTATGTCACCAGACTCCAGTTGTTCAGCAAAATCTGCAGTTGTGAACATTAACACAATTTCTCTAAAGAGACTCCCCACTCATGTTGATGCCCTGCAAATGGTTAAATTAAAAGGCCAATTTTTCTACCCCCACTTTAAGACCCAGGCCACGAACAGCCTGGAAATAAGGGTCATGTAGATCTTTTACCCTGAAAATTCCAGTGGAGGCAGCAAAATATTATCTGCACAGATCAGCCTTAAATCCTGTTCTTCTGGTCTTGCAAACGAGCAAGTGTAAACAGGTGACACAATTAAACACACAGGCAGCTCCCATAGATCCTGGCTGTGTCATCTGTGGAACTGCCAACCACAACTGGCTGGCCCTTCTACTCTATTTTGAAGAGGCAATGACCAGGGCCAGGGCCACTGGGCCTGCTAGGGGCCCAACAGAGTGATGGCAGCATTTGGGGTCAGGAAATCAACAATAGTAAATGCTCATCAAACTCAAAAAGTCAGGGACTGCGCTGGGCCTGCCAGGGACAGCTCGGTGGCACGGAGGCTATTCCCCAGTATACACTTAGATGTCTCGGCAACAGCTTTCTTTTGTGGGAGAAAAACAGGGTTAGAAACAACTGCTCTAAGAGAACCTGGAATATATATTTTAAAATTCCAGATGAGGTGATTTAAGGCTGTCCATACCTCATTTTTTTTTCTTTTTTTTTTTTTTAAGGAGGGCACAGCTCCTCCATGTGGGGACGGAACCGGCAACCTTGGTGCTATCAGCACCATGCTCTAACCAAATGAGCTAACCGGCAGCCCCCAACATCTCTTGTTTGTTTGGAATGCATGTTAGGTGTGATTCATACGGCAGCCTGGAAGTTTCGATTTTACATAGCTTTTTTCCTTTCTCAACAGGCAGGCAGGAAGAACGGCACTACCAAATATAAAACCTGTGCTACCTTGCCTCAAATCCAACCTCTGCAAACCTAGGAGAAGCACATTATTGAAACAGAGACCACTGGGAAGGAAGTAAGGACCCCCCTGAAGTCTGGAGACATTCCAGGAGCAGTGGAAACCAGCACAGACACTATGAGCAGGCAAGTTATTTAACAAGTGGGGACCCAACGTCAAAGATGGGCCGGAGAGGTTCCCCAGATCTTGCTGTGTCTTGGAGACATCTGCCTTGGATCTTGACATCTCTTGCCAGGACTCAACTTCACCAACTCATGAGGAAAGAAAACCATGAGGGTCAAGGCCTCTGACGGTGGACATTCCTACAGTACTTCTTAGATCTGATTCTGAATGGCAGAGGCTTCAAAGTAGCACTTCCTCTTATGAGCAATCTCTCACATTCCTAAGCTTGCTTACAGACACCACGGGCTGCGTGTTCTCTGTGCCCAGCTCACCTTGATGGTGGACAGCTTTCCCACATACTAGAGACAGAGGTGATATTACTGACCATTCCTATTGTTCTGTAACAGAGTGAACTCCCACTGGCTGGATCGTTGTCAACGTGAATTTGGTCCATTGTGGGACATCTATGAGACCTCCTCACCTACCCTCCTCTCTGGGTGACGGTTACCCTAAGATTCTTAGAGTTCCTCAAATGGACCAAGGTCCCTCCAACCTTAGGGCCTTTGCATGGCTCTGTCCCCTCTGTAATGCTTTTCCCATCTCTGTCTGCCAGTCTAATCTCACTCAATTCCCAGCCGAGAAGACACCTCTTTAGGGAGGCCTTTTGCCACCTGCGAGCCAGGGCATGGGTCTCACCGCATCCCACCAGCCCCACCGTGCCTACCACTCACAGTTGTCCTACGCCTAGGGCTTGGCCCAGGGGCTCCTGTGGAAGGAGCTAAACGAACATGTATTAAATGAATGTAGCAGGAGGAGAACGGGAGAAAAGACTTCCCAGATCATTACTTAGACTCTTACTAATTTGACAAAGTTCTTTCTGGCTCGCACATAGGCTGGTTCCAGATTTTCTAGTCAGATGCAGTCCGCGTGGGGTGCAGAGCCCACAGCCTGCTGACTACTGCAATGTGTTATCCTGCAGCCGAGCTCTGGAAACCAACACTTGTGAATTTTATGGGGCAGAACTAACTCTAATACTGTACCTTAGATCAAATGCTCCATTTTAGGTTTGAAAAATGGGGTTACTGTGTACACAGAGCCTGATGGAAACCGCATGACGGTATGCTCATACAAAGGGGCAATCTAAGTCATTGACATCTTAAATGGTCACTGGCCACTCCTCAGAAAGCTGAAAATAATTAAAAACATTGCCCACCTGGGATTAAGGCACATGATTTTTATTGTCTGTCATGTGATGATTTCTGTGGACCACAGGCTCTGAACATTTTTGTAAATTTTCATCCTTCCTGCAGCTTTATTCTCATTCAAGGACAGGGCAGTTTTGCACTTTGTGCTGACAGTTTTTCTTCAAGATCCTTGTCCACTGTATTTCATTTTGTAGGAGAGTTACACTGTGGCCACTGGTTCGGAAGGAAATGGAGATTCTTGGTGGTGACATAAGAGAGCCTCAGCCCCACAGTGTCTCCGTCACCGTGTGTGCAGGTCGCTGCTCCAGTGTCAGACGTCTGGGACAGGAAATGGGGTCACCCCACCCGCCAGTTCAATAAAAGGGTCAGGAAGGGCCCAGCTCCTCACAGACGGTCTCTGTAAGAGCACAATGCCTTACAGATAACTACCCGTTTCCAACATTCCTGTCTTGGCCCAGACATAAATGGAGAGACTCCCAGGCAATTATCCCATCACAAAGTCACTTTTGAGGAGAAAGGTTAAGAAGGGCCTTGAGTCAGAGGGGTACAGGGTGGGAGAGGACAGTGCTTCTCTTCCGATCCCTGACCCCCTGTGGTGGGGACAGGGGGGAGAGGCATGGGGGTCCACAGGCTGATGTGGCCTCTCAGTACCAGATCTGGGAGCCCATCTGGAAAGGCTGCTCTCTGGTGTGTGGCAGGGGACAAATGACCCGCTTACTCCTTCAGTGGGAATTACCCTTCAGCTCACAGTGTTTTAGCCGTCCTGGGACCCAGCTCAACTCTAGACAAGGACAAAGGAGGAGAAAACCCAACTGTTCAAATATATTCACACAAAGTCATTACCAGAATGCTACCTAGTTTGGGCAGCAATCTTAGAGTCCAGGGGTGGGCATTATACTTTTATCTTTAGATCTGTTCATTCTCACACAATTAAACGACTGCAGCAAACTTCCTTCCTCTTGCAAATTGACTCAAGGATTTGCTGTTATTTTAGGATAGCAATTTCCTAACGGAGAGTGGGCCACTTCTCTCCCATTCCTGTTGACTTGAACGGGCATTCTGAGCCTCTGCTCTGCTCACCAGTGGCCACCTGAGATGGAGACAAAACGTGGCAGTGACAAGGGCTAGAGCAGATGTGGAGCTTGCTGGGAATCTGAAAATCCACTTAGAGGTGGAAAATGGCCCAGGTTAAGGGAGCTCTAGTGCACTAGAAGGGGCCTTGAAATCAGGTTCAAAGGCTGGTCCCTGCTATTCACTAATGACTTTGGACCTTGCTCAAAGGTAGACAGGAGCCTAAGCAAGGCTCCTAAAAGGGGGCCAGCAGCTGGTGAGAGGCCCTGGGCTATGTAGTCTATTACGTGCTAATTTTCTTATTTATATCTGGCTGCAAGTCCACACCCAAGGCTTGGTTTATTTTCAGTCAAAATAAAACAGTGCTGTCGTTTCAAAGTCCAGGGTGGAGAGTCAAGTGGGGTTATTTCACCAATTTACTTGGGTGGGATTCCTATTTCACCAAGCCCACCCCAGGAATCTCCAAACCAAGAGCAACGTGTATGCAGAAGAAACAAGAGAGGCCACTGGCTCCAATCAAGCCCCATTTGGAGCCCTGTGGGTCAGGGTGGAATGGATGCCTCACCCGCCAGCTGTCGTGTCCTCGTGGTTGGGACAGGAGCGACATCTCCATTTCTATTTATAATCTACGTGGAGGGCCCTGTGATCTAGCCATTCGGTGTTTGAGATCTCTACTGATCTGCGCATCTGAATTCTCACAGCACATGCTGGATATTGTTGAAAGTGATTTGTTACTGAACTGGGCATATACACTTCACGTCGTGTACTAAGCATCGTTAACTCACTCAGTTCACCAAATGTTCTCCCTGATTTCCTAATCTCAGAAAGTGAGTCCTGACAAAGTTTAAAATAAAAGGCCCCATATGCTTGACTGAAATTGTCACCAGGGAAAAGCACCTCCGGTTCACACACATCCACTTGGCTGAAATCAGGAAGCAGAACAAAACAAGCGGGAGCCATCGGAACTCTCCTGTGTGGGTGCCGGGGGTCAGTCCACCACCCAGAATGGCTGGAAGCCCGGTGGGACCACAGTGTACACTACCGTGCGGCTGAAGGTGTGCACACTGGGGGCCCAGCGAACCTCCTCCCAGGAAAGTCTCCTGGCCTGCATCTGTCAGGGCTGTGTTCCCACACACTCAGTGCGCCTGGAGCTCAAGCCTGTGCAGGAATCACCTGGAAGCCTCGGTAAGGCACACACACAAAGAATCCTCATTTGGATGCGTTGGGTACTTTCTATCCTGTCCTGCCCCAGGCTGTCTCCAGAGAGCCTCAGCATCCTCCTTAACACAGGCTCCGGGCAGCCGGTCCAAGCGTGTGGAGATGGCAGGCAGGCTAAGGCCAGCACGCTGCCCTGACCTGTGTCAGACAGTAAGCAGTGCTCACAGCCCTCCTGCCACCCCAACCAGTGCGGAGCGTTTCTCAGGGGCCCCAACTCCCACTGCTGGGGGTCCTGGGCTCAAACTCTCAGAAGCTCATTTCCTGGCACATTCTGCAGAGCCCGCTTCCACGTGAGAGAGAAAAGGGCTCCGCAGTCAAACTTGGGAAGCACCACAGACAAACCTCCCAGCATGGAGGCTCCAGGAAGGCTGGCAGTGCTACCACCCAAACTTAAATGGTCACGGACTTTGGGGAAGTGGGGGGAAGGGTGCACATAACACCTTCTAACTCCTGCAGAATTAATGTTGAAAATAATGTACTTGGGGAAATGCTACTCTAGCTACTCCTTATCAAAACAAAGAAAGTCTTAAATGAAATTCCAACCCAAACACTCACTGAGCCAATGGCACAGATTAAAGTAAAACAAACAAAACAAAACAAACAAACAAGAAAAACCCCCAAACCCATCAAGGTCTTAAATCAATCAAGAAAGCAAGACCAAGACCAGTTGGCATAATGGAAAGTACAAGAGAAAGGTAAGAATTTCTTAAACTTCTGGGCTGTCTAGAGCAACTAAATTAACATTTTAATTGGTTCACATAGAAAATCTTTAATTATAGTAGAAATAGCAGTCATAGTACAACTATTACTAAAATACTTTTTATGACTAAAAAGAATGTCCCTTTTATGTATTAATGCATTTAATTATTGCAACAAACCAAGAAGTGGGAACACTATTATCCCATTTTTGGATGAGCGGACTAAGGAACAGAGAGGTCAAGTGACTTGCCTGAGGCCACACAGCAGAGATGAGGTATGGAAGGTGCAGCAGCTCAAAGGACAGGGCAAGGATGTCAGTCAATCTGAGGCAGCATCAAGGTGGGTGGCTCTTCGGGGGTGGGGCTTAGCAAATGGAGATGCTAAGAGGGGGCACTTCTAACTTGAGGGGAGGCTTGGCTTTGCAGGCAGCCAGCGTGGAGAAGAGCTCTAAGTAACTGGGAAACAGAAGCTGGGCATCTGGTGACTTACTCACATGACGTAGAGTGGATTACAGTGACAGCACATTGCAGGGTCCTCGCCGTGACATGTGATTTTGTAAGTCCCTCACCCTTGCGTCCGTGGTCAAAGAAATAGCATTTAGCAATAATCAGAAGCATTCTAAAATCATCTCATCGTGATTTTGTACCAATTCTTCATTATTAAAGTCTAAGTAGAATTCTGAGTCAAGATCGTAAGCTGCGGACAGAGAGGAGAAGGCTGTTGGTGAATGGGGATTGCCCTGGCCAAGCTGGTGGACTGCGACTGCTGCAGCTCGGGGTGGGGGCCCCACTGCCCAGAAAGCCAGCAGGACACAGACAAGCAAGTGAACTGTAAGTGTCTTTAAACCTGAACACTGACTGCACATTGTCCCATGGTTCACAAAGACATGCTGTCTGCAGAATTACTCTCGCCTCTGTGCAATCTTCTCTGAGTCGCTTTAATGAGGGATGGGAGCCCAGAGCCTGCATTTTCCTTTGCTGAATCAACTTTTATGCACAGGGATTCCTGGTTTCCCAGGAAGTGGGCCAGCACTATGGAGGCAGTCAGGGCTGTGTGGGCTTGGGAATGTTACTTAACCTCTCTGACCTGGTCTTTGTCTGTAAAATAGGGATAGGATAATCATGGCATCTAGCTCCTATGGCATCTAGCTCCTAGGGTGGCTTGTGCATGCAGTGAACACTTACAGCAGGGCATCTGGCAAATATTTAATTGTTACTAATGCCCGGGATGGACAGTCTGTGCTGTGCCCTGGCCAGCGTCATGTCACCACTGCAGTTTGACTTTGGTTTGATTTTTTTTTTTTTAAAGCCATTTCAATCCAGCCAAGGGCTTCTTCAGGACTCCACAAGGGGAAACCACGCTCATAGCACCACTAAGATCTTTGCCTTTTTCCTGGTCCCTTCATGAGTGTGCAGCGCTTTCCACTAATCACACACCATGCCGCACCAACGAGCTACAGGAAAGCAGTGGTGACTTCAGCCAACTCCCATCTTGTCAGAGATTAAGGACACATGCAAAATGCAAAACAATGCTACTTCTCTCACACATTTGTTTGTTCTGGATAATTGGGTTATTTTTCATTCAAAAATGCTAATTATGCTACAATAATGGATTTATCGTGGTTGTTTTTATGTAATATTTTTAAATTTTCTGTTTTAATTTCTAATATGGTAAATAACCTAACACAAAGCTTTTTGCAATCCTCAGTAAATACTCACAGAGGAAAGGGGCTGAGACCTAAATGTCCAAGAACTGCTGTCTGGAAGGGACTTGAAACCCAGGTGGGCTCCCTCTCACGGGAATACGAGACTGGGGAGGCAGGTCCTTCCGGAGTTTGGAGACTTTGGCCATCCCTCTGGTCTTTCAACTCCCTGCCTCTCCTGCAGTATGAACACCAAGCTGGTTCTGCTGCCTCTGGGCACAGTTCCTCCAGGGGGCTCAGCTCTAGCCACACCACCACAGGACTGGCTGCCACAGAGGGGTCATCCAGCCAGGGGACTTCGGCACTGTACATGTTCGAGGCAGTGGGCTTCAGGCTGCACCTTCTGAGCCGTGGGTGCCAGCAGGGAGCTGTGTACAGCTGCACAGGACGCTCATTGCACAAGGATCGCTGAGCAGGGAGGTGGGTGAGATGCAGCCCATCCCCTGCAAGGAGCATTCCCATGGGGTACAGACCCCGAGGACCTTTGACATCTCAGAGGCATCCCCAGGTGCCAGGAGGAGAAGCCAGTCCTTGCTGAGCTGTGCAGACGTGCAAGGCTTTCTCTGTCTCTTTCTTCCCCTCTTTTCCCTCTTTCCCTCTACCCATGGGCACTCTAATTCTCGGACTTCTAATGCTGGTCTTGCTCTGATGGCTGCTGAGTGAGCTGACACTGACCTGCTGCCGGCCCTGCTGGACAGGGACACATCAGCTGCCACATCCTGGACTAGACGGCTGCCCAGAGACGCAGGTCCAGAGTCCTGTGGGAGGGGCAGCAAGAGACCCAGAGGATAACAGGGTTTCACATAACCACGTTCTCCTTGGGGCCTTCCTGCTCAGTGCCAAGCACAGCCTGGGGTCACGGAAGGACTGGAGGCTGGCATGAGGCTGGGAGCCAGCAGCTAAGGGGCTCCTGCTCCCTCCTCGCTTTCCTGGGCAGGGTCTCCTGAGGCCAGTCCCCAGCCGGACGACTCTGCCCTCCTGAGTTTGATGTGGTTTCAGCTCTGCTTTTCTCTGTTTGGGGGCATTCTAAGGGGCTGCTGAAGAGTAAAGCTTCCGCATTTGAAGTTGAGGGAGCCGGTGCCTGTAGAGTCTTATTTAGGGAACTGGTTGTCACATGCTGGGACAGAACTGAGGTTGGATTTAGGACAAGCACGGCCATGTTCTCCTGAGCCTGAGGGTCCCCCGACCTTGGCTCCTTTTTCTCCTCAGCAGCTTCATGTCTGTTTCTTGGGTGGGCAAGACACGCTCCCTTGGCCCCTGGACCAGCCATGAATAGGCGCCTCTGTGCAGCTGCTGGAAATGGGCGAGTCCTCGAGGGGGAACATGGCAGCACTGCTGGAAGTACTTCTGTGAGCTCACTCCATCCTGTGAGGACCCTGAGGGGTGAGGCTTCCTTAGCCTGTTTCAGAAACTAGTAAGGTTGAGGTTAGGGACTCTCAAAAGCAGCTCAGGCCGTGCAGGTTGGAGAGTCTGGACTCGAGCTCACACCAGCTGAACAACCAAAGCCTTTGGAAGGCCACTCACCGAGGTTCTGGAAGCTCATCGGGCGGCAGTGCCATCAACACCTGACTGCTGGAGGCTCCCAGCTGATGGTGTCTCCCCAGCAGTCAGGACAGGGCAGGTTGGCCCAAGTAGGGTGAGGCTTCCCACAGCACAGAAGCTGCCATGTCCAACGAGAGAGATGTCCAGGGCGCTGTGTGGCCTGATTGTTTTTACTAAACCACCCCATTTATTAAACTTTTCCCTGTGTGGTCATCATGAATGCTGGGGCTGTTACTTCCTGAGCTCACAGTTTCTGTCTTTGTTTTAAAGACTCACAAAGGCAATCAGAGAAATGGGTGCAAACAAGGACCCAAGCAGCAATGTTAAATGCAGGTCTGTCTTGTACTTGGCACCCAGCACTAGGCAGATGGCGACAGAGAAGCTGCCGTATGTGGATGCTAGGCCAGGCCTGACAGCAGGTGCAGCTAGAAGCACAGTCCGGCCACCAATGGCCACAGGCTCTCAGAGCTGTGTCAGCCTGCTCAGGGCTGCAGCATCCCAACCCAGGGACTCCCCTGAGCTGTAGATGAGAGGAAGCTGGGCTAGAGGTGCACAGGGGAGAAGGCACCCGTGGGAGCTGGCCTTCTGAGATGCTACATCACTTACTCCCCAGTTCTTCGGTGCCAAGTTCCTTTGCAGTCATAGAGCCGGGGTTCTGGGCTGCGTGGGTACAGGGTGGGTACTGCGCTGGGCTGACTGAGTACACTTGGACAAAGGGACCTTGGGCCCATAGAGAACCAAGAAGGGACCTTCTTACCAAAGCCAGGGCCTCCGTTACACCCATACCATAGTGGCCCCAATCAGGCCACTGTCACATGCCCTATCCTTCCTGGAATGCTCCCCTGGCCAGCCCACAGGGTTTCAAGCTAGCCCTCACTTCTCTAAGAACCTCCCTGCATCCGGTGCCTGTCCCGCCCACAGGCCTTTCCGATCCCTTCCACTCAAACAGCACCAAAGGGAGAAGATGATTCAGCCAAGGATGGAAGACAAGGAATTTCATGGGAACTGTTCAGGTTGAAATTCCCAGGCCAAGGGTCTCATTTCTGTTTAGTTTATTGGAGGGCTGAGTTCCTTCCGTGGCTAGGGAGCACCGTGTACAGGTGTGTGGGAGCAGGCACTTGGAGCTCACTGGTGGCCCCCCACAAACGCCACACACGTGGCCAAAGAGAAGCCCGCTGAGGGACTTGGGGAACCTGATGTCCACACGGCTGCGGAAATGAAAAGTAAGTACAAAGAGGCCCTGAAAGGGACGGTTAAACAGGTCTGTTGGCCACGCTCGGGTGAAACATGTATCTTTAGTTTTCTGTAGCAGAAGACCTGAAGTCTGATGGTGGCATATTTAACACCAGACCTATTTTCATGTGCAAGTATTGGGGGAGACGGAGGCAATCATAAAGCTAAGCAGCACATCGTTTGCTTTTGGAATCATCAAAGCTCACCCCACCACAAAGCATCGCAGCAAAGTCCCAGCTAAACCAGAGTTCTGAGGCTGTGCACCTGGGAGAGAATTAGGTGCTGGCCCCTGGCCCAAGCCGAGTGGCCCAGGGAGGACAAAAGGCCAACAGTCAGGCCTATGAGCCCATAGCACAGCCACGGGGTGTCACTGAGCTCCCCCTGCAGAGGCCTCTCTGCAGAAGCAGCCCATGATGACACCTGCAGAACGAGGTGAGGGGTGGGGTGGGGCCAGGGAGTGGTAGGGCCCAAGGAGGGCACATCAGGGTTTGAATTTATTACAAGCTACTATGTATGGTCCATTTTCAGTGCCCAGAGCACGTGGAGATGGGAGAGGGTGGTTCACAGAGACCTGCCAGGTGTCCGCAAAGCTAGCAAAAAGCTGGGCAGACAGATGGGCCAGGTAATGTGGAAGGAGAACCAGTGGGACCGGGAGGGCACACACTCAGTTTGTGTTGACGAAAGCCCTCTCCAAGCTTGTGCATTACTTTGAGGGTCAGCACTGGAAGTCTCAGCATGAGATACCTATAAACCTTTTATTATCGACAACATTCGTCTCCATGAACTTTCTGCTCAGTCCCAGGAATGGGTTTGATACTTTACAGGAATCAGCTCACGAGGCCCTGACAAGCCCACAGACATGACACCATCACGAGTTTCTGGCCGAGGTCACAATGCAGTGGGGCAGAGCTGGCTTGGCTGACACCGGCTGCAGAGCCAGCATTCCCCACGACCCCCGAGGATCCCCCCCAGTCCTGTAAATGGAGCTGGGACCTATCTGTGAGAGAGGGGTTCCTGTGCATGAACCAGCCTTAGAATGCCAGACAGACAGTGGGATGTGTCCTCCTCTGCCAAGCCCCAC
Source organism: Rhinolophus sinicus (assembly GCF_057876585.1). Taxonomy (NCBI): domain Eukaryota; kingdom Metazoa; phylum Chordata; class Mammalia; order Chiroptera; family Rhinolophidae; genus Rhinolophus; species Rhinolophus sinicus. The sequence goes on from NC_142516.1 coordinate 137,792,103, forward strand.
ATGTCACCTATCACACTGTTCTTCCAAAGGGCTAAATATTAACAGGCGACCTAAGGAATTAAGTCATGTTTCCAAACGTTCTTTCTCCTTAGGTCCATGGGCCTGAGAGAATCTGGCTAACTCAGTGAAACTGTCACTTAAATGCACTTGCCCACCAACTGAAGTCCCTGGAGAAAAGAGTAGACCTTATGAACAGTACGGCCAGACTTGCACAAAGCTGAGCTGTTTTGCTCACAGCCCAGGTGACAACTCCCTGCAGGGGCTCTGCTCCTCCTCTGAGCACCTCCCCTCGGTGAGCAATTAGGCGGAACCTGCAGATTACACTGCTTGTGTTTAGTCCATACGGGTGGAGACTTCCTGAACACGGCGCCTGCAGTCAGCCAGCAGAGGTCAAACATGCTATCCACAGGGGTCGGGGTAGGGTCCAGATAAGGACACCACTGTGGGAATTCCCGTCCCCAGACCGACGACAGGGAATAGGGTTGCCCACTGTGGCCGTTCCAAGGGCTCCTTTGGGCTCATGCTGGCCTGACCTCTCCACAGGGAGGAAATGCTAAGTGGCCAAGCTGGAAACAAACAGGCCCAGGGAATGAACCTTAGCAGACTTCTAGGGGTGGGAGGATGGAGAAGAAAGCAGCGAAGACACTAGCGCGATTCTAAGTCTGTCCCACAATCACCAGTACATACATGCCCTTCACAGTTAAACCAATGTCTCGTTCCCTCTTCAGAAGCCATACATTTTGGGTTGCAGTAAAAGCAAATAATGTGAGCTGTTGAGTAGTGTAGGCAACAGCATGGTGGCCACCCTCACTCTGGTTCTGGCCTGAGCTTCCTGCCATGCCAGGCCCCCAACAGCATGTTTTACCAGCTCCCTGCTGGGTCCCTTCTGGGGCTCAGCCAAAGTCTCTGAGTTCCACAATTTCATGTTCTGAGGTGTCTGCATTTCTGTTGCCTTTGAAGTAGCAGTTATGGCTTACACATCTCAGACATATACCACACATGCACACACTACATACAAATACCACATATACCACATACACAGACACATCAGACACACAAATACCATGCAGGAACCCGCTGCTGTTTTGGAAATAAAGGAGAGTTTTCTGATAGCTTTTTTCTTTTCTTACCCATTCTAAAAACAATCACTTGTCAACATTAAAAAAACAACTCCAAGATCAGGGAAACCAATGCAAACCGTTTCTATAGACGTCATTCCTTTCTGCTTCCGAGGGGCAGAAGGCATGCTGGGGCTGGTGTTCTTCCATCTAGATCTGCCCTCAGAAAGCCGCTCACAGAATACACCACACGAGGAAGAACAGAGGTTCCCATCACCAACACCAAGTTCCTTCCAGGAACTCCAAAAGCTCTCCGAAATTCTTCCCCAAACTCTAGGTGTGCACATTTATTCCCACGCTCTAAGTACCAAAAATTCTATAACTCTAAAAAACAAACAAGTTGCATTAACCTTCCTCAGAACATTCCCATGAAACAAAAACAATGCCACACAGTGTGGGGAAGGTCAGGCTGCTGGAGTGAAGGGGATGATGAGAGGGTGTGCTTATCTCATCCTAAGCCTCACCCAGGTGGCCCCCACCACCGGGTTCCTCCCTGCCAGCCAGACCGGTGGCACAGAGCAAAGCAGGGGCACAGGCCCGTCACGGATGCTGCCTGACCTCGGAGCCCCCACCCTGCTCAGGCACACGCAGGAGACAAGGAAAGACATATAGGGTATGAGAGAGGGCCAAAAAGAGGGAGAGAGCCCGAGCGAGGGAGAGAGAGACAGAGAGATAAAGAGAGAAAGACGAGACAAAGACTGAGAGAGGAGAGGGATGGAGAAGGGGCACGATGCAGAGGAAGCTGGCGGGGTTAGGGTTTGGCAGTGGCAGGTCATGCACCTCTGTCAACCTCATGGATTCCATGAGCGACAAGCCAGGGGACATCTGAGCCTGGAATGAGATCGTGGCTCAAACTTGCCATCTTACTCAGCTAGTGTTCTCGGTGGCCTTGGGCATAGTGAACAAGCCTGTGTTCTCACCCACATGACTCTCATCTAATCACTAGTGTGCTCTGGGCCCAGCTTTTGACAGGCCAGGTACCAAACTTCCCACCTGGCTCCCTCCCCCTCCAGCTTGAACAGAAGAGACTAAAGGAGAAGCCCACGAGCTTATTTGTAAACAGCAGGTGCTATGGAAAGTCAGTATCCAGTTACACAAAGCTCTGAACAGCCACAGAAAAGTGTCCCACCTCTGGAAGTATTCTACAGTATAACTGAAAGATTGAGTATCACATGCACCGACAACTCTGCTGCTTCATAAATCTAGGAATCATTCCTTTTTGGTGGGAAAATAGCAAATTGTTGTTAGAGATGGGGAGAAAGCCCTCCAACCCTTAATTAGACCAAACTCCTTCAGGACATTTATTCAAAAGCACATTTATCTTAAAAAAAAAAAAAAAAAGTACGTATTACAAAAACACGGAGAATTTTTAAAGGAAAGGGTTAAAACTAGTATTTCATTAGAAAAACAAATGGACATATAAAACGATGACATATGGCCACACTTAAGAATTCCCCACCATGAAGTACGTGTGATCGCTGGACGGGAGAAAGACATCTGGGAGGCTTTATAGAAAGTGTTACATGCTTGTGAAATTTCTAAAATTCCAGACAACAGCTATGTTTTGAGGAAGCATTCTTCTTAGAGGTCCTTCAGCATCGTCACTACGATACAGACTTCAGATACGAAATCAATCACTATGCACAAGTGCTTCTGCTCTGGGTTTAAACGTGAATGACCGAGATTTTCCAAGGGGCCACCTAAGTAAGCATTCATAATCTTCTGAATCTTAACTGTTGGGAAAATTCATGTGCTCGGCCATTATTCACACACTCAGTCTCTTCATCATAAAACTGGAAACTTCAGGTTGTTGCCACTGATGGCTAAGGTTGAACCAATTCATTAAAATTTACAAAAATAGGTATTTTATGAATTATTCGTCAATCCTTGGCAGACCGTCTGCTGGAAAATATACTTATGAAAAATTTCTTCAAAACGAGTACTACTCCATCCTTAGAAATGAAACAAGGAAACCCACGCTGTCCCCTCTCCTCAGGCCCAGGGCAAGGTCCCTGCTCCAGGGTCTTTGTTCTCGTTCTCCATGGGGGGGTGTGCCTACCCTTCAACAGAGATGGGAGCAGGGATGACAAATGAAGACCACACAGCACCACCCCAGGACAGGCCCCTCACTGTTCATGGGCTTAAACAGTCCAGTCCGGAGTCCTGCCACCCAGAGACCCCTTTATTGCTGAGCACTGAGGACGGGGAGCCGTGGGACAGTGCGCTCGAGGGGTCACTGCCAAGGACCAGTCCTCGCACCCCCCAGGCCCTCGGCTCCCTTCCTGTGCACCATAAGTCTATGGAAACGCCGGAACAAAGGAGCCCCCACGAGCGTTCGTTCATTCCAGCTTCCAGGGTGAGCATGGCGATTGTGTATCTTTATTCTAAGAGCAGGGACACCTCAAAGCAGGGAGGGAGGCCAGGTGGCCACAGCCCCAAACCAGCGCCCCGTCAGACACGCCCCCACCCCTTCTACCTCCACAGGCACCACTCCTGCCTGGATACCTCTTACAAGGCCAGACAGAGCCCTGATCCTCTCTGTAGCTTGTTACGTGGGTGACATGCAAAGCCATCCCCAGAAGGTCCCCCAGCCTCTCTCTCTGAGCACTATCAATTCGCAGTGAGCGCCAAAGCGCAGGCCAGACGCACCTGTGCTGGTCTTCAGGAGGAGCCACAGCCCGGAGATGTCCTGCGACAGCAAGGAGATGAGGCTTAAGGTCATGCTGTCGCCCGCCAACGCGCTGGCGTCAGGAGGCGGCGACCTGCCTCCCGGAACGCCCGTCCTGGGCGCACAAAGGAAGGCTGCAAGGCTCCATCTTTGGGCTGGCCACCCGCCCCGCAGAGGAGACTTGGACCCCTGGGGCTCTGCAGGGCCGTCTTCCCAGCCTGCTCCCCCAGGGCCTCGGGTTTGCTGTCCCTGAAGCAGGAGCTCTGCACGGCCGGCTGGCTGGCAGCTCACTGATTCTGCCAGAGGACGGTTAACTGTTGAGACCCCAGCAGAGCTTTGGCTGCTGCAGCAGCAGCTTGAGCCCTGAGTCGCCCGTCCAGACCCTCCCTGCAGGAGCCCCGCGCTTAGCTGCTGTCAGTCCACTAAGCCTGGCAAGGACCAAGGGGCAGGGTCTGGACCTTCTGGCCCCAAGACACCTCACTGGGGATGGAGACGCTGGAGATGAGCTGGAGAGCAGTGCGCTTAGGTGGCTGTGTGATGCTGCTCTTCCATGTCCGTCTGTCTGTGAGTGCCTTTGAAAGCTGTGTGCATGCACACATATCCATGAGTGCCAGCAGATCCTCAGCAGCCCTGACCACAGAGCCACCCTGCCCCGCGGGGGGCTAAGAACAGAGAAGATGTAATAAGGGGGGACCCTGCCATGGGTGGGGATCCCTGCGGAGCTCATTAAAGTACAGGTTTTGATTCTGTGGGAGGGATGGCACAGAGATTCTAACAAGCTCCCAGATGACACTAGCCTACAGAACCTGAGGGGCTAAGGGGTCCGGTGCTTGACTCCAGTGCTGGAGCCAACACACCTGGAGAGGACGGTCCTTTAAGCTCGACCAGGGATTGGTTTTGGCTTACGCATAAGGGCGGACACTGAGCAGAAGTGTTTGTATGCATTGCAGGTGTTGTTCCTACATCTGCCATCGGCATATAATGTTGTATACTCTTTCCTCCCTGCCTGGGCCCTGGGCAGAGACGCAAATGGAGTCCATCGAGTGGTGCACGCTCACGCTATTGGGGGCGCTTGTCACTGCAGCGGCAGCTGATATACACCCCAATCCCCACCTCCCCTCTTCATTCCTGTCACGTGGCTCTGGTTCTGACCTGGTCTTTGCTAGGTAATTACAATTGTTTTCTTTCTAATGGCTCCTCTTCAGCCTCCCGCCCCTAACGTTGGCAGATGTATTTTGCAATCACAGCTCTTACAGTTGCCTCAGGGATTGGGAACCTCTGGACATTCAAGCAGATCAGGGTGCAAGCCCTTAGGGTGGGAGGCAAGGCCCTTCACAGCTCCGCTTCTCCTTTGCAGCTTTTGCCTGCATTATCCTACCCTCCAGGTCCCCCAGCTCTTAGCACAGGTAGGTCCCTGTCAGGCTGAGCACAACCTTCTCCTGAAAACTGCTCAGGGATGGCCCACAGAGACCACGACAGCCCACATCCAACTCTGCCCTTTTGCTCGGTGGTCCTGGTGAGCCTTGTACCCATGGCACTGGGCAGGACTCCCAGTGCCAAGGGACCTCGAGCATGTAGCATGGTGGTAGCACCCTTGGCATGAGTCACGGACAGCCAAAGAAGATGACTGCTCTGAGAAAGATGTTATCAGACCCAAAGCTCTTTTACCAGAAGGGAAAAGGGACCTCACTTTTAAACACAAGGACAAGAGGTACCACGTGACAGAGGAAGGGCTATGGTTACATCCACTTAACCATACGTCTGATTCCTCCCCGATGTCCCCAACTCTGTCCCACTGTGGTCTGTCTGTGGGTCAGACCTCGTGTCCCCTGGCACACAGCAGACGCCCAAGTTGCATCAAGCCGCAGGATACGTTATGAGGAAGGTGATGGCAGCCGCAATGCTCACTCTCATTTAGACCAGAGGCCATCTGCACCCACGAGGGGAGGTCAGCCGATCTGTGTGCCACTATGCCTGCTCCTTGTGGAGGAAAACTCACTTGCACCGAGTCTGTGAAGCATTGCCAAGGTCCGGCTTAGTGCTCTTGGGGGGCTCTTCTGGTGGACAATCCAAGAGCACATCAAGCCTAGGCCAGAAAGCGGAGTCACACATGCTCCTGGGAAAGCCATGGGCTTGGGGCCTGGCCTCACCTGTTCTGGCTGTCCTTTCTTTCGCCTGTTCTAGAACGACTCCCTTGGAACACAGTAAGGTCTAGTCCTCCCAGCAGCTCCTGACTGCTGGTGAGCCTTTCTAACACAAGGGCTTGCTTAGCTGGAAAGAAATGATAGACAGTGTACTTCACGCAGAATAAGGCTTGTTTATTTATTTGAGGGAATGCAGCAATTGGTCAAAATCTGTGGTGTGTAGCACACAGTCTCGGCAACACCATAGTTTACACACACACCGTGCAAAGGACTAGTACAAGTTGGCCCAGCCCAGAAACCTGCAGCCTGAGGTGTGTGGCCTCCCCCAGCTGCACCCTGACTTCCAGCCCAGCAGAGCTCAAATATTTACAGGAAAAATCGCATTAACCCTTCCTCGTACAGAGATGTAACAAAAGCTAAGATATCAGTCTCCTCATGGTCAAAATGGTGTCCCCTCAAACCTTAGAAAAATATTTGTATAACTTTAAAATAGGCTCTGGACCCTGAATTATGCAGAGAGCAGAACCACAACATGGCAGTGCTGCGTGCTCTCTACGCATTCTCTGCTGGGTGACAAAGTGGGAGGAGCCAGCCTTGATTCACAAGGTGCGCATGCCCTTATTTGCTAAGGCTTTTCCTCACCACCTGGCCTTGTTTCATCGTCATGGAAACCAGGTGAGGCAATGATCACTGCTCAGCAAAGCCTCCCACAGTAGGAGAAGCTGGCCATGCTGGCCGCTTAGTCTTACCCAGGCTGTGGGCCCAGATACTACATCTTCCTCCCGCTTCCCCACCCCCATGTCCTCCCATGTCCTCGAGGACCTTCTTCAGCTTCAAGATCGTCACAGCTCTGGTCCTTCCTACCCCCAGCTGCTTCCCCTTAGATAGTGATGCTCCTTGGGGTTCTGTCCTCAGTTCTCGTGTCCTGCTGGCCCCGTTCACTCAGGGGCGAATGAATTGTCGCTGCTCCCAAGATCAACCCCCTGTCATAGGATAAAAAGCAGCCTTTCTGGGGCAACATGCAGGTCTGCAGGCGCTAAGCAGAGTGGCTGTCCTTCCACTGGCCTCGATCCTCCCCAGCTCCATCTCCCTATTTCCAGATGAGCTCCAGACGTGGAGCATGGCAGTTACCCCTAAGAGAGGTGTGTTGGTGCCTCTCCATCCTTGGGCCATGTGCCACCATGACATGAGGGACCCAAAGGAAGGGTGGGCGGCCATCACAGAGAGGGCTTGGTGGGGCAGTGCATCCCCAGGGGCAAGGTCTCAGCCCACGCAAGCACCTCAGTTCCACGTACTAATTGAGTAACTCGGCAAACCATATAGTCCAATTTAAACGAATGCTCACTGAAGAATCAAGTGGCCTAAGAGAAGACAAGATGGACTAATACAGCAAGCACAAACGAACAAAAGGTAATGGGCAGTCCGGTCGAATCTGGCAAGACTGTGCCCTAAACAATAAAAGTTGTCCAGGACAGTGGGTTTAATCCTAAGTGAAAGAGCAATTGCACTTTCCATTGAAAGCATCTTCCCAAATAGATAATATTAGCTGTGCCATTTATAAAAACGCATGCACGTGTTTTTTTTAAAAAAAAGAAAACTTCATTGAATAGTTGAGTGAGTTTTGAACCCAATAAACATAAACCCATTAAAACACAAAAACTTAACACCTCCTACTTTGCAAAAAAAAAAACAGATTAGCATTAAGAAAGATATACATTTCCTTGACATCAGGGAAAAGGGAAACTCACTAGCTGAATTTCTACATAATCTGCATAATTGCTAAAGGAAACTGAAAACTAAGAATCAAGGTAGAGAACCCAACCCATGGTACCTGCTCCCGTTTCAGCCATGATGGCTATGAAAACAATTTCATTAGAACTGAAACACGTTAAATGTAGAATCTGGCTTTGATTCATCGTATCAGATGTGGAAAAACTATGAATTTTTTTGAATCATACGACTCGCACTTAAAACATATTTTTGTCATGAGGGTAAAAATGTTTTTCCGTATTATTAATTGAAAAGCATTATTATTTAACCTCTTATCATTTAAACATCTTGGCTCTTTGTGTGTACAGTTGCCCCTTGAACAACATAACATGGGTTTGAACTGCTCAGGTCCACTTACAAGCAGATTTTTAAAAATAAATATGTGTAGTACTGTAAATGTATTCTCTCATCTTTATGATTTTCTTAATAACACTTTTTTCTCTAGCTTACTTTATTGTAAGAACACAGTATATAATACATATGATATACAAAATATGTCTTAATTGACTATGTTATCAGTAAAGCTTCTGGTCAACAGTAGGCTATTGGTAGTTAAGTTTTTGGGGAGTCAGAAGTTATATTTGGATTTTCGACTGCTTGGGGGGCTGAGGTTAGTACTTCTAATCCCGTGTTGTTCGAAAGTCAACTGTATTTCACAGTTAGCAGAGTAGTATTTGCACGTAATTTATAAGTCGTCATGCATGGATGGGATGTACACAGATAAGTTTTCCTGATAGAAACACATAGTCCCCAGATGTACAGACCAGCCCACATTCTCCTGTGCGCGCTTTCTCTGGCCTCTGCCTCTCCGTGCACTTTGCCTGGTGAGTGAGAGCCCACCAGCAGGGCACCACAGTGGTTACAGACCCCGAGGCTGGGCCTAGACCAACCTGCCTTTCTGAGAGGACCATCATGTCTTCTTTTTCTTGAAGAGGATTCAGGAATGGAAGCCAGGTCAAACCACAAACAGTCTTGTAGCACTGAGCGTTCTGTCTCCTCACTTTGCAGACTTAGTCCCCCATCCCTCGGAACCCCCATCCCCCCGCAGGTCCCTCCTGGCTTGAGGGTCTGCCTGGGCCCTGGGCTCCATGAAGCTCTTTCTTCTGGATTCCTTTACCTGCCCCCTGAGGTTTTTTGTTGTTTTTTTGTTTTGGGTTTGAAGTCTGGACCACAGTCTCCTGTAACGGCGGGTAGGGGTCTACCTGCCCTCCCATGTGCTCCAAACACATTGGCCCTCAACACCTGTTGACAGGCTCTGGACTCATGGAGGGGTTGTCACACCAAAGGCTAACATGGCTCTTCCTCATCCTCAAACCCAAGACAACTTATGCCCTCTTGGCCTCGAGTTTACAGTGAGCCTGAGAAGAAGGGAGCGTGGGCTTGCGGACCTGAAGCCCTCTCTTGTCCCATCAGAAATTCATGACAGGCCACCACAGCGGCTGTGTGCCTGGTTACATGGACAAGTTGCTGCTGTGGTCAGAGCCAGGACTGCAGTTGCCACCTCCTCTGCCCCCTGGGTTTCCCCTGTGTGCTTCCCCCTCTGCCAGAATTTCCAGACCATGCACGGCCTTGCTTCCTCTGAGCACGCACATCTTGGAGTCACAGACTTCCCGCGACACTGGGATCACAGACGGCTGCCTGGGGCCGTGCACTGGGATACGGAGCTCCATTGGACTTTTGTCTGTGGAGGCTAAGTGGCCAAAGGCACTGGGGAAGGTCTGAGCATCTTTTGTGCGAAGGGCTAATTTCTGTTTGGTTTCCACATCACTTACCATTATGGGTAGCCCAAGACAGGGACACCTGAAATCGACTGTCCCAGTCACATTATCCGCACAGCAGCAAAGACACATCCATCCACCCGCCTGGCACTGGCTGTGGCAGTGCAGAGTCTTGGTCACAGCACCAGGGCCAGGCAGAGCCCATGCTGGGCCATGCCCCCTCCCGAGGGCAGGCTTGTTCTCTGCTATCTAACTTCGAACTGATTCTGGTAGCCTAGCAAGTCTGGTGAATAAAGGCACTGATCAGCCTCCAAGACAGTGCAAACCCAAACTCCCCATCAGGTCTCCAGACACCTCGTCCCCCAAAGGACCCGTCCCGGCCCCCTCACCCTCGCCCCAGCTCTAAGCTGCCCCATCCTCTTACTATCACTCAGTTTTGTGTTTTATTGTACTTTTGTGTCCTGTTTCTCCCTTATTTTATGCATTAAGGTTTCCCTTCTTAATCGCAATAGTGATTAATGCTTTGGGATTGGCTAGTGTGGGGACTCAAAGTGAGCTGTGGGAATTATGCCACTTACATTTATTTTCTGTTTAGTCCTTGCTTTTCTTTTTGCTTGCGTTTTTGTATTGTGAATAAAAAATGTGTATGGAGGTTATACTGGGGGTACACACTAACGTATTACTTGGGGGGTACAGAAACATGAGGACTGAAAGATGGCCAGAGCGCGGCGGTTAGGCCCGGTATAAGCCAGTGAATACCTGACAACTTGGATGGAACTCAACACGAGGGGCCCAGGACCCCCTCCCACAGGTCCCAGAGCAGAAGCGTCACCCACAGGGGCTGTGAGCAGGGCCTCGGCGGCCCCGTCTGGGGGCCAAACAGAGCCAAACAGGAAGACTCTCTTTTGCCTGACTGGAAAAACAGACACACGAGCTCCAGATATCACCTCTGAACAATGAGCTTCGCTCTCCTTCCGGGCAGGGCCGGGCACCCAAGTGTTTATCGGAACCGACCCATCATTCCCCACCTCCCGGGCAGCAGGAACAACTGCTCCATTTGTTCCACACAGCTGCGACCTAGATGGAAAGGACCTGGGCAGGGAGCAGCGTTCTCCTCCTCCTAGATCAACAACTTCATGTCACAAACCCAACAAATCCAGGTGTGTGCTGTGGGGTTGCAGACAGCAAACACAGCTGGAGCCTTAGGTTAAATAAAATGCCACCATAGCCGGATTTAGGAGGGTATAGAGCAGTATCATTTGCTTTTCTGCGCTGGACCACCGTGATTTTGGTCTCAGGCCCCACGGAGACTCTCAATAGAAATTCTGGATTCTAAATCTACCACTAAGCTGTCTCAGTGTCCTCAACAGAGAGGAGTGGAGCAAGATGACCTCACACTCCAGGGCTCATACTTGTTGCTCCATTCACAGAAGTGGTAGGACTTTGGCCATTTGACACAGAGAAAGGTGGCCCCAGGGCTGGACCCTTGCAGGGGCCCCAGCCCACACCTGAGACATAGAGGTGGGGACTAGCCTGAGCCAGGGTGCCAGGTGTGTCTGAAGGTCTAAGCAGGAGTTTCGTGGGGGTGGTGGGAGAGGGAGGACCAGCTCAGACTGCAGGCAGGAGGCTCGCCCATGCAAGCCGACAGGCGGAAACACGGACAGCCCTGAGCGTGCAGGTGGGTGGGTGCCGCCAGGTGTCGGTGCTCGGGAGACCTGAAGGGAGGGGGGAACCAGATCTAGGTGCTGGGCTCAACAAGAAACCTGTGCCCAAGGGCCCACTGGATCCACATCTAGAAAGAGTTCGGGGACACCGGGACAACAGAGGGAGGGGACGGGTGTGGCATTGGGAAGACCCCTTAGGAGGGACATCATGCTCTCATCTAAAGCTATTTTCCAAAATGAGTTTCATATCACGGAAACAAGGGGAAATTGTAGTACAGCAGTGTCTGGTCCACGCACAGCTCTGCTGCACACACAAAGCCCAGCAGGAAGCAGCTCAGGGTCATCAGTTATGATCCAGGGCTGGTTGCATTGTGGGTACTTTGGAAAACTCCATCTTTATTTTTACAACTCTCCAAAGCAGACGTGTTATTTTTGAACATCATTTACCTTTGTGTTACAGCATCTACCGTGTTTTCCCGAAAATAAGACCTAACCCGACAATCAGCTCTAATGCGTCTTTTGGAGCAAAAATTAATATAAGACCTGGTCTTATATTATATTATGTTAGATAAGACCGGCTCTTATATTATAGTAAAATAAGACCGGGTCTTATATTAAGTTTTGCTCTAAAAGATGCATTAGAGCTGATTGTCAGGCTAGGTCTTATTTTCGGGGACACAGGTTAACTAAAAGGTGCTGAGAGGCTCGGTAAACTTGAGGATTCAAGAGACATCTGATTACATTGGGAAAGGAGGGAGGCATGACCCTGCAAGGAAAATGGGAGATTCCGTGGGAAAAGCATGGGAGCTCGATATAGCTAAGATCAACCCAGAGCCATGTGAGGACAGAAGAAAGCCTATACGGTGTGGCCGGATTTGGGGCTGTCTGAGATGCACTTGAGGGAATGTTCCGGTATTGCCTTGTTCGTGTGAGGTGTGCCCAGGTTTGAAGGGGCTGTGGGCCATGCCTGTGCTGCCTCAGAATCGCCAGCCCTGCATGTCCAACATCAGCACATGCTGCTCCCCATCCATCTCGGGTGACACAGAGAGGGTGTTCTCACCCTCTGATTCCCCCTCCCCCCCACCCCCACAACCCTAGGAGGAAGTGAATTGGGCTAGGATCTGAGCCAAGATGCCTCATGCCAGCTGGCAATGGGGTCGGAATCTGCTTGCCCCCTCTCAGCTGCCTGCTGCTATCCCTCCTCAAGTCACCAGGTGAAGAAACAACTTGGCCCCAAGGGGGGGGCTGCTGGCATCTGGTAGCAGCCCCAAAGTGACTGAGACAGAACAAAGCTAAAAGTACTAGTGGGCAAAATCTAGACCAAACAGGTGACCCAAGTTTGGAAATATGACAAGAGTCATGATTGCAGTGCTGGTGGTTTTGGAGCCCTGGCTGCAAAGGGCTCTGTCTTAAGCTTTCCGTGTCATTTTTCCTTCATTCCTTTAAGCACGCGCTCAATAGGCAGTGGTTTACCAGCACTGCCTGGAGCTGAGAGCCAAGTGCCTGGGTTGAATCCTAGCTGTGCACCTCAGTGAGCTCATCCGCAAAGTGGGGTGATGGTGCCCACTCACAGGGTTATGAGGATACAATAAACCTGGGCTTGGGGCACAGTGCTGGAGACCCAGGTGAGCAACCGAATAAAGCTACGTGCTGTTGAGGATGAGAAGAGCTGATACAGAGAAAAGCTCCATATATGTCAGATGATGTTATGTGAAATGGAGAGAAATGATGAGACCAGAAAAGCTGACCAAGAGTGAGGGACTGGGGAGTGTGTGTGTGTGGGGGGGGGACGGGCAAAGGGCAGGGAGCATCCCTGAGAACTGATCTTGGGCAAACACCTGAGGGTCTCAGCAGCTCTACAAGAAATGTGGCATCATTCCATTTTATAGATGATAACACTGAGCCCCTTGCTTCAGCTCACAGTGAGGAAGGGGCCGAGCCAGGATCTGAACCCAGCAGGCTCTGGAGCAACTTCCAAGGCACACCTGGCTCCATGCCAGTAGACCTGGGTCATGTGGGCTCTGACAGGCTACCTGCAGCCTCTTCTGGGCTGCATGCAGGGGGAGGGGGCACCAGACCTCAGGCCCCTGATGGAGGCGATCTCAAGGAGAGGGTTGGCACCTCAGAGAATATTCTATGTTTACGGCATGACTTTCTCCTGAGATGACAGGCACCGCAGTGGGTCTCACCAAAGGACTTGACCAGCAGGGCTGTGGGGTCCACTGGTCACTGAACAGGGCCTTACTCACGCCCCTAGCCAGCAGGATGAGACAAGTGGGGCTGCCATAGGTGAATTAAAATATTTTTGAAAAATGTCTCTGCCCCTCCGATGCTTTTACAAGTACAGCTTAGAGACTCACATTGAGAACCCCACCTTGGACCTCCTAGGCAAGACCCAGAGGCTTCGCTTATCTGTAACACTGCTGCTGCCCCACAAACCCTTCCAGTTCAGAAATGCACTTGATTCTCATTGTCCACACCTGGAACGCTAGTGTGCTTCATTTATCAGGGGGGAAAAAAGGTGGTGGAGAGCTGAGTATGCTCATCAGAAACAAGGTGCAGAGTTCTAAGGATACATCTCAATGCCAGGCCTGGTGATCGGTCTTTTCCTGTACCCCACTGGGGGCCACCAGGGCCCCAGACAGAGATTCCCCGATTTCAAAGATTCCCTCTAGACTCTCTAGAATCCCTGCAGTTGAGTCTATTCTGGGTCAGGATTCTTGTTTTGCCCTACCCTGCCACCCCAGTCTATATTTCCTCTTTCTCTCTCCGTACTGCACTCCTCTGGTCAACCATACACTGTATTTTCCTTCACAGACCTGATTCAACCCTTTAAAGACCATCCTAGTCTTGGCCCCAGACTTCTTTGTCCATATTATTTATTGTTGTAACCAGGCCAGCTTATCTTTCCTGGGAGTTGAAGCTTGCTTTCCCTTATCAGCGGTGACAGAACATGCTGGATAACTAGCAAGTACTAAGAGCAAGTACTGTTCCGACACTTAAGTACATAGAGTGGGGAATCTCGATCACCACGCTCGAGGTCCAGGAGACTGTCCCCACGAAAGGCATCTCATGCCCCATCCTGGGCGTGGACGGCCCGACCATAAACCCCGGCGAGGAAGTGACTCCACTTCTAGGACTGAAGGGATTCTAAGGAACCATCACCTCTAGAACATCCAGGAAAGGTTTCTTCAAGTTGGTTAATCACCTTGGAAAGATCTTTTATTCCAGCAAGTTTCAAAGGCTCTGCTTTTGCTTTCAGATACATGTGAGATGTGCAGATGTAGAGGCAGTTCAGGGCAGGGCTGGCCATCGGCCTCTAGGAAGTCAAAGGTTCCCGTGGTTTCCCAAGGCAGGTGATGGACAGACTGAAAACAGGCGACAAGGTAGTAGCTTCCAAATGGTCAGTCTGTCGTCTTTTTTTAAATCAAGCTTTTACTTAGAGATAACTGTGGACTCACACGTGATTGTGGGAAATGAGCAGTGAGATCCTGGGGACTGACTGTCCTTGGTGGCAACAGCTTCAAAACACAAACGTGTTGTCCTTTTATGACCAGCCCTTCGTCCCTCCAACCCCCACCACTTCCTTTGCCTTTTAAGTGAACTTGTGTTTATTTTGTTGCTGTTGTATTTTATGTGTAGTTTTATGTCAAAGGGAAAATCACTAGTCAAGCAAGCTGCTGGGCTCTCCAGCGTTCTCCACTGTCCTTATTCACCTTCAGCTCCAAAGAAGGTAAATACCGTATTCAGCCAAACAAACACATCTTTTGGATTGAAGCAACTTCCAATGCATTTGTAATGTCACCCGTGAGGCTGACCTTGTACCTGTCCAGACTTACATTCCAGCTCTCACAGACATTGCGGGTTCCAAAATGGGTCCTATCACCTAATATCCTCCTCTGATATCTGTCTCAGTCATGGCACCACCGCCCAAGCCAGATGTCTGGGAACCATCCTTGATGCTCTCCCTCCCTTCCCCTACAAAGCATTACCAAGCTCTGTCCTCACCCCCTAAAGTCTCTCCAGTCACTCCCTACCCTTCTCCTGCCACGGTAGTTCAGAACCTCATTATCTGTGACCTGGATTGTTCCAGCAGGTTCTAAGTAACTGCTTCCCCACCTCTCGTCTCTCCCCACCTCCACACTATTTCGACATTTCCTTGCCAAAAGAGAAGCTTCATTTGATATCTCCGCTGAAAGCCCTCAGGTCTCTGGTTAAAAGTCAACTTCCGGGACCAAAATCCCCCACCTGCGTATCTAGCTACTGGCACAGCCACTTGGAACCACGCCATTGTTCGTATTAACACATATGTTCCTTTACCTGGGATGTTCCCAACCTGCTGTCTCTGGGTCACCCCTCCCATGTCATACTGGAACCAGCAGTGACCACAAGCCGCTCCAGGACCAGGAGCTGCCCTGACCACTGACCTTTACGGGAGCTGAGCTCAGCCATGATGCTTCGTGCACGTAGGTGAAGCAGGAGCCCAGGCTGCCATGTGAGCGGTTTGGGATTTGCCCCGGGGCCCAAACCCGGTGCAGACAATGTGAAATAACCACCATTTGTTGGCAGAAAGCATTTTCTTTCAACTTGTTCAGAGGTCAAATATAATTTAAAACTCAGTGCTTTTAAAATCAGAACGTTTTAGATGTTATGCTGATTTATAATGAATATAGATGTCCTAATGCAGTAAAAAACAATTGATTAATGGAATGGCTGTGAAATGTTAAGGAGAGGGGTAAATAAAGTAAGTGCCATGTGCCCCCCACAAGCCCTGGCAAAAAACAAAAAACACAAAACACAAAAAACATAAGCCAGAACATTCTGTAAGAGTTTCATAAAGAAGGAGATGTGGCTGAGACAGTATCTTCCGCGTCACTATTCAGCTGGCTCAGTTAACTAATCAACACTTGCCTTCTTGCAGTTGTGCTTATTGCCAAAATCTACCCTCGGGGGACAAAGTCTCCACCATGAACAGAGGCCAAGAAAGAGCAGCTGGAGTGTGTCCCAAGGTGGCTCTATCTGACAGAAGTCTGACGGCCGTGTGCCCACCATCCTTGGGACAGAGCACTTAGGGCGTGTTCATACTTGGTCTGTATCACGCAACAACTCAGGTTAGGCACATTCCTAGGTACACTTGGTTTCTATTAGTAAAAAGGTAATACTTCCTTATAAAGAATTATTAATATTTTAAATACAATGAGAAGATGACTAAGGACTGTACAAAAAAAGGAACTTTTAACAAGAAATGGTACTCATGACCTGAAATCCCAAACACAGGCTGAGCACGGCGGAGTGGGCATGTGGCCGGGACCAGAACAAACCAAATCCTGACTTACAATAAGTTATTTCTGGTAACTTAAGACATGAGGAGGTCTCCTGACTCTGGAATTCCTAGCATCCCTCACAGGACATGGAGGGCAGTCTGCTGCAACTCCAGGTCTGATATGGCTGAAAGACTGGGCATGAAAAGCAAAAGTCTCATGAATGTTTTAGAACGTAAATTTCAATTGCATTCTAAACTGTAGTAGTTAGGACGACTTTTTCACCTAATCCATTTACAAAATCTGATAGTTTTTTGAATGCTTAACAACTTCTGATAAAATTTCCAACATGCTAATGAAATCATGCTTTAAAAATATTCTGGTTTTTTTCCTCCACAGAATGAGTAATGCCGGGAAAAAATGTTTGAAAGGTGATTGTGTCATCAGGAAAATACCCACCCCCCAAAAAAAGGGGAATTAGATGTGAACTCAAAATTAACTGAAGAGGAAGGCAGGGAGGCTAGTTTTCTTAGCAGCATTTTTAAGGAAGTTCCATGCAAACTCCCAGGCTCACTTTCAGATTTAGTTCAGACTGTGCTGCCTGGAGCAAACATACCTCCAACTCAGGTCTCTGCAAGAGAGCAGCACACCCCTCTCTGGGGTCAGCCATCGGGTGGGGTGGACCCAGGTGCCAGACCTTGTTGAGGGTCAGATGGCTGCCAGGGGTAGCTTCTCAGAGGGTTTCAAAAGCCCTGTTTCAGGTCAGGCGCTGTCCCATTGATTTCTCTCCCCAAACTTGATTAATATCCCAGACAGGTTCTCTTAGCTCAGTTGTTATCCATCCCAATTGTTCACAAACAACATAGATTGATTATTACAGTTTTCTCTCCAGCACCAAGCACAGCCCTGACATAGAGTAAGACACTCAGTACCTGCTTCTGAATGAATGAATGAATGAATGAACAAAAGCACTTCTTGGGTCCTTTAAATCTTTTGTTAATTCCTTTGTTCTTAGCTAAATACAGAAAATAGTTTACTTTTCTAAAAATTTTGTTCCTCTATATAAGTGATGGAGAGTACTCTGATCACCTCTTTCAGATAACCTTAGAAAATAAAGGTTTACCTGCAATAGTAGAAATATTTCACACGCATTTTGAATGAAACTGCAAATGGGGTATTGTCAGCCCACTGCTTCCCGCCTCATCTAGCCTGGCAGTGTATTTTTTTATATTTCTCGAGGCTCCATATGCAGAATGAGCATTTGTGTTGGTTTTATTTTAACACGTTCTTTACTTTCTCTTCTTGAAAAACCATTCTCCAGAGATGTAGAAAGAGTAGTTTTCCTGAACCCAACCTTTCTGATATTCTAAATATTAAATTTAGAATATAAATTTCACAACAGATTTTTAAATTAGTGTTGCCAACACATTTTAGAAATCCTAGTGGTCTTTCAACATAAGACAGTGATAAAGAAGGGTGTTGTCATTCGTGCTGTTTTCAGGATGGATAAGGTTTCCTACCAATCTGAACCATGATAAGATTGATAAATTAAAAGGAGAACATTACTGAATTATGAATCTCTTTGCATCTCACACAGAGCCTACAAGAAAGGACCCCAGACGTTGAGCTTTATCTCCTGCTCTATGTAGAACGTCCGATAAGGGTCTCCATGGAGACGGCTGCCAGTCAGTGTATACAGCTCTGCACACACATATGCAAAGCCATCAAGCATATTCAAAGCTATCCACACAGGGATGGCTGACACACACCTGTTACAGGCTCAAAGGAACAGATCCCAACTCCTGCTCCAAGACGCCAGATGCAAACATGTGGCCTTTCTTTCTTGTTCTTTCATTTTTTTTAGATACACATTTTTATAACAGTAGCACCGCACCCCAGAGGTACTAAACAACCTTTTCTTCTCACCATGTAACATCAGGGGGAAAAAAATATAGTAGATAAAGAATATAAAAAGTATCATGTGTCCTGGTCAGAATCAGCCATACCCACATAGCAAACAGTATATGTGCAGTCAGATGTTACTCATATTTTCTCTGGACCATAACAAACTAGGCAGTGCCAGTAAACAGTCACGGAGTGTCCGCTCAGCCTGGACACGAACCACACACACCTCCCTAAGAAGAAGCTTCCCACCCTCAATGCATTTTCCTGAAATTTTCTGCTAGACACAGACTCTTAATTCACAGCGATCCGCCTAGACCCAGCCCTGCTTAGCTTCTCTGAGGAACACAAACACAGTGCCAGCAGCCAGATTTCAACTAACTGTGGAAAGGGCTCACATTTGGGTGTATCCCACCCCCTACTCTTCAGCATCTCTCAGAAACCAGTTATTAGGACGATGACAACAACATAGCACTACTGGTGGCCATCCTGTTAGTGCTCCTTACACAGACGTCACACTTTCATCACACACTCACCGACACCTATATTCTTAATACGACCTCTATGGCATCACCTTAAACGGCCCATTTGAACAAGCACTTGCATTTGAGCAACACTCTGACTTCAGGCTCTGAGGCTCCTACCTGCTGCCGATGGAGGGTCCTCCTCCTGCCCTTCCAAGCGGAGCAGCTAAGCTCACTAAGATATGGGACTCAATCTGTGAGATTTCACAAGGTCATTTCACTTCCTTGTTTTGCGACTCTGACTCAATTTTAATTTACCAGTCAAGTATTTTTAGTCAAATGGGGAGAAAAGGGCACCCAGCTTGTGCCTCCTGGTCTTGTGGCAGCTGTTCTCTGTTGGAGTTCCCTGTCACGTGAACGGTAGTTCTGAGAGAACCAGAGGGGAATTTGGACATTAAATAAAAATAAAAGAAGAAAAAGATTGAGAATCAAAACAGAAAACTGTGTTGCCCAGTATTAACTTCATGCTGGGTGGGCTTGGGAGGACCCTAGTCTACGTCCTGGGGAGCCCATGACCCACCCTGGGGAGGCCGGAGCATCTGCCTGTTGGTGCAGGAGGGACAACATTCAGTTTAGGCAAAAGCACTTCTAGAAAGTGCTAGAAGAGACGGGCAGAGAGAGACTTCCTTCCAAGACTATCCAACCTGGACCAGATACATGTCAGAGCCCCTGGCCCCCCCCCCCCCAGACCACGTGAGCCCCTATGTTGGGCAGCACACTACTACACCCAGGGTCCTATTGGGAAGGGCAGGGGCTGTGGCCCAGAGAAATGGTTGGGTAAGAACAAATCCACCG